>NC_072406.2:82732500-83032500 GCF_028858775.2 Pan troglodytes
TGAGAGCCAGGGACTGCTGGCCATTCACAGATGGCGCCTGGGTGAGGCCCCTGGTTCTAGTCCTGGTCCTGAAGGTTCACGTCTGTGGCAGCTGGCAGTTGCTGGGAGTTCAGTGCAGGGTCAGCCATGGTGTGGGGGGATGAGGTCAGGGCAGCTGAGGAGTTGGAGCCCTCGCTGTGCTGTGTGTCGGGCCATCCAGGTGTTGCTCTGCACACATTCACTGATTTCATCTTTATACGGTCCAGCAGGGGAGGTACCGGTGGTCCCCAGTTTACAGTTGGGGAAACGGTTTGGGGAAATCAAGCCATGAACCCAAGATAATGTGACTAATGCATGATAGAAGTGGGGTTCAGCTGGTGTCCTGCCCAGAGCCCACGATTCACAGAGCCTAAGCCCTGTGTCCCCAGCCAGGGGTCAGGATGTGAAGAGTTGCCACTCCTGCAAGCCCTTGCTTTTCTTTTTGTTCAATGGGAATGAAAACACCAATTTTCTGGGGCTTTTGCATGCCTCTAACAGATATTTATTAAACTCTTACCTGCAACAGGCACTGGGCTCAGCCCTGAGTACCCTGAGCTGAGCAAGAGGTGTCCTCAGGGTCACAGAGGACTTAAGACTCAGAGCAGTGCCACCCAGTAGAAATCTCACAGGAGCCACGTGCCGCACTTTATTTTTATTTTTTTGAGACGGAGTCTCGTTCTGTTGCCCAGGCTGGAGTGCAGTGGTGCGATCTCAGCTCATTGCAACCTCTGCCTTCTGGGTTCCAGCGATCCTCCTGCCTCAGCCTCCCGAGTAGCTGGGACTACAGGCGTGCACCACCATGCCTGGCTAATTTTTGTATTTTTATAAAAAAGGCACGGTTTTTCCATGTTGGTCAGGCTGGTCTTGAATTCCTGTCCTCAAGTGATCCGCCTACCTCAGCCTCTTACAGGTGTGAGCTATCGCTCCCAGCCTTGTGTGGCACTTTAAACAGCTGCCTTCAAATACAGATGAATGAGTGAACTTAGTTTTAATAACATATATTATTTAACTCAGTATATCAAAAGATTATCATTTTGAGATGTAATCAACATAAACTATGTTTTGGTTCTTAGTTTTTTATTTTTTGAGACAGAGTCTCACTCTTGTCCAGGCTGGAGTGCAGTAGTTCGATCATGGTTCACTGCAGCCTTGACCTCCTGGGCTCAAGCGATCCTCCTGTCTCAGTCTTCTAAGTTGCTGCTACTACAGGCATGCACCACCACACCTGGCCATTTTTTTTTTCTTTCTATTTTTGGCAGAGACAGCGTTTCTATGTTGCCCAGGCTGGTCTCGAATTCCTGGGCTCAAGCAATCCTCCTGACTCGACCTCTCAGTGTGCTATTATGGACATAAGCCACTGTGCCCAGCCCCAATATACATTGTTAATGAGATATTTTACTATTTTTTTTTTTGTAGCTAGTCTTCAGAATCCGGTATGTATGTTACACTTGCAGCATGTCCTAGTGTGGACCAGCCAGATTTCCAGGGCTCAGTGATCACAAGGCACACAGCCCAGCTTCAGAGGCCAATGGGCCAGTGTCTCCCAAACACCTAGAATCACCTTACCTTTATTGGCCAGGCCCTTTTCTGAGGTCTTTACCCACAAGATATTATTTAACTTTCGCAATTACCTCATGAAGGAGGTGCTACTGTTGTTCCCATTTCACAGAAGTGGCAGCAGAGGTCCAGAGAGGTTATGGGGCCAAGGTTGCACAGCCGATGAATGACGGAGCTCAGTGTGAAGGTGTCACGAGAGGAGAACATTGTGGGACAAAGGACGGGGACACCTCTTGTTTTTAACAGATTTATTGAGGTAGAGTTCATACAATGAAATTACCCCCTTTTAAGTGTTCATTTTTTTTTTTTTGAGATGGAGTCTTGCTCTGTCACCCAGGCTGGAGTGCAGTGGTGCAGTCTCAGCTCACTGCAACCTCCGTCTCCTGGGTTCAAGCGATCCTCCTGCCTCAGCCTCCTGAGAAGCCGGGACTACAGGCACGTGCCACTACGCCTGGAAAATTTTTGTGTATTTAGTGGAGATGGGGTTTTACCATGTTGACCAGGCTGGTCTCGAACTCCTGACCTCAGGTGATCTGCTCACCTCGGCTTTCCAAAGTTCTGGGATTACAGGCGTGAGCCACCACACCTGGCCTAAGTGTTCAGTTTGATCAGCATTGGCAAATGTACGCCGTTGTGTGGCCATTACATTCAGTGTCCCCAGCAGTTCCATCCCCCAAAATGTGCCCTCGTGCAGTTGAGTCCTTCCTCCACCGACCTGCTGTCTGCCCCTGCAGTTTTCACGGGGTTATACAGTGTAAATGTCTGGGGCTTGGCTTGTTTCTCTCGGTAATAGTTTTGAGGTTCACCCATATTGTTGTGTCTATCTGTAGTCTGCTCCTTTTTGTGGTTGGTTTTTTTATTTTTATTTTTTGAGATGGAGTTTCACTCTTGTTGCCCAGGCTGGAGTGCAATGGCGCAATCTCGGCTTACTGCAACCTCTGCCTCCCGGGTTCAAGCGATTCTCCTGCCTCAGCTTCCCAAGTAACTGGGATTACAGGCATGTGCCATCACGCCTGGCTAATTTTGTATTTTTAGTAGAGATGGGGTTTCTCGATGTTGGTCAGGCTGGTCTCGAACTCCCAACCTCAGGTGATCCGCCCGCCTCGGCCTCCAAAGTGCTGGGATTACAGGCGAGAGCCACTGCGCCCGGCCGCTGTGTGGTGTATTATGGTGTGGATCTATCACATTGCGTTCATCTGTTCACCAGGTGATGGACATTGAGTTGGGCTCAATGTTTGCTGTTATGAATATGCTGCTGTGTACAAGTCTTTTTCTGCACATATTTGCATTTCTCCTGGATGGGTACCTAAGAGTGGAATTGCCGGGTCATATGAGAAGGGTATGTCTCCATTCGTAAGAAATTACAAAACTGTCTTCTAGGTGGCTGTATGCTTTCACTGCTCGCCAGCAGTGTATGTGAGTTCCAGTTACTCATATCTTCCTCAGAGCTCGGTATCGTCAGTCTTTTAAATTTGTCATTCTAGTGCAGGACCCTGATGACATGATCCCGAACATCTATTTAATGTGCTTATTTGGCATCTGTATGTATCTTCAAATCTTTTGCCCATCTTTACATTTTAAAAAAATTGACTTGATATTGACTTGTTTAGAGTTGGCACCTCTTTTTTGGGTCAGGATTAAATGAGATAATATACGTCAAACGCCTTGCAGTCAGAGATTCACCCATTGGCCCTCCTGGTGTACCCCTCTCTGCGCTCAGGGTCTCTGGCTCTCTCAGGTGGCTGTTCAAACCCCACCTCACCCCCAGTGAGTCCCCGACCCCTGCCCCCTGGCAGGCACATGAGTCACACACTCTCGACCAACACAGTGACTGACTAGCATAATTCCATAGTGACACATCTCTGTGTGTTCACAACACAGTCTTCCTGTTTGCCTCAGGCCAGAGGCAGTGCAGCCCAGCCAGGGAGCCTTGGGTCTGGAGAAAGGAGCCCTGAGTCCCAATTCTGTCCTTGTGGCCACTTGCTGTGTGAATGGGGGCATATCACCTGTTCTGTGCCTCAGTTGCCTCATCTGTGGAAAGAGAGTATTTTACTATGTTTTATTTTTTGTAAATGAGAGTCTTGCTATGTTGCCCAGGCTGGTCTTGAACTCTTGGGCTCAAGCAGTCTGCCCACCTCAGCCTCCCAAAGTACTGAGATTACAGGTGTGAGCTACTGTGCCTGGCCTCTAATATTTTAGTCCATTCAGGCTGCTATGACAAAACGCCATGAACTGGGTATCTTAAAAACAATGGAAATTTATGTTTCATGGTTCTAGAGGCTGAGAAGTCCAGGACTAAGGCATTGATTCAGTATCTGATACAGGCCCACTTTTTCATTGATCTTGCCTTCTTGCCGTATCCTCAGATGGTGTGACGAGGCAGCTCTCTGGGGTCCCTATTATAAGGGCACTGATCCCATTCCTGAGGGTTCTGCCCTCATGAATTAATTACCCCCTCTCCCCCAAAGCCTCCACCTCCTAATACCATGACCTCGGGGATTAGGATTTCTTTCTTTCTTTCTTTCTTTCCTTTCTTTCCTTTCTTTCCTTTCTTTCCTTTCTTTCTTTTGAGACGGAGTCTGGCTCTGTCGCCCAGGCTGGAGTGCAGTGGCGCGATCTCAACTCACCGCAACCTCTGCCTCCCAGATTCAAGTGATTCTCCTGCCTTACCCTCCCAAGTAGCTGGGATTACAGGTGTGTGCTACCACGCTGGGCTAATTTTTGTATTTTTAGTAGAGACGGGGTTTCGCCATGTTGGCCAGGCTGGTCTCAAACTCCTGACTTCAGGTGATCTGCCCGCCTCAGCCTCCTGAAGTGCTGGGATTATAGGTGTGAGCCACTGTGCCCAGCCTGGGATTAGGATTTTAACATATGAGTTTTTAGGGGCAAAACATTCAGACCACAACAGCTAGATGAACTTCAGGGATGTGGCCAGCTCTGAATCTGCTTTTTGGGGGATACAGGGCAGGGGGTCTTGAGTGGTTAGGCCTCAGCAGCGATAGGGTCTTGCAGCAACAGCCATTTGTGGAGATTGCTGTGGTCTCAGCATCTCTAAGGTGGGACTTGGGATTGTGCCAGAGGGTCTGGGATTCCGGCGGGCGGGGAGGGCAGGAAAAAGGGACGGGGTGGGCGTAGTGGCTGGGGTCAGTGGCAGACAGCCACCTTTCTGCTGCAGTCTGAGAAGCCAGACTCTATTTTGGAAAAGCTACCAGTCATCTTTTTCAAGCCCACTGGGCTTGACATGCTGGGAGGTTGTGGCTGCTGCACCCTGGCAAGGACAAAGAAGGTGGGGGTTTGTAAACTTTAGATTCTAGGTGGGGAAACCAAGATTGGAATGGTGATGGTTCATTTCCCCCAGAACCATACACAAAGCAATGGACTTCCACTCCCAAGATATTTAGGAATCAGCTCTTGAACCTCTTGCCTATTGTTCCTACCCCAGGGCCCAGAATGGGCATCTCTAGCTTCCCCTGGGCTTGAATACTGCCATTGACAAAAGGCTCACCACTCTGGCAGGTTGGGTGAGTATGTTGGAGCATCAGGCAGCTAATGGGTGAATTGGAGCTAATGTCCCACCTTCTGAAGCTTGAGTCCTCTTAAGGAAATGAGGTGACCTCTCTGCCAAGGACTCCATAGGTCAGTTTCTTTTCTTTTCTTTCTTTCTTTCTTTTTTTTTTTTTTTTTTTTTTTTTGCGGTGGAGTTTTGCTCTTGTTGCCCAGGCTGGAGTGCAATGGTGTGATCTCGGCTCACTGCAGTCTCTGCCTTCTGGGTTTAAGCGACTCTCCTGCCTCAGCCTCCCAAGTAGCTGGGATTACAGGTGCCTGCCAGCACACCCGGCTAATTTTTGTATTTTTAGTAGAGATAGGGTTTTGCCATGTTGGCCAAGCTGGTCTCGAATTCCTGACCTTAGATGATCCGCCCGCCTCAGCCTCCCAAAATGCTGGGATTACAGGCGTGAGCCACCGCGCCCGCCAGTTTCTTTTCCGACTGCCATGAGAGGCAGGAGAATGGCATGTCTGTGTGCCAGACTTTCTCAAATGCCATTAGAGCTGCAGCCTGGATGATTCTGTGGCTTTTTAGCTGGATACTGAGGGTTTCCATGGGTGAGATGGGTCCTGGAGTCCCTGACTGTCTATTGGAAGCTGTGTAACTCTCTAGGAGGCCTCGTCAGGGTGTTCCCGCAGAGAGTGGAGTGGATGGGGTTGGGAGTTGTTCAGATCCAAGAGGGAAGGGGACAGTGTGAGGTGCTTTTACTGCTAGGGTCAGCTCTAAAGAGGCAAGGAGGAAGCTGAGGGGCAGTTGTCAACTGCTGCCCCTTCCCAAAGACCAGCTGTCCTCATCTGAAAATGGACACAATGAGGCCTCATCCTTTTAGGGTTCTGGGGATTGATATGACATAAAGCATCCAGCAAGGTGCCCAGCGCTTCATGAGGGCTTTGGAATATTAATAACAGAAGCAGAGAAGATGGAAGAGGGCCTGTGTTTGTGGGTGGGGAATGTTCTTCCCTTAAAGCAAGGTTTCCTCTTTTTTCTCTTTTTTTGAGATGGAGTCTTGCTCTGTCGCCCAGGCTGAAGTGCAGTGGTGCGATCTCGGCTCACTGCAACCTCTGCCTCCTGGGTTCAAGGATTCTCCTGCCTCAGCCTCCCGAGTAGCTGGGATTCCAGGAGCCCGCCACCATGCCCGGCTAATTTTTTTTTATTTTTAGTAGAGACGGGGTTTCACCATGTTGGCGAGGCTGGTCTCGAACTCCTAACCTCAAGTGATCCGCCCGCTTCGGCCTTCCAAAGTGCTAGGATTACAGGCATGAAGCAAGCGTGGCTGGTTTCCCCTTTTTTTTTGTGCCAAGGACCCCCAAGCAGAAGCCCATGGATTCCTTCTCAGAATGCTTTTAAATACATAAAATAGGTGGGGTTACAAAGGAAATATGTTTCATTGAGAGAACTGTCAAAATACTTAAACACATTGCGTTTAAATAATAAACAGTAAACAAATGGTAATATTTGTCCTTAGGTATTATTGCACTAATAAGATAACCCATTAGGCAAATTAAGGTTACATTTTACTTTTGAAGAGACTCATCAGTGACAAGGCTGCAGTGGCTCAGCTTCAATGGGGGTGTCACACTGGGGAGTGTCTTTGAGGGAAAGGCTTGTGCCCCGCATGGTGGACACCCAGGCCGTTGTGATTTTTTTTTTTTGAGGTTTCCCAAGTATTGCAAATCCCACTTTGCAAATGTAATTGCAGCTTCTTTGCAGCTAGTTTTATAAGGCAAGGTCAGGCTTCTGTCTAGGATTGCTAGGATTCTCCAAGCTTGTTGAGTTCACCTGAATCATGAGGACCCATAGCGGGAGTGGGGAGTGGTTTAAGAGCACCAGGTGCAGAATTGCCCGAAGCTGGCCAGGTGCGTCAGCCCAGCGTCTGTAGGCAGGGGAGCGGGGGCTCACGTGGTCCCTGATGGGTCTGATAATGACTGTTGTTTAGAAGAGTGGTATCGTAAGCGACATTTCCAGATCCCACTGCGACGTGACGTGAAAATGGCCGTGAGCTCCGTGGGCACTGCCTCATACTCCATTGTCACTGCAGGGGCAGCCCTCACTCATGACCAAAGGAGAGTTAGAAGGTAGGAAATAAAGGCATAAACCATTCACCAACTATGCAGGGACATCTCATCCCAACCCACTTCCCCCTGTCTTTCCCTAGCAGAGGTTTGAGCACTAGGCACCCCACCTGCACCCCCACCTTTGCTGACCCCTGTCCCTGGCAGGTGACAGCCGTGCTGTGACCACTGGGACCACTAATCTGAGGCGCCAGATCCCCCTGAAGCTGGAAGGGGCTTTCAGACCATCCCAACCCTCACTATCATTTTACAGTGGCTGTGGACACTGAGGCCCAGAGAGGGGAAGGAAGTGGTCCAAGGCCCTTCAGTGTGTGGCCAGCAGGAGGAAGGCCCCACGCTGGTGAGGTTCTTTCTGGCAGAGTTGAGAGAGATTTCAGGGTAAGAGCTACAGTGTGACAAGCCTGGGGTTGCACCCCCTTCTAGATATTTTGGAGGTGGGCTTGATTTTCAAAGGACATTGCTCTCCCACCCCTAACTGCCTGTTCTACCCCTGCGGCCTGCAGCTGTGAACATCTGTGTCATCTCTGGGCCACCCTTGCAGGGCACCAGCTACAGCTGTGCCCTGTCATTGCCTCTGGAGCCCATGAGAGGTGAGGGTGGCTGGAACTGGAGCTGGGGGCAGGCAGGGGAGGAGAGGCGGAGGTGTCAGGCCGAGCCCAGCCCTGTGGGGACGGGCCCTGATGCCTGGCCTTGGCCTGAAGCTGTGGCTAGCTGTTGCCTTCTGCAGACCCTTCTGTGTCCTGCCCATCCTCTCCCTCGGGAGAGCTGCCCTGAGCCCTTGTTCTCCAGGCTGTTCCCACACATGTCTTTTTGGCCCAGGTTGCTGGGAGGGGTCTGGGAAAGTTTGATGAGGGCCGTTTGGGGCCTGCCAGGGCTGGTGAGGTGGAGAGAAGGTTCCGCTCTGCCCTTCGCCAGTGAGGGGGCCACTGCAGAGCTCCCTCCCCTCTTTGAGCTGCCTATTTTTCTGTTTGGGAACATAGAGGCTCATTCCCTCCACCCTTGCCAAAAAGAGAGAGAAAGAGAGGGAGAAATTAGGGTGTGGAGCACCATGGAGATGGGGCTCTTTTAAACACAAGGTGTGTGTGTTAACGAAGCTGTCACAAGGCTCCTGGGAGTTTTCAAGGGTGACAGGCGTGAGTGGGGGTGGGGGTGGGGGGATCTTTCCAGACTGGAGAGGGATGGGTGGCTGTTTGAGAAGGTTCTGGGAGGGCCGATGAGTCTGGAGTTGTTCTCTCTGAGAGTCCCTGAATGGGAGGTGGCTCTAGGGTAGGACCCTGAGTGCATGGTCCAGAGGAGGCCTGGGGAACACCCACCTGGGGATCAGAGCTCTGGTTCAGGACCTGGGGAAGAAGGGACAGTGAGCTCAGCCTTCAGACTGACCTGACCTCAGCTTCATGCTGACCCCATGACCCTACCTTCCACTTCTTGAGGTGATGCTGCTGCTTATGGGAGGGCTGGGGGGAGTGTGGATGGTTGGGAGCAGACAGTCCCTACTGATGTGGAGCAGCTTGTGCCTGGTTGAGGGCAGCTGGGAAGGTTGCCGTGCTCTAAGGATGCTTATTGTCCAAGGATGCTTATTGTCCTGGTGCTTCTGCAGAGTCGAGGGGTGGGGGGCTGGCAGGGCAGCTTGCCCCGATCCCCAGTCCTGGACCATCAGTATGTGGAGCCAGTGGCCACTGAGCTCCCAGAAAGTTCCCTGAGCCTCTGTCCCTCCTGTCTGTCGCCCTCTGTCCATGTGGAATTCCCAGCCCCCTCCCTTCTCTGCAGCTCTGGCTCTCAGACCCCTGAGCCACTCCTTCCCCATCCCTTGACCAGCCCTTAAAAGATGTCCCAGCCATCTTTTGTAGCCATTCCTTTATTCTTTAAATAGGTTTTAACCATATTACCCAGTGTTTGGAGGAGAAAAATTAGAAAATACAGATAAGCAAAAAAGAGAAAATAAAAATCATCCATAATCTCATCACTTGCAGATAACTCATGCTAGCATCCTGGTGTCTGTCCCTTGGACTCATCCTGATGCCCTTTCGTGAGTTACAGTGGGGCTGTGGCCTGCACTTCCTATGCAACCTGCTCTGTCCTAGATGTCTTTCCATGTCAGCCAATGATATTTTTAATGGCTGTTTAACATTCTACCCTGTAGATGTCTCATTATTTATTCAGCAAATCCTCTGCTGTGGGCTAGAGGTTGTTTCCAATGTTGTGTGATTATAAACAACACCCCAGTCAACAAAACATCGTGGTACACCACTTTGTGTACACATCCTCAAGTATTTCCTTAGGAGGGAGCCTTGCAGGACTGCTAAATCCCCAAGGGTGCCCGGTGTTCTTCAAGTGGGGTGGGAGCTGTGCCTGTTGAGGATATAGATGTTGATTCAGATTTTTATTTTTTATTTTTTTGAGATAGAGTCTCACTCTGTCACCTAGGCTGGAGTGGAGTGGCTCGATCTCTGTTCACTGCAACCTTTACTTCCCGGGTTTAAGCGATTCTCGTGCCTCAGCATCCTGAGTAGCTGGGATTATAGGTGCATGCCACCATGCCTGGCTAATTTTGTATTTTTTTTTTTAAGTAGATATGGGGTTTCACCATGTTGGCCAGGATAGTCTCGAACTCCTGGTCTCAAGCGATCTGCCTGCCTCAGCCTCCCAAAGTGCTGGGATTATAGGCATGAGCCACTGCACCCGGCCACCAATTCAGATATTGATGTTGATGTTGAGTTTGGGGCCTGGTATTTTCTTTGAACACTTGATCTGCTGATAGCTCACCTAATCTGGACTTCCTTGGCCTTATTTTATGACATTCGTGGCTATATGTCCTTCTGCATCCGTTCCCATCCAAGGCCTTCAAATCCAAGTCTGACTTCCTTCTTTGCATCTATCTGCCCCTGGTTCTTTCTCGGTGACATTTCCTGCTTCTCCTAGCCTGAAAGGTCTGGCCTTTGTCTATACCACCTGAAATAGTCACTTTGAACTCTAGGCCCTGACCTGCTGTGGATGATTCACCTCTTTCTGTCTCATTTTCACAAGAGGAGTGTAAACTAAAGGGGTTGGGGGCTGCATCTTTATGTCTGTCTATGTCCGTGACTCCCCCAAAGCATCGGTAAAGGGCCGGGTATAGAGCAGGCACTCAGTGAGCATGTGATCTTCTGGGCCCCAGGGTGTAGGTGGCAAGCCTGCCTCTGTCTCCAGCTGCAGAGTGAGCTGCCTTTCTCTGTATGGTGGAGGGCGAGAGGTGGGTCAGGTCTCCTGCTGTGGCTTTTCCCATCCCCTCCTTCACTGCACACCCTCTTATCCTACAGGTCTGGGGTCCTGAGGCTGCCGGCAGACTATGGGTACAACGGCCAGCACAGCCCAGCAGACGGTCTCGGCAGGCACCCCGTTTGAGGGCCTCCAGGGCAGCGGCACGATGGACAGTCGGCACTCCGTCAGCGTCCACTCCTTCCAGACCACTAGCTTGCATAACAGCAAGGCCAAGTCCATCATCCCCAACAAGGTGGCCCCTGTTGTGATCACGTGAGTGGCAGGGGGAGTGTGCCCATGTCCCTGGGAGACATGATGGGCGGGGGGACCTGCTTGGGGGTGCAGTGGCATACAGCACTTAACGCTTGCAGACTGGATTCGGGTTCATAGATGATGACACTGAGGCCCAGGGAGATGAAGCAGTTCATAGGGAGTCACACTGCATGCACCTGGTAGAGCTGGTCTCTGTCATGGGTCTCTGAGCCCATGCTACTCACCACGTCCACAGTGTGAGGGAATGCGGAAGAGGAGGCATGGCTGGGGGACCCCCCTTTTAAAAATAATTTTTGGCTTAACATTTTCAAAAGAAGTTTATGTACTTGATGGATGAAATTGGGATTTCTTTTTCACAGACAGTAATTATGGCTCAAAACTGAGGCTAACACCAGGCTGTTGAAGGGCCTTGGGCTGAAGGAGCTGGAAGCTGCTAGTTGGCTGTCCTAATGATGCCCCTCAGGGCTTGTTCTGGCAGCATGTTCTGGTGTTCTGAGATCTGTACATACTGTGTGCATCCAGAGGAAGAGGGTTATGATGGGTCCCTGAAACCCTGTCTGCCCTGTGGGGCTTGGAGGAAGGGGCGGGTGCTGGAGAGCCATGCTGGGGAGGACAGGAAGATGGAGGGGATGTTGGATCCATCTCCTGGTGCGTTGAGAAGCCTCGTACTTTCCACACCTCTGCCCACTGTGCTCCCCTCCTCTGGGTCTTCCAGGATGCAGGAAGCAGGAGATGACTAGCTAGGAATTAAATGTGTTCCACACATCAAAGTTTGGCAAAGACTTAGCAGATGGGTCCTTCTGTATAAGGAAACCTGAGGGGTGGGAATGATAAACCCTGCCTGCCAGCTCTGGGGCCTGCCAGGAAAACCGTCATCATAATCAATTCTTGGGCTTCTGATAAGGGGAGGAAAAGGGATGTCATATAAAAGAGACTTGATATGGAGTCTCTGTACTGACAATGACAAAGGTGGGTTTGGGGCCTGAAGGTAGCACGAAGACTCGTGCCCCAGGCCTGGTTCTGCCCTTGCTTTGTTCTGTGACCTTGCACAAGTTCCTTTCCCTCTCTGGGCCTCAGTTTCCTTATCAACATAAGCAGAGATGACATTCAGAATATTTAACCAAGTGATGTGTCTCAGAACAGTTGCTGACCAGCCATAAAAATCCTGTACACAGGGCTGTGCTTAGGGCCTGGAGCCAGCCATGAGCGCAGCACTTTTTGAGGGTGTAGAATGTTTGAAGTGGAAGGGACCTCTAGAAATCATCCAATAGAGGGGTCAGCAAACTACATCCTGCGGGCCCAATGTGGCCTGTTTTTTTCAAATAAAGTTTTATTGGAATGTTGACACTTCCTTTCACTTACATAGTATCTGTGGATGCTTAGGGCCTCAATGGCAGAATTGAGTAGTTGCAACAGGCACTGTATGGCCCACAAAGCAAGTATTTACTGTGTGGCCCTTTCCAGAAAAGGAATGGCAACCCGTGATCTAATGCATTTTAGCTCAGATGTGAAAACTGGGTTTCAGGGAGGTAGAGAGATTTGCTCCCCATGGGTCACGTGGTAACAAGGAGGCAGAGCTGGAGTGGGAACCCAGGCCTCTTCTAGTGCTCCTCTGCCATACCCATTCCACCCCTTGCCTTTCCAAAAGGCACTTTTTTTTTTTAAATTTAAGTTCTAGGGTACATGTGCACAACGTGCATGTCCATCACATATGCACACATGTGCCATGTTGGTGTGCTGCACCCACCAACCCGCCATCCACGTCAGGCATATCTCTCAATGCCATCCCTCCCCCCTCCCCCCACCCCACAACAGGCCCTGGTATGTGATGCTTCCCTTCCCGTGTCCAAGTGTTCTCATTGTTCAGTTCCCACCTATGAGTGAGAACATGCAGTGTTTGGTTTTTTGTCCTTGCGATGGTTTGCTGAGAATGATGGTTTCCACCTTCATCCATGTCCCTACAAAGGACATGAATTCATCATTTTTTATGGCTACATAGTATTCCATGGTGTATATGAAGGCACTTCTTTTGTCAAGAGGACCTAACATCAGATCATTAACTCTGGGAGGCTCTGTCATATTCATTGTTATCATCAGCACCGGAGCTATTGTGTCTTGAGGGCACAGTAAATCTTGTTTGAGTGTTTGGACTTTTACCTGGTTTAGCATCTACAGAAATCTTGATTTTTATCTGTGGGTTTTGTTTGAAATAGCCCTGTGTGGAGGTAGAACTACAATTATATTAATAAATGCTTACTGTGCCCCAGGCACTGGGCTAAGCACTTACAATCATTAGCACATTTAATTCTCAGGACAGTCTTGGGGGTAGGAATTCCTGGAAATGAGCTCCTTGTCCAAAGCTATAGAGTTACCAAGCGGTGGGTGGAGTTGGGCTTCATGCCCCAAGCCTGCGTTCTAAACCACCTCACTGTGTGTGGAGTTAGCAGTGTAGGGACTGTCCCTCCAATACAATCTGATGGAGGGACCATCCAGTGATGTTGTCTTCTTCAGGGTACAGGCTAGGCCGCTGTCATAAAGTAACCCAGATAGGATGCCTTCCTCAGGACGAAGCTCATCTCTTACATGCAAGTCCACGAGGACATCCAGGCTGGGATGGCTGCTCCGTGATCATCCAGGCCCCTTCTCCCTCATTGCTCCAACATCATCAACATGTGGCTTCCGTCTTATCATCTAAGATGTTCTACCTCTGCCATCACTTCTGGATTTTAGCCAGGAAGAAGGGGAGAAGACAAAATAGAAGGCACCTCTTCTCTTTGGGAATGGCCTGGAATTTGCACACACATCACTTTTCCTCACATCATTGGCCAGAACTTAAATCATGTGACCACAATGAGTTGCAAGGGAGGCTGGGAAATGTAGTCTTCAGCTGGGTGGCTCAGTCCTCAGTCACAGCCCTGGGGCTCTCTTGTTGAGGAAGAAGGGAAGAGTGGATATTGAGGGACAATGGGCAGTCTCTGCCACAAATCGTAGCCACAGGGGTTTTCCTGCGGTGGGCTCTGTGAGGGTGGAGCTGGCCTTGACCAAGGAGGTTGCTTGACTCAGTTTCCATTCTGCCCCCCCCCCAGGTACAACTGCAAGGAGGAGTTCCAGATCCATGATGAGCTGCTCAAGGCTCATTACACGTTGGGCCGGCTCTCGGACAACACCCCTGAGCACTACCTGGTGCAAGTGAGCTCAGGCCTTACCCTGCCAGCCCGCCTGCTGCCTCCCACCCCTATCTCTCATGAATTCCCTCCCTCACCTCCCTCTGGCCCTCCCCAACTTTCCCCGTCTCTCTGCCCATTTTCAGAACTGGCAGGGCCCTAGGATGGAGCTAGCACCGTGGTCCTCTGGTTGATTCCTGGTGCCCCAGCTCTGCCTTCCTACAAAAGCCCCTTCCAGGGGAGCTCCTACCCTAGAGCCAGCTTTGCCTCTGGAGAGCCTCTCCCTGCTCTTTCCTCCAGGCCTGGCTCAGACGTCACCTCCCACATGAAGCCCTCTCTGATGTCCCCTCTGGAGGAGTTGTCTTTCCTTTTCCTACACTTTATGATACCCTTCCCCAGATCACAGAGAGTTATATATTTTGTCTGTTTTTTCCATGAACTGCAGGCAACTTGAAGGCAGGATCATGTTCTTCTTGCCCCTATTTCCCCCATCCCTGTCCCCTGGAGCCCAGGACAGAGCTCCATCTGCAGAAAATACCCCTGAGCCATCTGAGTGACCTTCTTGTGGCTCTCCCCTGCCAGGGCCGCTACTTCCTGGTGCGGGATGTCACTGAGAAGATGGATGTGCTGGGCACCGTGGGAAGCTGTGGGGCCCCCAACTTCCGGCAGGTGCAGGGTGGGCTCACTGTGTTCGGCATGGGACAGCCCAGCCTCTCAGGGTTCAGGCGGGTCCTCCAGAAACTCCAGAAGGACGGACATAGGGTAAGTATGCCACTTCCCAGGCAGAAGCCAGGTCCCCAAAGCCAGGGAGAGGGGCACCTTGGAGGGGCAGCTTTAGAGGCGCTGGAGGGGGCTGCTGCATGGGGCTGCTGCATGCTGGAGAGGTGGGGTAGTGGCCTGGACTAGGCCCTGCCTGCCAGGACGGTCACTGCTGTTGGTCTGGTTGGGAAATTCTGGTGAATGTTGATTGCATGTCCTGACTGGATGGCGGGGCACAAGGTCAGAAGCCTTCATAGACCCTACTTGGGAGCCTCAGAGGAAGCAGGGGGCGTGACCGGGTGACAGGAGGAGCCAGCTCATAATTTGACAGCTTGCTGAATGGTGATCACAGCTAACACTTAAGTCCTGATGTTAGCCCTGTGATGGAGTGGCAGTTTGTCTCCCATTTTGCAGAGGAGGAAACAGGCCCAGAGAGGCTAAGTGACTTGCTCAAGGTCACACAGCTCATGAGTGGTACCCCAAGACCCAAACCCAGGCAGCTGAATTCCCAAGTGCCTGCTTTCAAGGACTGTTCTTACCTGTCGGATGTTGAGGCAGGGTTTTACGTGTCCCTAGGACACAGGCTGAGGGTCTGCTGTGATTGTAGGCTTCTTGAGTGCAGCTGCATCTGAATTGACCCCGGAGTTAAGGTGGAAAGGCTTTGAGTGAGACAGAATGGGGTGGGGGTGTGGGCTGTGTGCAGGTCCCATCTTCCCATCTTGATGATAAGTTCCTCAAGGGGACCATCTGCCCACACATTTCCCTCTGCCTGTATGGTGCTCAGTGAATGAATGATTGCGTGGTCATGGGGCATTCATTTCTTCAGCTGATGTTCATCAAACACCTGATTTATCCAGGACACCATGCTAGGACACCATGCTAGGAATTATGGGTACATGAAAATGACCAGGACATGATTTTGCCTACGAGGAACCTGTGGTCCATTAAGGGGGAAAAGATGCATTCATTGATAGTACAAAGCAGGAATTAACGCCAAGAGATTCATATGAAGGACTCTTGACCCTGACAGGAGGCAGGGGTCACTGCTGACTGGGAGGGTCACGGGGAGGTAGCATTTGGACTGAGCTTTGTTTCTTGGGTAGGATTCAGGTTGCAGGGATGGCGTGGGGTGCAGGAGGAAGGAACAGCTTGGGCAGAGGCCCTGAGGTGGGGCAGTGGTGCAGGTGTCTGTGCGGGATCATGATGATGGCTTCCTTCCCCCTCGGGCTCCTGGCAGGAGTGTGTCATCTTCTGTGTGCGGGAGGAACCTGTGCTTTTCCTGCGTGCAGATGAGGACTTTGTGTCCTACACACCTCGAGACAAGCAGAACCTTCATGAGAACCTCCAGGGCCTTGGACCCGGGGTCCGGGTGGAGAGCCTGGAGCTGGCCATCCGGAAAGAGGTGAGGACCAGTGCGGTGTGCGGGAGACCCCAGCCCACAGCCCAGCTTTGCAGATGCTCTTTTTGGGGCCAGCTCACCTGCTCTTACTGGCCCATGTTCCCCCACTGTTGTGCCCTGCTTGGGTGAGTGGCTGGCTGCAAGGCTGACTCACGGGCAGCCAGAGGAAGGACTTCCTATTCTAGCTCTCTTTGCCTCTGCCCCTTTCCCACCCTGCTTGTCTCCTTGATGCTCAATGTCCTTATTTAGAAAGGGGTCTGGTGGGCCGGGTGCAGTGGCTTATACCTGTAATTCCAGCACTTTGGGAGGCCGAGGTGGGCAGGAGTTCAAGACCAGCCTGACCAACGTGGTGAAACCGTGTCTCTACTAAAAATACAAAAAATTAGCTGGACGTGCTTGCGCATGCCTATAATCCTAGCTACTCGGGAGGCTGAGGCAGGAGAATTGCTTGAACCTGGGAGGCGGAGGTTGCAGTGAGCCGAGATCACACTACTGCACTCCAGCATGGGCTACAGAGTGAAACTCTTTCTAAAAAAAAAAAAAAAAAAAAGAAAAAGAAAGGGTTCTAGGTGAGTGAAAAGAGCGCTAGACCAGAAGGACCAAGGCTGTAGTTCAACGCTTTGAGAGCCACGAGCCTCTGAGTCAGTTCCCTCGGTGGGTCTGTGGGCCTGTTTCAGGATCCTCTGTCCTCCTCCTCTTCCATAACACAGAGGCTTGTGGAGGCCTCTGAGGCAGCTGACATACCATGAAGGTGTGTGAATAGGGTGTGGGGTCCCAGTGTCCCCAGAAACTTCCAGGTCAGGAACCGAGGCCATGCCGGCGCCCAGCTCTTTGCCTCTCCCATCCCCTCCAGGCCTCCTGTGTGCTCTGCTCCCCTCGGCTCCAGCTCCCAGCTGACCACACCTCCCCCGTCCTGGCACTGGTGGCTTTGTGAATTCCTGCACCCACTGGGCAGAGCCCTCCCGCCTTGCCCCTCTGTAGGCACCCCGATTCCTTCAGAACTCCCAGGAATGGCATAGAGAGCACTTCTGGCTGTGTAGTTCCCTCATGGGGGGCAGAAGCCTGCCTGTGGCCTCTGCATGGTCTGGTCACTCCAGAGCTCAGCCAGGGCACTCAGGGAGGGTCTTGAAGTTCAGGCCATGGCCCTCTGACCCCCACACCTCCCTCTAGATCCACGACTTTGCCCAGCTGAGCGAGAACACATATCATGTGTACCATAACACCGAGGACCTGCGGGGGGAGCCCCATGCCGTGGCCATCCGTGGTGAGGATGACTTGCATGTGACGGAGGAGGTGTACAAGCGGCCCCTCTTCCTGCAGCCCACCTACAGGTACCACAGGGCCACCCCCAGCCCTGGCCATGGGTGCTCCAGGTCCTGCTCTCCAGCTGAAGCCTCAGTTTCACCGTCTGCAGGTTGGGCGGAGTCCCCCACACCCATGTCTCCCACAGTGGGGCCCATTTCCAAACAGTGCCTGGGAATAGGGGGTGAGGGGGATTCCCAGAGTGGGTGCCTGCCTGATGGCTGCTCTCCCTCACCTGGCAGGTACCACCGCCTGCCCCTGCCCGAGCAAGGGAGTCCCCTGGAGGCCCAGTTGGACGCCTTTGTCAGTGTTCTCCGGGTAACTGGGGCACGGGCACGCATGGGGGAGGAGTCTTGAGAGTCGTCCCCATGGAGGTGCTCAGGGTGGGCACAGCCTCTCGCCTTCCTCAGAGGAAGGCTTCGTTCTGTGTTGTGTATGTGAGCATGTTAGGGTGGACGTGTGTTGGTGTCTGTCTCTGTATATGTCTGTGTGTGTCAGCGCCTTTGTGTGTGTCTGTGGGGAGTGTGTGTACATGTTTATGTGTCTCTCTGTGTGTCTGTGTGTTCCTGTCTGTGTGTCTCTGTGTGGGGATACATGTGTTTCTGTGTGTGTATGTGTCTGTGTGTGTATGTGTCTGTGTGTGTGTACCTGTATGTAGGTGTGTGTTTGTGCATTCTCTTATGGCAGAGTCCATCACTGACCGCTGGCCCAGTTGCTGGCCGTGGCTGGGCTGCTAACTTGCTGTGTGGTCCCGGACTAATCACCTCACCTCTCTAGACCTCAGTTCCTCATTTCTTTAGTGGAGCTAACGACTCTTGCCCTATAGACTCTTCAGCTGACATTTCCTGAGTCCTGGCGGAGTTTCTCTCCAGCCCCCTTCAGGGCATTATCTTATTTCACTGGCATCTTGCAGAAGGTGTTAATACTGGCCTGGTGCCCTCTGAGTCACTCTCACTTCCAGTTCTTTGAGCTCCTCCAAGGCCTGGGGAGGGAGCAGGTGGAGCTGATCAGGCTGTGGCTTTGGCAGAAGAGGCCAAGACACCTATTGGAGCCCACTTTGCTGCAGACCGTGGGGCAGGGTGGGCTGATGTCATGTTTTTCCCCCTGCTCAGGCCTCAGCCCAGGGTTTCCTGGTCTCACTGGGGCCTGATCCTCATGGTCTTTCCCAGGAGACCCCCAGCCTGCTGCAGCTCCGCGATGCCCACGGGCCTCCCCCAGCCCTCGTCTTCAGCTGCCAGATGGGCATGGGCAGGACCAACCTGGGCATGGTCCTGGGCACCCTCATCCTGCTTCACCGCAGTGGGACCACCTCCCAGCCAGAGTGAGTGGCCCGGGGCCCAGCGTCCTGAAGGGCTGTGGGGCCGAGGAGGGGACAGGCTGCCCCACAGTGTGGGGACATGTCTAGGAGCCCAGAGCCAGAGCTGGAAATTTGGCATCTGGGGTTCATTTCCTGGTTTGCCACGAGACTTGCTGGGAGACCTGGAGAAAGTCACCTGACCTTTCTGGGCCTCAGTTTCCCTAGTTGGGGAAATGTCCCCTGATTCCCACAATGTGATTCAGAAGGAACCTGTAGTCTGGTGTCCCCCAGCGGCCATATGAGTGGAGACAGCAGGCAGGTGGCCGTGTGAGACCTTTGGAAGAGCCTGCTAATGTACTGACCCTGCCTCGACAGGGCTGCCCCCACGCAGGCCAAGCCCCTGCCTATGGAGCAGTTCCAGGTGATCCAGAGCTTTCTCCGCATGGTGCCCCAGGGAAGGAGGATGGTGGAAGAGGTGAGCGAGGGACAGCAAAGGGCTGGGGCAGGGGTGGTGGAGGGGACGGTCACTCCTCTCACTGGTCGGGGCTCTCTTCCTTCCCGATACCCTCCCCTACCTCTTTGCCGATCTTTTTCTTTCCCTCTCTTTTCTCTTTTCTCCTGCCGTTCTGCCTTGACCCTGCTCCCCACCCCCCCACCTCCCTCTTACTTGCCTTGGTCTCTGGCACCAGGTGGACAGAGCCATCACTGCCTGTGCCGAGTTGCATGACCTGAAAGAAGTGGTCTTGGAAAACCAGAAGAAGTTAGAAGGTATCCGACCGGAGAGCCCAGCCCAGGTGAGGCATGGAAGGACGTGTGAGCAGTCTGCTTCTCTGTGAGCCCTGCAGCCTGATTTCATTAGGCATGTTGACTGGTTTCTTTCAGACTGACTTTTTCTGGCTGCTGCGTCTCCCATGAGAAGAGCAGTTTTCAGAGGAAGGGGAGATAGGGGCTCTGGGCCCACAGGAAGGACAAGGAAGAGGGGAAGTTTACTTTTCCTGACCAGGTCCCTTCAGCTGCAGAATAAACAGGACAGAGGAAGGGGCTGCTGGCCAGGGCTGCAGGGGCCCCTGGACTCAGATACTCCCCAGGCCACTCATGGCCTCCCACTAGTAAAACTCCTGGTGTTTCTTTGGGAAGACTGGGGTTTGGTCCAGCTGGCTGCTTCTGAAAGACTTATGGGCTCTAGGCTGTCTCAGCAGACCCTGTCCCCATGCCTTAGCGAAAGGAGGTGGGCTTGATAGTGTTTATATCATACAGCGCATGGAAAGAATCTGAAGCCACAGAGGCAGCTTCATCTTCTTTTTTCTTGTTTCTTCTTCTCTTCCTCCTCCTCCTTCTCCTCCCCCCTTTTTCCTCGCCCTCTTCCTCCTTCCCCCTTCCTCCTCCCCCCGCTTCCTCCTTCCCCCTCTTCCTCTTCCCCACTCTTCCTCCTCTCCCCTTCCTTCTCCCTCTCCTCCTCTTTCTCCGCCTCTTCCTCCTTCCTCCTCTTCTTTCCTCCTCCTCCTTCCTCCTCCTTCTCTTCCTTCCTCCTCCTTCTTCCTCCTTCCTCCTCTTCTTTCCTCCTCCTCCTTCCTCCTCCTTCTCTTCCTTCCTCCTCCTTCTTCCTCCTTCCTTCTCCTTCCTCTTCCTCCTTCTCCTCCTTCTTCTCGTCTTCCTCCTCCCTCCTCCCTTCCTTCTCCTCCTCCTTCTCCTTTCTTCTCCTTTTTCTTCTTCTCCTCCTCCTCCTGCTTCTCCTTCAATAGGGTCTTGCTCTGTTGCCCAGGCTGGAGCGCAGGGGTGCAGTCATAGCTCACTGCAACCTCGAACTCCTAGACTCAAGGGATTCGTCCACCTCAACCTCCTGAGTACCTGGGACTACAGGTGCATGTCACCACACCTTACTTTTTTAGAGATGGGGTCTTGCTATGTTGCCCAGGCTGGTCTTCAACTCCTGGCCTCAAGCAGTCCTCCTGCCTTGGCCTCCCAAAACACTGGGTCTTTTTCTTTCTAAAAATATTTTTAAAAGGCTGGGCACGGTGGCTCACACCTGTAATCCCAGCACTTTGGGAGGCTGAGGCAGATGGATCACTTGAAATCAGGAGTTTGAGACCAGACTGGCCAACATGGTGAAATCCTGTCTCCACAGAAAACACAGAAATTAGCTGGGTGTGGTGGCACGCGTAGTACCAACTACCAGGGAGCTGGTGTGTGCCCAGTAGTACCAGCTATCAGGGAGGCTGAGGCAGGAGGATCCTGTGAGCCCAGGAGTTCGAGGCTGCAGTGGGCTATGATCGTACCACTGCACTCTAGGCTGAGCAACAGAGCAAGACCCTGTCTCAAAAAACAAAACAAAATGAACCCAAACCAAAAAAAAAAAATCCCACACAGTACTTAGAGCCTGCCACAGAGTCCCTGGAATGTCACCCCTGCTGTGATTTACTAAACAGTCCCCCTCTTCTTGGACAATTGAGTTGCTCCAGTTCCCCATCAGTGTAAATACTTCTTTGTTGAGCAGCTTCATGAAAATGAAGGCTGTTGTGTATTTAGGATTCTTTCTCCCCTTAGTCTAGATTGGGCATCAGCAAACTACGGCTTAGACCAAATCCAGCCTGCCGCCTGTCTTTGTAAATGTGTTACTGGAACACAGTCTTGCTGTTCTCTACTCTGCTGGCCCACGACTGCTCTTATGCTGGGATGGCAGAGTTCAGTAGCTGCAGCAGGGACCCTGAAGCCTGAAAGTCTAGAGTATTTACCGTCTGGCCCTTTATGGAAAAAGTTTGCTGACACCTGGTGGAGATTCCCAAAGATGGGATTAAATTTCACCAAAGGGCGTGGCCCTTCTTTAGGACCTCTGTGAATCTCACTTGAATCTCACTTGCCCTCCAAAAGGTACTGACCCAGCAGGAGAACCTGGAGATCCGAGGGCCCTTGGGGTTCTCTCGGACAACCCACCATGCAGAGGAAGCTGGGCTGGGGTCAGGAGACTTGGGGAATCTGGCTCTGTTTGCTGTCAGCTGTGTGACTTTAAGGAAGTTACCTAATTTCTCTGAATCTCCGTTTCCCTCTGTAAATTAGGAGTAATTAGGATGGCTCCCCTGGAGCACTGCTGTGAGGGTCTTTGTATTTGTATTTTCTTGTGGAGAGGCTCCAGTTCTTTTTTTTTTTTTGAGACAGGGTCTCACTTTGTCATCTGGGCTGGAGTGCAACGGTGAGATCATAGCTCACTGGAGCCTCAACCTCCCAGGTTCAAGCGATTCTCCCACCTCAGCCTCACGAGTGGCTGGGACTACAGGCATGTGCCACCATGCCTAATTTTTGTATTTTTTTATAGAGATGGGGTTTTGCCATGTTGCCCAGCTTGTTTTGCACTCCTGAGCTGAAGCGATCTGGCTGTCTCAGCCTCCCAACGTGCCGGGACCACAGGCGTGAGCCACCGCACCCAGCCAGGTTCCAGTTCTTAAGGGAGGGCCTCTGGCTCGGGGGTGTTCACACACTGGGCTTCCTCAACACAGAGGGTGCACAACCCTGACCTGTTGGGTGTCGCTGGAGCTAAGTGAGGGAGCCCCTGCCTGTCTTGGCGCTGGGAGCCTGCTTGGGGAGACCAGCCCTGCACCTAGAACCACAGTGCCTGGTGTGGTCACCCACATATCTCCCCTGACCGCAGATAACCACAGCATCTGGGATAGGGTGAGACACTTAGAAGAACTTACAGCCTGGCAGAACTGTGTCATGAAGGGAGGGGAAGACTGTCTTCTGGGGAGTTCCAAGGCTTAACTCCTGCCCTTGCAGGGATGGGGACAGGGACAAGACTGCCTGAGGAGTCTGTCCTTAACACCCTGTCCTCTCTCTCAGGGAAGCGGCAGCCGACACAGCATCTGGCAGAGGGCGCTGTGGAGCCTGGAGCGATACTTCTACCTGATCCTGTTTAACTACTACCTTCATGAGCAGGTGGGGCCTGGGAGGAGCAGACCTACGTCCCCTCCTCCTGGGCCTCTCCCAGCCTCCCCACCGCAGTGACTGGCTTGCTGTGGAGGGAGACCCCCCAAGGAACCGGGGAGGGAAGGGAGGCCAAGAGAGACCCAGATTCAGGAGTAGTCCCTGAGCAGCTGGGCATAGGGAGGCCCCACCTCTTTCCACCGGGCCCTTGTCTCTGTCCTTAACCAGGACACCAGACGTCCAGGTCTTCTCTCAGCCACTCCCTTGTCCCTGCTCTGGGCCATGTTGGATATCTTTTGGGGCTTCCCCTGCCATGGTGTGGGCAGGGAGGGTTCAGGATGGCCCTGTGCCCCTGAATTCCTCGTCTCTCTGCCTCGGGCTGCAGTACCCGCTGGCCTTTGCCCTCAGTTTCAGCCGCTGGCTGTGTGCCCACCCTGAGCTGTACCGCCTGCCCGTGACGCTGAGCTCAGCAGGCCCTGTGGCCCCGAGGGACCTCATCGCCAGGGGCTCCCTGGTGAGTATGACTGGCAGTCGGAGAAGTGGGCATGGCTGTGTACTGGCCCTGGCCCCTAAACACTGGATTCCTGTAGGGTTGGGGTAAGCATTGCCCTTGCAGGAGGTGAAGAAGAGAGGCTGTGGGTGTTGGGATCCTCTTGTGAGCAGAATGGGGTCATGCTTAGGCCCCAGCAAGCATTTGCAGCTTTGGCAGCTGTTCTGGTACCTTCTCCTCAGTCTCAAACCCAAGAGCTCTGGGCAGGGTTCTGTGATCTTTGCCTCCAGCTTCTTCTCTTTGAGCCTCAGCTTCCTGGTCCAGAGAGTGGGCGCCATTGCACTTCTTCTTGCCAGGGCCGGGGGAAGCTCCAAGTGTGCAGGAGTGCTTTGTAAACTGTGAAGCTCGGGTTCCACCCCGCCCCCCGTCTGCCTTGGGCCAGGTCCTGACCCTTTCTGCGGCTGCAGTCGGCTGCTGTGGGTCCCAGGCTCGGTGCTCTTCCCACAGCGGGAGGACGATCTGGTCTCCCCGGACGCGCTCAGCACTGTCAGAGAGATGGATGTGGCCAACTTCCGGCGGGTGCCCCGCATGCCCATCTACGGCACGGCCCAGCCCAGCGCCAAGGTGAGCCCCCCTCAGGGCCTGGGTCCCCCAGTGGGTTTGGGGAGGGAGGGCTGAGCACTCACTGCCGGCCCTCCTGTGCCCAGGCCCTGGGGAGCATCCTGGCCTACCTGACGGACGCCAAGAGGAGGCTGCGGAAGGTTGTCTGGGTGAGCCTTCGGGAGGAGGCCGTGTTGGAGTGTGACGGGCACACCCACAGCCTGCGGTGGCCTGGGCCCCCTGTGGCTCCTGACCAGCTGGAGGTGAGGCCCCCTGCCCTCTAGGCACCCCTGCCTCCGAGGCTTCTGGGGAGTGGCCTGGGAGGGTCTTCAGAAGGCCTCACACTCCCGCAGACAGATGGAGAATCTGAGGCCCCGGGAGGAGCAGTGTCAGGGAGTGGCCAACTCAGGATTCCCACTAAAGTGCTCTGCTAACCTGCTTGGCTTTAGGGGGTGGCTGTGACCCCTGAGGCTTGGGGGGGTCAGGGATGGGACTGGAAGCCAGGGCCAGGCCTGGCCATGGCAGGCTGTGGCCTTTCAGGGCTAGCCTAGAGCCTGCCCCAATGGCCTGTGTCCTCCCTCCTGCCCTTGCCCAGACCCTGGAGGCCCAGCTGAAGGCCCATCTAAGCGAGCCTCCCCCAGGCAAGGAGGGCCCCCCGACCTACAGGTTCCAGACCTGCCTCACCATGCAGGAGGTCTTCAGCCAGCACCGCAGGGCCTGTCCTGGCCTCACCTACCACCGCATCCCCATGCCGGACTTCTGTGCCCCCCGAGAGGAGGTGAGGGTGCTGCTCAGGCTGAGGCCACTGGGGAGGGACAGGAGGCCTCCCTGTCTCCCCTCTGGTCTGGGCTCTGGGAGAATGAAACGACCCCAGCTTCTCTACGGGGCCCGGGAATGGTCTCACGAGGTTTTCCGATTTGGCCCAAGTGGTTTATTCACATTCCTTCCAAGCTTTGTGTGTGTGTACATGTGTTTATTATGTGTTATAGGGTATATGTGTGTGTATTATGTTATAGGTGTGTGTGTATCGGAGTGTGTATTCTGTTACGTGTGTGCATATGTGTTATAAGATGTGTGTACATGTGTTTATTATGTTGTAGGGTGTATGTGTGTGTATTGTGTTATGGGTGTGTGTTATAGGTGTGTGTGTGTTATCGGGGTGTGTGTGTATTCTGTTACAGGTGTGTGTGTGTATTTGTTATAAGGTGTGTGTGTGTGTTGAGGGTGAACATGTCCAGGTTGTCCGTGGTGTGTGTGTCTCAGTTGGGGGACTGTGTATGGAGTGTGTGGGTGGCGTGTGGAATGTGTGTGTGTGTGCATGTCTTTTTATGGAGTTTGTGATGTCTCCCTTGTCTGTATTGGGGGCTGTGTGTGGAAAACCCATCTTTAGGGGAGTGGTGTGGTGTGTGGTAGGGTTTGTGGAGGGGTCGTTAGGAATGTGTGTGTGTGGCATCTGTAGGTCTGTGACTGTGGGTGTCTGTATAGTGTGTGTGTTTACCGGACGTGGATCCCTGTGTGGTGCGTGTGTCTGGCATGTGTTGTAGGTGAGCCACCGTGTGCGTGGTGCGTGTGTTGTAGGTGGGTCGCTGTGTACTGTGTAACTGGCAATGGGGTCCGTTTCCTGCCTGAGCCCCTCCTGGCGCATCTCTTCGCGGCTCTCACTGCCTGCGGTCTGCTGCCTCCTGGTGGCCTTGTGCTGCAGGGCTGTTCTGAGGTCAGGCCCCCGTCCATGGTGGGACCAGGGCTGGGTCCAGCTCAGGTGGGTGGCAGGGCCAGCAGTCTATGTGCAGCCCAGGGGTTCAGTACACAGGGGTGACATACAGGTGCATGTCCTGCCTGGTGGAGGGTGGGTACCTTGAGCCCCAGGTGCATGCTGTGTTGGCTCACACATCCTGTCCAGGTGCTTGGTGTGAGGGTGATTACGACTGCACAGGTGCAGCTGTTTACACGCACATGGTCTCATGCACCCCGGTGAGTTTTGTTTGTGTGTGCAAGCTTGGGAGCCTGACAATTTCTGGCCCGAGGACAGTGGCTGGGGCTGCCATGTGGATGGGGACCCTGTTGGGGTTTGTGCATCCAAGAGACGCCCGCTGACCCAGACCTTGCTTTTCCCGTCCAGGACTTTGACCAGCTGCTGGAGGCCCTGCGGGCCGCCCTCTCCAAGGACCCAGGCACTGGCTTCGTGTTCAGCTGCCTCAGCGGCCAGGGCCGTACCACGACTGCGATGGTGGTGGCTGTCCTGGCCTTCTGGCACATCCAAGTACGTGTGGCCTCTCAAGTGAGATTAGAGGTTCGCCTGGAGGAGGGTAGACACTCAGGTCCCAGGCACACTGGCTCCACAGGAGGGTGTGAGGGGCAGAGACAGCCGGGTGTGGTCCCAGAGCCCCTTCCATCAGTCTTGGGCAGCCCCCAAGTCCTCCCCAGCAAGGGGCTCCTGGCGTTGGGAGGGGGCTTCTGTCTCAGCAGCTGTCTTCCCTCAGGGCTTCCCCGAGGTGGGTGAGGAGGAGCTCGTGAGTGTGCCTGATGCCAAGTTCACTAAGGGTGAATTTCAGGTGAGCATGCCCTGCGGGGTCCCTGAGGCACCTTGGGATGGGAGGAGGAGGAGGACTCCTGCTTGCCGGTCTAGGGGTCCTCAAAGCACGTCCCAATGCAGTCACGTCTGCCACCTCATCATATCAGTGCTTCCCTGTTCCCATTTTATAGATGAGCCCAGCAAGGCATGGGACAGCTTGGCTCTGAGGCCCTGGCAGACGGCCGGCTATGGAGATGTGGGCTGGACCCCTCCCTGCCCGGCCTTGCTGTTGGGCTGCTGTGTGCCTTGGGGAGGTCACTGGCCACTGTCTTGTCTGGGTAATGTTGATAACAACCTCCCAGTACCTTCAACCCAGCTGTGGTTGGTGACCTTGTGTGGGTCCCCAGCCTACTTTGCCCTGCCTGTTCCTCTATTTCAGATTAGGGCACTGGATGGCCAGCCACAAACATTCCAGATTTAGTCATCCATGTATTGTGCACCTGCCACATGCCACAGGCCATCTTCTCAGGCATCCTGAGAGTCGTGGCAACGTCCCTCGGAGTTGGCCCATGGCTGACCCACAGTCAGCAGCACAGTTGGCTCGTGTCTCACTGGCTAACTTCGCCACTTGCCCCTCCCCTGCCCTCGCCCCAGTCCTGAGGCCCTGACCGCTATGCAGCACCTCACACTTGCTAAGCTCTTGCAGCCTCTGGGCCTTTGCATATGCGGTGGCTTCTCCCTTCCTTCTTCTGGCTGATTCTCTGATTCTTTCCTTTTTCCTTTTCTTTATGTGGTAAAATATGCATAACATAAAATGTACCATTTCAACCATTTTTAAATGTACAGTTCAGTGGTGTTAAGTACATTCACGTTGTTGTGCAACTGTTGCCACAACCCATCTAACTCCTTCATCTTGCAAAACAGAACTCTGCTCTCCTATTCAGTAATTATTCCCCATCCTCCCTCCCAGCAGCCCCTGTTCTACTTTCTGTCTCAATGGATGTGACTACTCTAGGAATCTTCTATGAGTGGAATCGTACAGTATTTGTGTTTTATGACTAGTTTATTTCACTGAGCATAATGTTCTCAAGGTTTACCCACATTGTAATATGTGTCAGAATTTCTTTCCTTTTAGAGGCTGAATAATATCCCATTGTATGGATAGACCGCATTTTGTTTCTCCATTCCTCCATCAAGGGACACTATTTGCTTCCACCTTTTGGCTGTCATGAGTAATGCTGCTATGAAATGCATAGTGCACGTAGCTGAGTCCCTGCTTTCAGTTCTTTTGGGCATATACTCAGGAATGGAATTGCTGGATCCTATGGTAATTCTGTTTACTTTTTTGAGGAACCACCATGCTGTTTGCCGCAGGATATGCACCATTTTACATTCCCACCAGCAACACACAAAGGTTCTGATATTTCCACATCCTCACCAACACTTGATTTCTTTTTTCTTTTTTCTGTTTTTTTTAGAGGTGGGAGTTCACCGTGTTGGCCAGGCTGGTCTTGAACTCCTGACCTCAGATGATCCACCCGCCTCGGCCTCCCAAAGTGCTGGGAGCCACTGTGCCCAGCCGTTTGTTTGTTTGTTTTTTTTTTTTTTGGATAATAGCCATCCTGCTGGGTATGAAGTGGTATATTGTGGCTTTGATTTGCATTTCTCTAATGATTAGTGATGTTCAATATCTTTTTATGTGTTTATTGGCCACTTGTATATCTTCTTTGGAGAAATGTCTGTTCAAGTCCTTTGTCCATTTTTGAATTGGATTGTTGTTGAGTTTTGGTTCTTTATATATTCTGGAAACTAATCACTTATAAGAGAGGTGATATGTAAATATGTTCTCTATTCTGTGGGCTGACTTTTTACTCATTGATAGTGTCATTTGATGCACAAAAATTTTTAATTTTGATGTAGTTTGTCTGTTTTTTCTTTTGTTGCCTGTGCCCTTGGTGCTATATCCAAGAAATCATTGCTAACTCCAATGTCATGAAGCTTCTCCCTTGTGTTTTATCCTAAGACTTTTATAGTTTTTAACTCTTAGTTTTAGGTCTTTGATCCATTTTGAGTTAGTTTTTTTGTATGGTGTGAGGTAAGGGTTATCTAAGTTTATTCTTTTGCATGTGGATATCTGGTTTTTCCAGCACCATTAGTTCAAGAGTCTGTCTTTCCCCATTGAAGGGTCTTGGCACCCTTGTTGAAAGCCACTTGACCATATGTATGAGGGTTTTATTTTCCAGCTGAGTTTAGTCTTTGCATCGGTCCCTTGAATGTGATGGTCAGGCCTCTCCTTCTTCACACCAGGCCCTGTGCTGGGAGCTGTGTGTACTCCCTCTGTCCCCTTTCCCAGCTCCCAGGAGGTAGGTGCTTTTACTGCTCCCAGTTTATAGATGAGAAAATGAGGCCTGGGGAGACAAGTTTATTACCCTAGGGCCACATCAGAGAGGTGGGGCTGGGGTATAAGCCAGGCTGTAGACCTCAGAGCCTGTGTTCCAAAGTTACATCATGTGACCTGAAGACACCCCTGTACACCCTATCCTCACCCACCCCCAGATAATCTAGACCAGCTTCCTTTGCAATTAGTTCAGCATTTGCTGAGCCCACAGTCTGTTGGGGAGAAAGGATCAATAGAGCGTGAAGAGGCCCAGAGCAGACACTGGTTCTAAGGGCCAAGAGTGCAGCTGAGGGAGCCTGAGAGGACTTCATAGAGGAGGCAGCATTTGAGTGCCTTTGGGGAAGATGAGTGAGTATCCTTGGTGAGGAGGGGAGTGTCTAGAGGGATCAAGTGTGCAAAGGAGGGATTCTGGAAAGGGCAGGAACTATGTAAGGCTGTGATTTGTCAGAAGGGAAGCAGGCAGGACTGAGGGGTGGGGGCCCATATTGTGAAGGCCCTGGAGGTTTGCACTATGTGTTTGACCTTGACCGTGAGGCCAGAAGGGAGGCAGAGGAGGTTGTGATCAGGCTCTCAGTCTGGGGGCCCCAGCAGGCAGTTATGTGGATTGGGGAGTGGAGGGAGAGGCAGGAGCTGAGTGAGGAGGGGCTGCAGGGTGAGCAGGAGCAGCCCAGTCCTCATTGGTAGGTCTTGAGGGCTCCTGGATGTGGGGTGAGGAGGGCACCTAGGATGACCTCGAGTTTCTGGCTTTGCAGTAGTGACAGCTGTCGATGTGGAATTCAGGGGAGGAACAGCTGCAGCAGAGGCCAGGAGTTGGGTTCCCTGTGAAAAGCTGCAGCCCTCTGTCTGAGGTGGCCCCCAGAGGACGCAGTTCCCTGCACCCTCCTGGCGACCTGCCTAGAGCTTGGGATTGGGGATGTGGACTGGACAGCTCCCTCCTACTCCCCTGGGCACAGCCTGAGCCAGATCTGCCACTAGTTCCTTCCAGACTATTCCTTTTTCTCCTCCCACTTGGTTGCAACTCCATGCCTGCTGGGGTGCCCAGCACCAGGCCAGGACTCTGAGAAGCGCAGGAGTTGGGGAAAGGTCCTTCCCTGTTCTTAAGTGGCAGCCAGAGAGAGAAGAGAGCGAGTTAGGTGTTCATTCATTCACTGGGCAGCTGTTGCTGGGGCACCGGGCAGGTGCCAGGCACCACTCCAGGTGCCGGCAGAAAGCCCCTCACTTAGTGGGGAGCGGGTGTGAAAGTGGAAGCAGATGAGCAGGTGGCTGTCGACCACGGGACAGGGCGCTGTGGGGACCTTGCAGGGTGGTGGGGGTAGGTGGTGGGAGGGGTTATGGGTGATGCTGGAGAGGTAGGCTGGACCCAGTGGTGCGGGGAGCCTTTAGACCCCAGTTTCTGTGCTGAGTGCAAGAGAGCCATGAAGAGACCAAAGCCCGGGAATTATACAAACATGGGTTCACATTTATACTTTCGTAAGACCTCTCTGGCCACCAGGGAGAGGGAGGGTGGGGAGGAAGTGGAGACGCTGGTCAGAAGGGTACTGCTGTGGAGGCAAAGGGGGATGGGGGTCTGGATCAGGTGCCAGCTGTAGAGAGGTGCAGTGTAGACAGATTTGGAGGGGAACTCAGCACAGGGTGGCTGGGAGGGCCTGTGGGGGAAAAGCCATAAAGTAACCTAAACAGGCTTCAGTTTTCCCAGCAGTAAGGGGCAGATTATATCATTTTTTTTTCTTTTTTCTTTTTCTTATTACTTAGAGATGGGGTCTCACTACGTTGGCCAGGTTGGTCTTGAACTTCTGGCCTCAAGTGATCTCCCCACCTTGGCCTCCCAAAGTGCTGGAATTACAGGTATGAGCCACTGCACCTGACTGGGGTGGGGAATTATATCAGATGAGTAGTGTCCAACTCTGAGCGTCTGCGCAGTGCCTGGGGGCTGCTGCAGGTTAGGAGGAGGGTGGGGAGTCTTCTTACACCCCCTCCTCACCCCTCCAGCCCTAGTATGTGACAGCTATCAGTTTTATAGATCAAAGTTCTGCATGAGGCCTCGTTTGAAGCAGGATTTCTACTGCTTAAAAAATAAGCACCTCGACCAGGCGTGGTGGCTCATGCCTGTAATCCCAGCACTTTGGGAGGCTTAGGCGGGTGGATCACCTGAGGCCAGGAGTTCAAGACCAGCCTGGCCAACATGGTGAAACCCTGTCTCTACTAAAAATACAAAAATTAGCTGGGTGCGGTGGCAGGTGCCTGTAATCCCAGCTACTTGGGAGGCTGAGGCGGGAGAATTGCTTGAACCCAAGAGGCAGAGGTTGCAGTGAGCCGAGATCTCACCACTGCACTCCAGACTGGGTGACAGGGCGAGACTCCATCTCAAACAAAACAAAACAAAACAAAAATAAGCACCTTAGATCAGCTTAACATTCCATGGGTGCATTGGGGTGGTTTTTGTATCGTGTAATACAAAGCATACAAAATGGCAATTTGGAGTCACAGTCGTGCATTTAATATGTCTTGAACATCTTAAATGACTTATATTCCCATGTTTTTTTTTGTAGAATTATTTCTAACATAAACCACTTCTTGACTGTGGCTCTCCTGTGAGAACTGTGTGCACTCTGTGATGTCTTTGGCTGTGGCAGTCCCGTTTTCCTAGTAACTCTATTGATGTGCTTGGACACTGAAAATCTGTGTAGTGTGCAAGACATTAAGTTGTGGATTGGTGGGGCTTATGCCACAGCTTATCAACACTTGAAAATACTGGTACTTAATATCTTCTTAAAGAACAATTTGCCTCCAAATTTTAAGCTGGAAAGTTAATGGAATAACTTTCCAGCACTTTGGGAGGCCAAGGGTGTGGATTGCTTTAGCCCAGGAGTTCGAGATTAGCCTGGGCAACATGCCAAAACCCCGTTTCTACTAAAAGTACAAGATATTAGCCAGGCGTGGTGGCATGGGCCTTTAGTCCCAGCTACTCAGGAGGCTGGGGTAGGAGGATCACCTGAATCCAGGAAGTTGAGGCTTCAGTAAGCCCTGATCACGCCACTGCACTCCTGCCTGGACGACAGAGTGAGACTCTGTCTCCAAACAACAACAACAACAACAACAACAACAACAACAACAACAACAACAACAATAAATGTCAATGGAATAACTAAAAAGGAATCATAATCCATGCCTTTTTTAGATTTTTGGTACAAATTCAATGTCTGTGTACTGATCCTCAACACAACCAATAAATCCCAATTGTGGAGGAAAAAGAAAAGCATCTGGGTAGCCTGGCCCCGGAGATGTTCAGGATCCCCCTGTCCTCCCTCAGTCTGAGAACTGAGGAGCAGGCAGGGCTCTCTGTTCAGCGCCTGGGCCTTAGGCCTGGTGTGGCCTTTTGGTGAGGGTGCAAGCCTGGTGCTTGGGCTGTGGGCTCTTACCAGTTTTATGTCTGCTCACCCCCCTGCTCTGGCCCCAGGTAGTAATGAAGGTGGTGCAGCTGCTACCCGATGGGCACCGTGTGAAGAAGGAGGTGGACGCGGCGCTGGACACTGTCAGCGAGACCATGACGCCCATGCACTACCACCTGCGGGAGATCATCATCTGCACTTACCGCCAGGTGAGCCCCCACCCCACCCCACCCTGCCCCAGCCACCCTTCCAGGGGTGCACAGCCAGGGAGTGGCTGATGTGGCTTTGGGGTTGCTAGGGGTCCTAGGGGCCCCTCCTTGGCTCGTGGTCACTTTTCCACCTTCTGGAAGTGGAAGTGATCCATGAAATGGACACATCCCCAGCCCCGACCCACTGGTATGGGTACCAGATTCTGGAGTGGTAGGGGAGATGCATGCAGGGGCCATGTTCAAAGCATTCAACAACTGCTGTGGCCCTGGAACCAATCAAGGATGTGGCCAATAAGAGTGAACACCCAGGAGCCCCGTGGTGCCAGGCGTTAACCCTCTTGTTTCGGGGTCCTGGCGGGGGGACCAGAGGTCCCAGACAGGAGTCAGGTAGTGGGTGGATGGAGATCCTCAGGGTCTTGGGGTGGCTGTTTCACAACTAGCACGGAGGCCGTCATCTCAGGACGTGGGTATGTCTGTGCTGCCCTGGGGCTGGGGCTGGCTCCCAGATGGGGTGTTTTTTATCTGTAAAAATTGTTTTTAAATAACTCATTACATTATAAAAATAAAGTTTTGGCCAGGTGCAGTGGCTCACCCCTGTAATCCTAGCACTTTAGGAGGCCGAGGCAGGCAGACTACCTGAGGTCAGGAGTCGGAGACCAGACTGGCCAACATGGTGAAACTCCATCTCTACTGAAATACAAAAATTAGCCGGGCATGGTGGCAGGCGCCTGTAGTCCCAGCTACTCGGGAGGCTGAGACAGGAGAATTGCTTGAACCCGGGAGGCGGAGGTTGCCGTGAGCCAAGATCGTGCCATTGCACTCCAGCCTGGGCGATAGTGAGACTCCTCAAAAAAAAAAAAGTTTCATAATAGTCCAGATTTCATGTAACCATCTGGATTTTCAGCCTATCTGGAAAGAATGTGCCCTCAAGCCTGCCTGGGTCCCCAATACTCCCTGCTCTGTTGCACTCGGCCCTACTGGACCAGTCCCATGACCACAGGCTAGTGTGGGCTCTGGAGTTTTTGGCCTGGGTCTGTGTGGAGTGTTCACTTCTGTTCCTCTCTGGCCCATTGAATCTGATTGGCTTCTGGAACAGAGGCCGGTGCTGAGTGGGAGGGGCAGTGGTGGGAGCCGGTGGGTAGGGGGTGAGGACTCCATGGTGCTAAGAGAGGGCTATATGTACCAGCCATGTGTTCCCCACTGCTGGCCAGCAATTCTCAGAAACAGCTCTTGCCTGTGGCCCCTGCAGAGGGGGCCTGCCCCAAGCCAGCCCTATGCTCGGCTGCAGCTGTGCACACATTGGGGAAATGACTGATTGGTCCCAGCTTTTGCTCAGGGTCATGGATCAGGCCCTGATTGGGGCAAAGGGTGGATGCCTAGCTGGAAGGCAGGGCAAGGCATCTGGGGTCAATCTGGGTTTAAGATCAGAGGTCATTTGGGAGGGGAGTTTGGAGAGATAAAGAGGCTGCCAGGCCAGGGGAAGAGTGGCTCACACCTGTAATCCCAGCACTTTGGGAGACTCAGGCAGGAGGATCACTTGAGGCTAGGAGTTTGATACCTCCCTGGGCGACATAGCAAGACCTTGTCTCTACCGAAAAAAAAAAAAAAAAAAAAAAAAAAAAAAGGGCTGTTAAATGTGGGGAGGGGAAGGTGGTTAAGGAGTTTCAGAAGATGGACTTTGGTGAATTTAGGAAGAACTGTTTTCTTCAGGGCCACAGTTAGATTGGGTCCTGAGTCTCCTTTTGAGTTACCTTTGGGTCCCACTCACAATGGTCTTTTGGGAGCAATGAGCTAAGAAGCTGAGCTCCTCCCACTTTCAGAGGATGCTGAGAGGGCTGAGAATGGAAGCTTCCAGTTCAGTCTGGAAGCTGGAGGCCCAATAGTTGAAAAAGGATGCCTGCTTCAGAGCATCTTAGACCTTCCATCCCATGCTGGCCAGGCTCTGTTAGAGAGCCCCTACCTCCCTGACTCCTGAAGCTGATAGGCCCCCCTTCCTCTGAGCTCTGCAGCCCTCGATGTCCATTGCGAGGCACCCAGAGGGTGGAGCAGGGAGCGTGACAGGGCCTGAGCCATGGGGAGAGAGGAGGGCTCCCCCAGAGCTGGCCTGGAGCAGTGTCCTCAGAGACAGCCTGGGAAGGCGCATCAGGCGGGAGGGGATGCATGGCAAAGGCCAGGGGGCCGAAAGGTGCAAAACGAGTTTAGAGGCAGCAAAGGTGGTTCGGTGCCCGCATCTGATGACACAGAAGTTGTTGGAGATGAGTTGGTATGGGTGAGTTGGCACTCCTCCTTGGACATTGGAGAGGGAAGGGTAGTTGGGGCTGCTAGAGGTGACTGCTTGACTCTGTTGGCATTGGAGAAGGAAGGTGGCTGGGGCTGTTAGAGGTGGTCACTCTGGCTGCCTTCTGGATGTGAAGTGTTTTTTAATGAGAGAGGAAGCAGAGCCAGCTAGGATTCTTACCCGCTCCCACCAGGTCACCCACCCCCTTTCCAAAGGCCAGGTTGGTCGTGACCTCTGCAGTGGGAGGACGGAGATCCCCGAGCCCCAAGGCCCCTTGGAGGGCCCAGAGGCAAGATGTAGAGTCATTCTGGGATATGGCCACCAGGTGGCGCCAGTGACCTACTGGCCAAATTCTTAGAGGCACTGAAGAGCAGAGGGACTGAGATGAGACACCCTCTAGTTCAGGGGCTTGCACCCCACATGTCCAAGAGATCTGAGAGCTTTAAACCATGCTGTGGCAGAGCTCCATCCCTAGAGAGTCTGATTTAGTTGGTAGGGGTGTCTTGGCCAGGGCACGGGTCTTGTTTTTGAAGTCTCCCAGGTGATTCCAACACACAGCCAAGGCTGAGAGCCACATATTCTAAGCAGCGGCCCCCAGCTTTAGTGGGCTTCAGAATCACATGTTAGACTTGTTAAAATGCAGACTGCTGGGCCCCACTCTGGAGCTTCTGATTCTGTAGGTCTGGAGGTCGAACACACTCCCAGATGATACTGATGCTGGCGGGGACCACACTAGGGGATGTATACAATTCACGATGTATACAATTCATGTGCCATGCAATTCACTTATTTATGGTACACGAGTCTCTGGTTTTTAGTACATTCATAGAGTTGTGCATCCAGCACCACATCAAGTTTAGAACATTTTTCATCACCCTAAAAAGAAACCTCACACCCGCTAGCAATCACTTCCCCTCCCCCACCATCTGGCAGCCACTGATCTTTCTGCCTCTGTGGATTTGCATGGTCTGGCCATTTCATATAAGTGGAATCATACACTATGTGGTCCTTTGTGTCTGGCTTCTTTCACTTAGCATAATGTTTGAAGGTTTATCCGTGTTGTAGCATGTATTATTACTGCATTTTTATGGCTGAATAATATTCCATTGTATAGACATATCCCATTATGTCTGTCTGTTTATCAGCTGATGGACATTTGGTTTGTTGTAGAACTTTTTGGCTATTATGAATAATGTTGCCGTGAAAATTCATGTACAAGTTTTTGTGTGAACGTATGTTTTCATTTCTCTTGGTTATATACCTAGGAGTGGAATTGCCGGATCATATGGTAATTCTGTGTTTAACCTTTTCAGGTTAACCACCGTGAGTTGGTGGCTGAGTGGGGATGAGAGGCAACGATCTTCACTCCCAGCCCACGCTCCTCCCCAGACCATGTTGTCCTTGACCCAAGGATCTCATCCATGTTGCCCCAGTGGGCTGCAGGGAGATGTGCGGAGTCTCTAGAAAGGCAGCGGCCCCTACCACCCCTTCCCTCTAATGGTGACTTCTGGAAATTGGCAGCTGGGTCTCACCTGTGGTATCAGCTGTTTATTTAAACTTCTGCCCTCTGGTTTCAAACCAGAAGTCCCCAGGTGGCCTCCAGCAGGGTCTGTGGTTCCCTGCTCAGAGCCGGGTGCTGTCCGTGCAGAGGGTGCCATCAGCCTGGTCAGATCCCCCACAGCCTCTGGATGTAAATGGACCTGAGCTCAGGCTTGGGTAGGGCTTTATCCCCTCCATCGGCTTAATTTGCCCGGGAATGTTCTAGGACCGGTCCACATTTGGCCCATCTGAAGTTTTCCAAAATCCCAAGAGTCCACTTGGGATCCTGAAATTCAACAGCATGTGTCTGCTTGGCTTCCTGCCCCTCACTCCCCAGGGCCCCCAAATGGTGAATTTCCTTTTCCTGGCCCCCTGCCGGCTTCAGCAGTCAACTTATACTTTAGTAATAAGCAGTGAAGAACACAGCTCCTGTGATATGGCATTTGTGCTTCTTCAGCAATAAAGCTATTCCAGGGCCCTCAGTTGGGAACAGTGGAAGAATTTGGTGGTCAGTTTCCTGTTGTGGATCAGAGAGGAGGGCTCAGAATGTGCATGAGTCTTCATCTGCACCCTGAGGTTGCGCAGCAAGAATAAGGACAGTAAGTACCAAAAGCTTAGGTGGCTCAGGTTGAGCAAAGAGTCTCCCAGAGTCTCCCAGAATCCTGCCAACTCAGCGATGATTTTACTTTTGCCCGTTTCCTTCTGGGCATCATGCACTTGCATGCAGCTCTCTGGAAGCTGTGATTGTGGCAGGCCCATGGGACGTCTCTCGCCGCTCACCTAGGCTGTGTTTATGCATTTCAACATGTGCCCAGCCAGCATGTGCTGCCTCAGTGCTGGGCCCTGGGCGGACACTGAGTAGGGAACGGTGATGAAAGGTACGCAGAGCTGACGTTCTCGTAGGGCAGAGAGAGGCAAAATTAAGCAACAGCTCCGGCTTCTGGGCATTTTGTCGTGTTTGCTGAGGAGCCCTTACATCATCGCATTCCGTGTTCACATTCCATGCAGTGAGTGGAAGTACTGTTTCTCATGCTGTTGCTGTGTGTAGCACGCGCGGCCCTTCACATTCTTTCCTGTCGTCTTCTGGGATGGGGGGTGATGTGGACCTCGTAGCGCATGTGGCTTTTCCGTTGTGTGGATTATTTTTGTAAAGCTGATACTTAGAAGTAGAATTACTGAATGAGTCAAAACTTAGGAACTTATATTTTTAAGTATTTTGGAATGTTTCAAACAGAAAATTTCAAAGCAGAGAGCATAATTTCCTCAGCCCTCATGTGCCCACCTCCCAGCTGCAGTAAGTACCCATCTCAGCCAGTCTTATTTTATCTCAAGCCCTCCGAGCTCTCACTGAATTATTTTAAAGCACATCCCAGTCCTCATGTTACTTCTTCTGTGCATATTTCAGTACATACCTCTAAAGAAGGGGGATCTTTTAAAGAAGGCAGTCACACTGCCATTATTGCCTCTTAAACAATGGACAGTCGCTACTTACCAGCAAACATCTGGTTAGTGTTTAGATGTTTCCACTAATCTCACAGGCTTTTTGCAGCTGGATCAGGATCCAAACAAGATCCACATGTTGCATTTGGTTGACGTGGCCCTAAGTCTCTTTTAATCTCATACAGTTCTCCTTTTCCCCCCTGAAATATATTTGTGAGGTAAACTGGTTGTCTTCCTGGGCTTCCTGGAGCTAATTTTCCTAGTTGCACCCCTAGGTTTAAGTTGGCCTGTGCTTCCTGGAAATGGTTCGCATCCAAGGCTTCATAAGATTCCAGCTCAGTGTGGCCGGAATGGTTACTGGGGGTGCCGTATGCTGCTGTTGGGGCTGGAAGGTCCTGTCATCTCTCCTATTATGACTGGCTTGCAGCAGTGTGCATCACCAACTTGCAGAATGGTGATCTGCTGGCTCTCTCATTCCATCTACATTAATTAACTGCGATACTTCCAGAACGAGAGACTTCCCCTCAGGTGTGTTGGGGACAGACAGGCAGGTTCCATGCTTGCTGTTTCCTTTGATTTCCCTGTCTCCAGTGGATGGGTTGGTTTGGGAGATGCTTGTCTAAAAATGAGGGAAAGATGTTGGCTTCAGCAAGGCCTAATGTTCCTCCAGATTTGGATGTGGTTGGAGTCTGTGAGGAGAGTCTGGGTGACTGGAGTGAGAGCCAGCAGGGAGTGGGATGGGGTAGAGGCTCATGCGGAGGGACAGGGAGTCACTAGAGACCCAGTGCCGGCCACACATGTCCTGACATCTCCTTAGCCAACTTGGAAGTAGTCCGAGAGGTGCCCATGCTGGGCTGATAGACATTTTTACGACCACCGTCCTCACTTTGCCTGTGTGTGATAAAGGGTGTGCTAATGTTGGTTCCGGTTTTACATTTGAGGAGGGAGGCACTGAGCTTGCCCAAGAACACACAGCTGGCAGATTTAGGAGGGGGACAAGACCCGGCCCCTGACTCCCAGATTGAGCCTCTCTGCCATGCCACATGGCCTCCCAAGCAGGCGGAGGCACCATTTCACCTCTCCCTGCCCACCTTGAGCCCTGCTGCAGGGAAACAGAACTGGAAGCCATGGTCCTTGCCTTTGAGGAAGTCGCAGACTGACCAGGAGAAGGACAAGGACAAGAACACATCCCAGACACAGGTTGTGGGTGCATCTGGGAGGTAGTGGAGCCAAGCCTGGGGACATATTTTCCACTGCGACAGACCTTCCCTGAGGGAACAGCCTCGACGCTTCTCTCTATGCCTGTCTCAAGCAGCCCGACTTCACGGGGCTGCAGCCCACGGCGGTGCCCCTCTGTTCTCCAGTGTCTGCAAGGTTGAGTCAAGGCTTGGATGCCTCCTGCATGTGAAGGGGCCAGATGCTTGGGGCATTTTAAGAACTGCCTCAAGGCCATGCGCTCTGGCTCATGCCTGTAATCCCAGCACTTTGGGAGGCCAAGGTGGGAGGATCACCTGAGGTCGGGAGTTCAAGACCAGCCTGGCCAACACGGTGAAACCCTGTCTCTACAAAAAATACAAAAATTAGCCGAGCGTGGTGGCGCACACCTGTAATCCCAGCTACTCGGGAGGCTGAGGCAGGAGAATCACTTGAACCCTGGAGGCAGAGGTTGCAGTAAGCCGAGATCATGCTGCTGCACTCTAGCCTGGGTGACAGAGTGAGACTCCATCTCAAAACAAACAAATAAACAAACTGCCTCAAAAGGAAAAAAGAAAGAAAACCCATTGAACAAAGCCACCTCCGGCGCTTTGGACGGAAGTTAGAATGCCGGGCCCTGGCTGAGGAGAATCCAACATGGCCGCCAGCCCAGGGCGGTGACACCCGCGGCAGACTTCGTTGTTTCCTTTTGGGCTTGGAAAGGGAAAATATTTATGACAAAAACCAAAGTCAGGGCACCTGGAGGAGCCCTGCTAGAATCATTAATGCCAGCAGCACTTTTCCTGGGCTTTGGCTGGTGACGTTAATTCTTAGTGTTGGGTATTTAAAACAGCCTGTGTCTCCTGTTTTCCTTTCAGAAGAGTTTGAAGAACAGCTGAGGTGAAGGGAGCCACACAGGGAGAAGGAAACATCCTCTGGTCTCAAAGCGAGATTTATTGTATAAAGACTATAGTGCTTTAACTTTGAGCAGTGCTTTTTGAGCCTCGCCTCCCCTCTCCTTCCCCCCTCCTCCCCTCCCCCTCCCCCTCCTCCCCTCCCCCCTCCTCCCCTCCCCCCTCCCCCTCCTCCCCTCCCCCTCCCCCTCCCCCCTCCCCCTCCTCCTCCCCTCCCCCCTCCCCTCCTCCCCCTCCCCCCTCCTCCCCTCCCCTCCCCCTCCCCCCTCCCCCCCTCCTCCCCTCCCCCCTCCCCCCTCCTCCCCTCCCCCCTCCCCCTCCTCCCCCTCCCCCCTCCCCCTCCCCCCTCCCCCCTCCCCCTCCTCCCCCCTCCTCCCCCTCCCCCCTCCTCCCCCTCCCCCCTCCTCCCCCTCCCCCTCCTCCCCCTCCCCCTCCTCCCCCCTCCTCCCCCTCTCCCTCCTCCCCCCTCCTCCCCTCCCCTCCCCCTCCCCCTCCCCCTCCCCTCCCCCCTCCCCCTCCCCTCCCCCCTCCCCCCTCCTCCCCTCCCCCCTCCTCCCCTCCCCCTCCTCCCCTCCCCTCCCCCCTCCTCCCCCCTCCCCTCCTCCCCCCTCCTCCCCCCTCCCCTCCTCCCCCCTCCTCCCCCCTCCCCTCCTCCCCCCTCCTCCCCCCTCCCCTCCTCCCCCCTCCCCTCCTCCCCCCTCCTCCCCCCTCCCCTCCTCCCCCCTCCTCCCCCCTCCCCTCCTCCCCCCTCCCCTCCTCCCCCCTCCTCCCCCCTCCCCTCCTCCCCCCTCCCCTCCTCCCCCCTCCTCCCCCTCCCCCCTCCTCCCCCTCCCCCCCTCCTCTCCCTCCCCCTCCTCCCCCCTCCTCCCCCCTCCCCTCCTCCCCCCTCCCCTCCTCCCCCCTCCTCCCCCTCCTCCCCCCTCCTCCCCCTCCCCCTCCTCCCCTCCCCCTCCTCTCCCCTCCTCCCCCCTCCTCCCCCCTCCCCCCTCCCCCCTCCCCCCTCCCCCCTCCTCCCCCCCTCCCCCCCTCCTCCCCTCCCCCCTCCTCTCCCCCTCCCCCCCTCCCCCCTCCCCTCCCCTTCCCCTCCCCTCCACTCCCCTTCCCCTCCCCTCCACTCCCCTTCCCCTCCCCTCCACTCCCCTTCCCCCTTCCCCTCCCCTCCTCCCCTCCCCTCCTCCCCTCCCCTCCCCTCCCCTTTCTTTGAGACAGAGCCTTGCTCCGTCGCCCAGGCTGGAGTGCAGTGGCACAACCTTGGCTCACTGCAATTTCTGCCTCCCAGGTTCAAGTGATTTTCCTACCTCAGCCTCCCAAGTATCTGGGATTACAGGTGCCTGCCACCACCACTCCCGGCTAATTTTTGTATTTTTACTAGAGCCGGGGTTTTGCCATGTTTCCCAGGCTGGTCTCAAACTCCTGGACTCAAGTGATCCATAAGCCTCGGCCTCCCACAGTGCTGGGATTACAGGTGTGAGCCACTGTACCTGGTTGCTATTTGAGTTTTCTAAGAACTCACCTTTTGTCTTTTGTGGTCCTCAGACAGATGGTGAGAACAGGACAAATTTTATTAGACCCATTTGACTGAGAAGAAACTGAGGCCTAATGAAGTTTTGTGATTGGCTGGAGGCTGGACCAGAAGCTGGCTCCCAACTCCTCGACTTGCATCCCTTTTCCGCCGCTGTGGCAGCCACGACCCGGGGGCAATCTTGTGGTGGCAGAGAAGGGAAGCATTGGCAGGGAAGCTGCCAGCCACTACTGTGTGACTGCCTGGGTTGGTGCAGAGTTGGTCCTGCGACCAAAGGAGCTTCCAGGAGGTCAGAGAGACCAGCTCCGTGCCCCAAGGGCTGAGGTCATTTCTTAAGAAAAAAGACCAGAGAGCTCTGGCTCTGAGCCCCAGGCAGGGTCTTTCTCAGCCTCTTGAAAACTCTGGCTGTTGGCTGGGCGCAGTGGCTCCCGCCTGTAATCCCAGCACCTTGGGAGGCTGAGGCGGGTGGATCATGAGGTCAGGAGATCGAGACCATCCTTGCTAACATGGTGAAACCGCTTCTATACTAAAAATATAAAAAATTAGCCGCGCGAGGTGGCGGGCACCTGTAATCCCAGCTACTTGGGAGGCTGAGGCAGGAGAATGGCAGGAACCCGGGAGGCGGAGCTTGCAGTGAGCTGAGATCGCACCACTGCACTCCAGCCTGGGTGACAGAGTGAGACTCCATCTCAAAACAAAACAAAACAAAAACCCTGGCTGCCAAAGTTGTTCCCCAGAGACATGGTTCCAATAAGTAATGTGTCTTGGGAGCAGGGCCAGAGCAATTAGGGCAGCCCTGCAGTGCTATGAGCTGTCACATAAAATAGAACCCAAGCAAAGGCTGCTTACTAGGCTCTTTCACGTGAACCCAGCCTAGAACGGCTTCCAGAACGGAGTGTGTGTGTGAGTGTACATGTGAGTACCCATGTGCTCTTGTGTGTGTAGGGCACATGTTCTCAGTAGCCGAGACCTCTCTCTCTCTCTCTCTCTCTCTCTCTCTCTCTCTCTCTCTGTCTCTACCTTTTTGAGACAGGGTCTTGCTCTGTTGCCCAGGCTGGAGTGCAGTGGTGCAATCATAGCTCACTGTAGCCTCAACCTCCTGGGTTCAGGTGATTCTCCTGCCGTGGCCTCCTGAGTAGGTGGCACTACAGAGATGCGCCACCATGCCTGGCTAATTTTTTAATTTTTCTGTAGAGACATGGTCTTTGCTGTGGTGCCCAGGCTGGCCTCAAACTACTGGGCTCAAGTCATCCTCTCGCCTCAGCCTCCCAAAGTGCTGGGATTACAGGTGCGAGCCACCATACCTGGCTGCTGAGACCGCTCATCTCTCTTCCTTCCCATTGTAGGGCAAGCTGGTATTTCCATTCTCCAGGAGGACTTTCCTGCTTTATTCAACAACAAACATCCATTGAGCAGCTATGGTTTCTAAGTGTGCACCACTGGGCTTAGAATTGTTGATGGGCTTGCGGGGATTAATCTCAACTCCAGCACCACCGCCTCCTTCACCCCCTGGGTAATCCCGAGACCCTGCCTTGGTGCCTGCTGCTCTCATTGTCCCAATTGTGGTTGTTACCAGAGGTCCTTGTTTCTGCTGCAAGGTCCACCTCTGAAACCCTGACTCCAGGACCCTGCCTGGCACAAGTAGGGGCTCCACAAATGTCTTTCTAGTGAGTGGATGGAGGGAAGGTTGAGTAAATCATTGCATAAATAAATAGGAAAACCTGACTGTACCTTCATTATTAACTGTTAGTCTTCCAGGACAGAGCGTTCTTCTGCAGCAAGCAAAAGAGCCCTGGGTCAGGGGTTGGAAGCCCTGGCTGCAGCCCTGGCTCTGCCAGTAACTCCCTGTGGAACCTTGGGCAAGTCACTTTGGCCTGCCTGGACCCCTGTTTTTCCATCTGTCACCTGGAGTTGTTACCCTTGCTCTGCGTGCTTTGAGGAGTAGTGGTGAGGACCAGTCTGGGGTCCATGGCAGGTGGGATGGGGTGTGGGGTGTGCAGGGTGGCTGGGCTGCCAGGCAGGCTCTATGGGCTACATGTGGACACAGTGGGCCTCTTGAGGAACTAGACTGTGTCCTCTCAGCATTGAATCTCTGTGCCTGGCCTAGAGGTGCTGCTCAACAGCATCTGTTGAACTCACAGCATGCAGAGTGGCCCACGGCACCAGGTCAAGTCCCTTCACACTTTGAAATTACTTAACAAAATATGATGTCACCTTTGGAAAATGGGTTACTGGTAGGGATTGAGGGCAATTTTGTCCTTCCAGGGGTTAGGTACAGAAAAGCGTCCTGTACTGGGGCTCCACCGCTGGGCTGGCCTGAGGATGCAGTTTGCAGGGACTCGGTGGGGACCCACCACACGCAGCGGCTGGTGCTGCACATGGGAAGAGGGTGGGCTGCCAGCCCTGGAACCTGCCCTTCAGCCACTGGCCATCTTTGGGGACTGTCACTTGCCTCCCCACCTCAGCTGGAGGCAGAGGTCACCAGGCCAGGTTTCTTTCTGTTGAGTGGGTGAGCGAGGGGATACTAAGGAGTCTTCAGTAATGGCAGGGGGTGGCAGGGTGGGGAGTGTTGCTGTCTGGCTTGGCTTGATGAAGACCCTGAACCTGGCCTTGTTGGCTCTTCCTTTTTTTTTTTTTTTTTTTTTTTTAGAGACAGAGTCTTGCTCTGTCACCCAGGCTGCAGTGCAGTGGCGCAGTCATGGTTCACTGACTGTAACCTCCGCCTCTTGGGCTCAAGTCATTCTCCCACCTCAGCCCCCAGGCCTGAATGACTGGGGCTACAGGCGTGTGCCACCACACCTGCCTCTTTTTTGTTGTTCTTTTGATAGAGACAGGGTCTTGCTCTGTTGCCTGGGTTGCTGGCTCTTCTTATTTCTCCTCTGGGACTGTCTTCTCCTGAACCTCAGCTGAGTCCAGGTCTTCAAGCATGTGGCCTCCTCGGTGGACAGGAGGCCTGGGTTCCTGCTTGGGCTCTGTTGCCTACTCTCCATGTGACCGTGGCAGGTCATTTCACCTCTTTGACCTCAGCCTCCCTTTCTGGAAGGCAAAGGGGTTGGCACAGGCAACCGAGGTGTCCTGTGAAGCTGGAATGAATGAAAATGCAAGGTGCACATGTTTGTCATTCATTGATTTGACAAACAGTTATTACACACCTACTAAGTGCACTGCACTAGGTGCTGGAGATGCCACACAAAGGGCAAAAGCTCCCGTCCTCATGGAGTCTGCACTCTAGTGACGGAGATCTGTGGCAGGCAGCACACACATCAGGGCCGTGGTCTGTTGGACAGCGGGGTATCCGTTGGGAGAAGCGGAGCCTCTAAGTGTCACATGTTGCAACTATCTGAGGCAGGTATACACGGGGAGTAAGAAGAATTTTAGCAAATTCTTTAGTAAGAATTTGCTAAAATTCTTCTTACTAAAGAAGGTACAGAAAGGAACGTTTTAAGAGAAAGTATGTAAAAGGTAAAGAAAGGCAGATTTTTAGAGAAAGTATGAAAATATATTGCAAGGGTGCAGTGGGCAAGTTAGCAAGAGAAGTGCTGGTTGCAAGGAGACAGAGGCTGGCTGGGGATTTTTTAGGACAGTGCTTGTGCTGTTTGCTGAAGAGGGCTTTGTGCAGTACTGATAATGCCGAGGTTGCAGTGAGCTAAGTTGCATTTTTCTATCAGTCGAGGGTCTGGTGATAGCTGGGCATGGGAAGATTGTGTCATTTGCGTAGGAGGGCCGTGTCCTGGACCATGAAGAAAGGCAGACTTGGAGCTTATCTGCTTTCTCTCTTTGCTTTCTCCTGGTCCCGCCAGCCTTACCCCTTTCCCTAATTAGGACTCCACAGTTATGAGGTGCCGACGGGGCGGTATGAGGGCTTGCAGTTAGGGGTGGTTAGGCAGGGACTCCATGAGAAGGTGGTGTTGAACAGACCTGAAGGAGGACCTGTGCTGGCATCCAGGGGAAGAATGGTTCAGACAGAGGGTGTGGCTTGCGTGCAGTCCCCGAGGTGGGAGCTGTCTGTGTGTTTGAGGAGCAGAGCTAGGGAACCGGAGGGCAGGAGAGGAGGGCAGAGGTTATGGGGACAGGAGGCAGACTGTGGGGCCTTTTCTGGGATTGCTGGGACTTTGGCTTCTACTCTGAGTGCAAAGGAAGAAATCGCAGGGTTTTGGGCAGACACTTACTGTTTGTACGGTCATTTAGGTGCTATGTTGAGAATAGACAGCAGGGGGCGGGAGAGGTGGCAGGGGGCCAGCCAGGGGCTGTCACGGAGTCAAGGGTGTCTGGGACCAGGGTGGTGAGAGGCGGTCAGCCTCTGGAGGTGTTTCGAAGTGGAGCCAGTGAGGTTTCCTGATTGACTGGCCGTGGGGTTGAGAAGGGCGAAGTGAAAGAGGAGTCCCGGGTTCTGGCCTGTGTACCTGGGAGGTTGGAGTTGCCACTGAGATGGGCTGGCTTATGGACGCAGCAGGTTTGGGGTGTGCTCAGGAGGTTCACTGGGACATGCTTTGTGGGTTTGGGCTGCCTGACCCTTATCCATGCGGAGCACTTGAGCCACTGGCATGTCCGGTCTGCAATCCTCAGAGTCTGTCTAGGATCTGGATTCAAGATGATACTAGAAGCTGTGAGGCAGGACAAGAGGGCCTGGGGAGGAGTGCTCACTGAGCGCCTGCCACATACCAAGTTCTCTGCAGACCCCCAGGGCGGTGGGGAGAAGGGGGAAGTGTAAACCTGGTTATTGGCTGGTGCCCGCCCCTGGGTTTATGGTTGTTTTGAGACAGCCCCTGCCTTGATGAAGCAATTAGAATCTGTTAAGATGGAATTTAGTGCAATGTTTAATTGAAAGGTTCAGCCTGAGGGCAGAGGAGGCTAAGAAGGGCAGGGCTGTCGGGCTGGAAGGCCCGGAGCAGGCTTGCACTTTGGGAGAGTGGGGGCTTGGCATAGGCCTGGAGGGAACCCGACCAGGCAGGAGGAACAGCATGGGTGAAGGTATAGAGACAAGAGTGAGCAGGGAGTGGTGGGCTTGACTGTGGCCAAGTGGGGGAGGGTGGTAGGAAGAGCTGGGGTCTTGGGGCTCATCTCCCAGCTCAGAACTCTGAGTTTGGGCAGGATGCCTACTGTTTGAAGGGTTAACTAAGCATGTGCTAAACAAACAAACAAACAAACAAACAAACCAAAAACAACCTTGCTGAGCCTCATCTGCAAAATGGGACGGTCCCGCCTCCTTCACAGGGTTGCTAGGAGAATGTGTTAGGGTCTAATCCTCAGGTCAGGATGTGACGCGCTCGGCCCGCAGGTGGCACTCAGTAGACCCTGACGCACGTGTTCTGCTTGTGTGGTAGCCTGGGGAGGCTCCCCAGCCCTGCCTCAGTGGGCCTCTCCCTGGTGGCCCGGCAAAGAGCAGAGCTTCATGAGAGCCCCTGCTGGCACTGCTGGGCTGCCTCGATGCCAGCCAGGCCGGAGGTTTGAGAGGCCCGAAGTACCCAGTGCCCCGGCCACCTCTCCTGGCCCTCTTCTATTTTAGGGCTCAGTCCAATGGATGAGGAAGCCTTGTCCGGCTCCACCACAGCTAATGACAGCCTGGCAGGCCGTATATAAACAGCTCCACTATTTTTATCGACAGGAGGTGGCTGACCCGTCCTCCCCAGGCAGTGGTGCTAACATGGGACGGTGTTAAGGAAACCAGGGCCTTGATAGGAAGATGGGCAATTGTCTCAAATCACAGACCTGTGATCCAGCAAGATGTGCCCTCGGAACCTTCTGGGGGCGGGGGTCAGGCGTCACCTGTACACAGTGGTCTGAATTTGGAGATAATTCTACCTTTGCCAGTAGAGCTCAGAAGGAGCCACTCCACCTCTTACCCCAGAGAATCTTTCTCAGACCTAATCCTTACCCGTGTCTGTTGCAACAGGCAGCCTCCATCCCCACGGCTGTGGGAGAGGATCGTGCTGGTGCGGTCGTGTCCACGGCACATAGCCAGAGCTGAGGGCGTTTCACGCCCATAGCACATTGCCTCTGAGCTCTTTAATTGAAAGCAGTTTAGAATGGCTCTTGCCCGGTGGAACTGTGGGTGATTTCCTTTTCTTCCTTCTAAGAAAATGTTTTGAAATAGGCTCCAGGCTTTCGGATGGAGCTTGGGGAAGGATAGAAGCAGCCTAAGGGGTGGGGTGGAGAGCGGCCAGTTGCATTGTGGCGCAGACCGTCCATCCTTGCAGATAGGTGGGGTTGCGTTGTATTGGCTGCGGTTTATATTTAGGTAAAATCTTTGTTGTTGTTGTTCACTCCCCAGTCTCTAAGCAAATCCTGCCCCCAGCGGCCCCATCACTTCTGCGGCCCCATCACTTCTGTGGCAGCCATGGGCCATTCCCGCCCTCAAATCCCCAGAAACCCTCACTGGCCTCTGTCTGCAGGGCCAGGCCTTGGCTTGGCCTCCATACCCACTCCAGGCCTGGCCTCTCACCTTCACCCCTCCCCTACCGCCATGAGCTCCTCCCACTCTGCCCACCCTGGGAGGGGGTTCCCTGGGGACTTACCTCATTCTTGGGCCCCCTTCCTGCCTTTCATGCCTTCCGCCACTCAAGGCACCGTTCTGCCTCCTCTCTGTAGACCTCACCCACCCTAGATGTCCCCTCTTCCTTGAGCCTGCAGCTGCTGTGGCTGCTTTGAAATTATTTCCATCCCCCTCCAGGCACGGAGGGCAGGGTCTGTGAGTAGTTCATCTTTGCATCCCCAGTTTGTGGCTTGGGTGATGGGCACGGTGTAGTGGTCCCTCCCTGCTGGATGGATGAGCGTATTAGTGAGCTTTCTGTGGTGCACACGTGCCTTCTCATCCCTCACTTTGCTGAGAAATCCTACTTCCATAAACCTGGGGCCTGTGAGTTTAAATGGCAGAACCAGGACCTGAACCCAGCTCATGGGACTCATGTCTCCCAGGGAGTCACAGTGCTGGCTCTGGTCCCCTCGCCCCTCTTGGGCACAGCCTGCTGTCCACCTTTCACCCCTGTCCCCATCTCCAGGGCCCCAGAGCTCCTTCTGGATGGATGGGTGGGCAGGCTTTGCAAGTTACCATCTACTCTGCGACCCTGGAGGCAAAGACAGCAAAGGCCGTGGAGGTAGAAGTGGGAGGTTGGGGACCACAGGCCCTGCTCAAGCAACTCCAGCTCTGATTCTTGGGACTGTGGGCTGTGCCACGTCTGAGGCCGCAGAGCCCACCCTGGGGCTAAGGAGGAGATGCATGTAGGCTGACGTCGTGTTCCTGTGCGGAAGGGCTTCCAGCTGCAGCCCAGCTGTGAGGAGAGCAGCCCTTTCCGGCTCCCAGAGGCTGGGGCTTGCTGTGCCCTCGCACAGATGTTCCTGGTGCCCGAGGGATGATCCCTGTGCCACGTCCTCTTCCTGGAGCAGGGAGAGCTGCTGTGGGTTTGGGGGATGGGGTGAGAAGGGGATGGGTGTGAGGCGAGGTGTGGCCTTTGCTTTCCAAACTCCCCTTCCATAGCGTGCAGGGGAGGGTGCTGGGTGGGTGACATGTCTGTGAGGGGTGGAAGGAGCAGGGTGGGCAGGGTGCCCTGTAGGAGAGCCTGGCTGTGCATGTCCTGGGCCTTATCCCCTGGCCTGTGGCCTGTCCCCTGACCCCCCAAATCGTGGAGAACCTAGAAGGGACCCTCTTTAAGTTCCCTTCCTCCTGAGCACAAATCTCCCATACATCTTCTGTTAACAAGTCACCCATACTCTCAAACCCTCAATGGCTCCCCAGTACTGAAGCCATAACGTGTAACCTTGGCTATAGAGAGTCACCCAGAGGGATTTTTGACAATCCCGATGCCCAGGCTACACCCTGCTGAGATTCTCATTGGATTTTTCTAGGTGGGGCCCAGGCATCTGCATTTTAAAGTTCCTCGTGTTTCTCATGGACAGCAAGGTTGTGAACCGCTGACCTGGGATAAACTTTCTAGGTGACAGGTGGCTTCCATAATAGATCCAGCCCAGCTCCCCCTCTTGTCCCTCCTCATCCTCCTTCCAGCCAGGCCAGCCCCTCTCAGCCCCCACACTCCAGGCAGCAGCCTCACCTCTGTTTCCCCCATCTGGTCCACATTCTGTCTGTGCAAATCCACCAGGCCTCCACGGCCCAGCGGCACTTCTACACTCTCTGGGAAATCTCTCTTTAATTGGCTTTGCTGTCCCTCTCTGCCCCAGCACGTGGCCTGGTGCCATTTCCCATGAAGATGCTCAGGCTTGCTTGCTTAAAAGATCGATGCCCCACAGCCTCCCCTGCACCCACACATCCTCTCCCAACCCCTCTCCTGAGCCACTTCCTCTCTTGCTGCTCCTCGGCCAGGTGGCCTTTCTCTGTTACCTGTCCCCAGCCTTGGAGAGGGTGAGGGCTGGGGGGTCTGAGGGCTTTATGTGTACCCCTTTCACTTTTGGAAGTCACTTAGGGACCTTTGGACTCAGAGGCCAAGATGGGGTTTCTCCCCTTCAAGGCTGGAGGATGAACTCACCCACCCAGTAGGCCCAGTGTGGGGGTGGATTGAGGGGAGGAGATTGATGTGCGTCCACACGGCAGAGCCTTGAGACCGTAGCCTTGATGACCCCTGCCATCGGTGCCTCCCAGGCCACTGGTCAGAGCCCTCATACCCTCGCTGAGGGAGACCTGAGGGGCAGCAGAGAGAGGAGTGAAGCCTTTCCTCTGATCCTTGGAAGATTGGGGGTTGGCAGGAAGTGGCAGTAAGGGTCCTCCCACCCTGGGCGTCGGTCCTGCCGTGTGGGAGGGCCTCAGCATACCTCAGGCGCCATGCAGGGTATCTACAATGAGCTCTCCTGCTGTCCCCGTTCACCCCTCAGAACAGGACAGTGGTTATGATTCCATGGCGAGGAGAGGGAGGCTCAGGGAGGCCAGGAGGCTTGCCATGCCTCTCAGGTAGGAAGTGGGCTCCTGACCCGCGGCCCCGGCTTGCTCCATTGCTCGTCCTGTAACCCAGGTGGAGGCAACGCCCTCAGCTCTGAGGCTGGATCACCCTGCCCTGGCACTCAGGGCAGCAGGGTGGCATGTTTGTGTGTTGGGGGACACGGATCCCCCCACACTGACCCCACCCTGTCCTGTCCTCCAGGCGAAGGCAGCGAAAGAGGCGCAGGAAATGCGGAGGCTGCAGCTGCAGAGCCTGCAGTACTTGGAGCGCTATGTCTGCCTGATTCTCTTCAACGCGTACCTCCACCTGGAGAAGGCCGACTCCTGGCAGAGGCCCTTCAGCACCTGGATGCAGGAGGTGAGGGGAGGCTGAGGCCAAGAGGGGCCAGGGCGATGGCTCCTGCAGATGGAGCTGGGTCACAGCCACGCAGTGCCTGTACATGGCCTGTGGGGACCCCGTGACAGGCGGGAAGAGCCCCCATCCCCCTTTCTGCAGGAGGCTTCTGTTTGGCCAAGAGTTTGTCTAATCTGACTTTGGGTCCCGAGCAGTTTGTCTGTGCCTGGCAGGCAGTTGATGAGTTTGATGAATGAACAAATGAATGAGGAGGAGGGAGGGGACAGAGTGGTGAGGGACAGAGCAGGGCAGCCTCTGGGGCTGGGACCCTGTCACCACAGCCACCCTGGCGTGCATGACAGCTCTGGGCCCACCTGGGCACTTCATGCCCACAATTGTGGTCAGCCCTCACCTGTGCTCCGCGAGGGCCTAGGGTGAGGCTGTAGTGGCCCTGCCCCTTTCTCCCTCCAGCCGTGACCTTGGACCAGTGAGCCAACTCCTCCACAGCTGCTGGCCTTAGCACTAACATGGAGGTGGTGTGGATCCTGTGGGTGCCAGCCCTGAAGGCTGCGTTGGGGACTCGGGGAGACATACAGTGCCATCTGCTGGAGCCTGTACTAGGCAGGTCTAGCACGCTGTGATTGTCGCTCTCCCATTTTACAGAGGCAGAGACTGAGCACAGAGAGGGTGGGTGACTTGTTCAAGGTTGGCATTAGGGCTGATTGATTGGCTCCAGTGCCCACCGTATCCTGACCTAAGACACCTCCCTTGCTGTCCGGCCTCCTGGATCCTCTCTGTCTGGCCTCCTGGCTCTTCTTGCACTCAGTTGTTTTAGAGGCAGAGCTGCCACCTTGGCACCTCTAGGTCAGAAGAGAGGCCTCCTTCCCTCCTTGGCAAAGCGGCCTGTAATTACTCCTCTGCCAGGAAGCTGGCCCCTCCAGACCTCACCAGCAGATCCTGGCAGTTCTAATCTGGACTGGAGGCTGGAATTAGCTCCTGGGAAGTGGGTGGGTGGAGAGCAGGGGCCGGTGACCTGGCCAGAGTGGGCACAGGAAGGGTATGGGGGCTGAGGCAGGTGTGAAGTGGACTCAGGGCTATGAAGGAGTGGAGGCAGAGTGGCAGGCTTTGAGGGTGGGCCTTGGGACGTCAGGTGGAGAAGCATTTGAAATGCCCCCGGTGCATGTGATGTGTGTTGAGTCAGGAGACCTGATGGGGTCACACCAAGGCCATGTCGGGGCGCCTTCTTGAGCAGGCCTGGGCTCAGCTTCCTCTGCGAGCCCCTGGGGAGGGGTGGAGGTGGAAGGGGATGAGGACACTTCCTGCTTGGGTTCTGCTTGGAGAGCAGAAGTTGGGGGAGCCTGGGGCCGAGAGGAAGCTTGATCCCCTCCCCAGCTGAATCCCCCACTGGGGGAGGTCAAGGAAGGAGGGCTGCCGGTCCAGGCAGAAGTGTGGGTTCCAGCCTCGGGACCTCAGCCCCTCTCTCCTGCGGATGAGTGGAGGGTAGCAGTGAGGGAGGCCCCAGAGCCAGAGCGGGACGGACCCATTCCTTTGTGGAGGCTGCACCCTCCCCTTCCCCAGGATGGTGGAGAGAGAAGGGGACTGGTTGTGGATGGTTTGAGTCTGGTGCCAGGGTCTGGGCTGCTGGGCGGCAGGGCTGAGTGCCCAGGGGTGCCTCCAGCTAGCCCACCTGGGGCAGAGGCCATAGCCTTACCTGCCCCTGCATCCACGTTCTTCCTCCAGCCCTCCCTTTAGGCCCTGCTCCTGGGCGTCCACATGGGAGCATCGAGCTGCACAGGGCCCAGTGTGTGCCTGGCCTCCCTCGCTGCTCTCTGCGTGGAGCACTCACTGTCTGCCCAGTACTTTCTGTATGTGTAGAGTCCTCCTTGAGACAGTCCTGTGAGGTAGAGTCTTTTCCTTGCTATGAGGAAACATGCTCAGAGAAGTTAACAGAAGTCAAGGTGCAAACTTGTTCAGGTCACCAAGTTCACAGGCCACAGACTCATCTTCAGAACTCAGTGGCCTTAGTGGCACCCTCCCTCCTCTGAAACACTGCTCCTGCCTCTGCTCTCCTCCCAGGTGGCATCGAAGGCTGGTATCTACGAGATCCTTAACGAGCTGGGCTTCCCCGAGCTGGAGAGCGGGGAGGACCAGCCCTTCTCCAGGCTGCGCTACCGGTGGCAGGAGCAGAGCTGCAGCCTCGAGCCCTCCGCCCCCAAGGACTTGCTGTAGGGGGCCTTACTCCCTGTCCCCCCACCCACAGGGCCCCACGCAGGCCTGGGGTGTCTGAGGTGCTCTTGGCTGGGAGCGGCCCTGAGGGGTGCTGGCCTTGAAATGATTCCCCCGCTTCCTGGAGAGACTGGGCGGAGTTGGGAGCCTTTTTAGAAAGAACTTTATAGGACAGGGAGACAGCACAGCCATCCCTTGCAAACCACCAAGGTGTGTGGCTGACCTCCAGGGAGGAGTACTCACTGGAGTGCTCACAAGGTGCACACTGCTGTGTGTACCTTGCAGACAGGCCGGCGTTTAGTCTCCAAGGGGCTCACTCCCCCAGTTGCCAAACACTGTGGATCTCTCTGTCCTCTTCTCCCTGCTCTCAGATTGGCCTGGCAGCCCCTGGCACAGAGCAGACCCGGCCACTGGTAGCTCCCCACTTCCTTACTCCTGCTGCTCTGCCATTGCCGCTCCCCTTCTTGCTGCCCAAGCACTGCCCTCGGGTGTCTGGCAGCCTGAGGTGGGTGGAGGGGACAGTGTTCTGGATAGATCTATCATGTGAAAGGCAGCTTCACCCAGTTTTCTGGACTCTCATGCCCCCATCTCCAACCTGGGAGACTTCAGGAATGACAACCTACCCAGCCTGGTGGGGCTGGCAGGATGGTGGAGGTTTCTCAAGGAGCTGGAGACTTCAGGGAGCCCCTCTCATGGGGAGGAAAGAGCTTCCAGGGGGCGAACGCAGCACAGAGGAAGAGGCCTGCTCCACTTGTCTGGGAACCTGGGCAGGAGGCACAGAGGAAGCCAAGGCCTGGAGCTGCAGGTCCCCCGGCATCTCTCTCTGTCCCGGCAGCCCAGGATGGCCTGGTGCCCCCACCTGCTGCAGCAGGAGCCCCAAGGAGTGCTAGCTGAGGGTGGTTGCTGGGGTGGTCCTCATGGACAGTGAGGTGTGCAAGGGTGCACTGAGGGTGGTGGGAGGGGATCACCTGGGTTCCAGGCCATCCTTGCTGAGCATCTTTGAGCCTGCCTTCCGGTGGGAGCAGAAAAGGCCAGACCCTGCTGAGCTAGAGGCCGCTGGGTTCCACTGTTTCCACACAGCGGGAAGGCTGCTGGGAACAGGTGGCAGAGAAGTGCCATGTTTGAGTTGAGCCTTGCAGCTCTTCCAGCTGGGGACTGGTGCTTGCTGAAACCCAGGAGCTGAACAGTGAGGAGGCTGTCCACCTTGCTTGGCTCACTGGGACCAGGAAAGCCTGTCTTTGGTTAGGCTCGTATACTTCTGCAGAAAAAAAAAAAAGGATGTCATTGGTCATGATATTTGAAAAGGGGAGAAGGCCGAAGTTGTTCCCATTTACCCAGTATTGGAAAATATTTGACCCCCTTGGCTGAATTCTTTTGCAGAACTACTGTATGTCTGTTCACTACCTTTTCAGGTTTATTGTTTTTATTTTTGCATGAATTAAGACGTTTTAATTTCTTTGCAGACAAGGTCTAGATGCGGAGTCAGAGATGGGACTGAATGGGGAGGGATCCTTTGTGTTCTCATGGTTGGCTCTGACTTTCAGCTGTGTTGGGACCACTGGCTGATCACATCACCTCTCTGCCTCAGTTTCCCCATCTGTAAAATGGGAGAATAATACTTGCCTACCTACCTCACAGGGGTGTTGTGAGGATTCATTTGTGATTTTTTTTTTTTTTGTACAGCGCTTTTAAGCATTAAAAACAGCTAAATGTGAGTGCACCTGGCTGCTAATATGTCTTTAGTGTCAGACAGATGTTCTAGAACTGGTACAACAGGCTGGGGTCCCTGCCCCTTCAGAGTAAGGGTGGGCAGGCAGAGTGAGTTGAGAGCACCTGTTCTTGGCACTTCCAGCTCTAGAGCAGGCGGGTTTTTGCAGACACGCATCCCCAGTTTTGCCTCACCCTCTTACACTGGATGTCAGGCTGAGCTCCTCCTTGAAGAAAGCAACGGAACCAGGGACGTATGAAGGATTGCTGCATCTAGGGAAACAGTATAGAGCAAAGTGGAATTGGGGGCCTGTGAAGGAGCCTGGATCTCAGCCTCCACTTTCTCCCCTAACCCCTGTGGGCCCCACCTGACCCCTTCGGGCCTCTGGTTGATTGAACACACCTCACCCCTGGTTGAGTGCTGGCATTTAAAGAGTCAGTGGGGAGGGTGGGGTAGAGACAGCACTGACTCCAGGTCTCTTCCCCCATGCTTGCAGGGTTAGGGGAACAAGGTTGTAGTTCCGAGGTCAGCTGGGGTGGGCAGAATGGAACCCAGAGCCCCCACCGCCCCCAGGGTTGGTGTTCTCCCCAGACTAGGAGAGAAGGCCCCGGGGGTTCTTTCCCAGCCCAGCAGGGTATGGAAGTTGTCTTCTCTAGGTGCAAGAATGCTCTGTGTGGCTTCTGGACACCAGTGTAGAGCTGTGTACACCGGGGTGAGGGTGGGGGGGGTGGGGGTGGCTCTGCCATTCTCTCCCTGGGATGTGGGGACACACAGGAGTGAGTGGGTGTGCCTGTGTGTGTTCCCAAGTTCCCCTGGGCCTGCTGTAGCCTGTGGGAGGGCGCTTAGCAATGACATGAATGGCACTGACCCACATTTCAGTAGCTCCTGCTGGTCAGCAGCATCTCAGCCCTCATGTTAAATGAGTGAACCCAGCACAGCAAAGGAGCAATCAGCAGAGTTAGGGAGCCTACCGAATAGGAGACGGCATTTGCAAACCATCCATCTGATAAGGGGTTAGTATCCCAAATCCATAGGAAACCCAAACAATACAATAGTAAAAAAGCAAGTAACTCAAAAGAACACACACAAATGACCCACAGGCATATGAAAGAAATGTCCGGTATTACTAATCACCAGGGAAAGGCAATGGAAATCACCTCACACCTGTTAGGATGGCTGCAGGAAGAGACAGAAGAGAAGTGCTGGCGAGGATGTGGAGACAGGAAACCCTCGCACCCTGTTGGTGATATTGTCGGTTAGTACACACGTTCTGGAAAACACTGGGTTGGGGGTTCCTCAGAAAACCAAAAATAGGACTATGTATGATCCAGCCATCCCACTCCTGGGTACACATGCAAAGGAAATGGAATCCGTGTGTCAGAGAGGTGTCTGCACCCCATGTTCACTGCAGCATTATTCACAGTAGCCAAGACATGGGATCAGTGTGTTCATCAGTGGATGAATGGATAAAGAAAATGTGGTCTGTATACAATGGGATACTATTCAGCCTTTAAAAAGGAAATCCTGGCCAGGCGCAATGGCTCACGCCTGTAATCCCAGCACTTTGTGAGGCCGAGGTGAGTGGATCACTTGAGGTCAGGAGTTCGAGACCAGCCTGCTCAACATGGTGAAACCCTGTCTCTACTTAAAATACAAAAATTAGCCAGATGTGGTGGTAGGTGCCTGTAATCCCAGCTACTTGGGAGGCTGAGGCAGGAGAATCACTTGAACCCAGGATGTGGAGGTTGCAGTGAGCTGAGATCACGCCACTGCACTCCAGCCTGGGCCATGGAGCAAAACTCCGTCTCAAAAAAAAAAAACAACAACAAAAAAACCTGTCATTTGTGACAACATGAGTGAACCTGGGGAACACTATCCTGAGTGAAATAAGCCAGGCACAAAAAGACAAGTATCACATGATCTCATATGTGGAGTCTAAAAAAATCCAACTCAGAGTAACATGGTGGTTACCAGAGGCTGGGGTGGAATGGGGTGAGGTTGGGGAGATGTTGGTCAAAGTTCACAGCATTTCGGTTAGAGTAAGTTCAAGGGATCTATTGTATATCATGCTTACTACAGTTGATAACAATGTTGTATATTTGAAAATTGCTGAGAGAAGATTTTAAGTGTTCTCGTAACTTGGTAGCTATGTGTCACCAAATGATAAGTATGTGAGGTAAGGTGTATGTTAAATATCTTGACTTAGCCACTTCACAACGTATATATACCTCAAGACATCCTTTTGTACACTGTAAACATATACAACTTAGCAGCTCATTTTAAGAAAGTACCATTTAGTCTGATCTTTCCTCTGTGTTAATCTAAACTAGTGATTTTTTTTTTTTTTTTTTTTTTTTTTTAGATGAAATCTTTTTCTGTCGCCCAGGCTGGAGTCCAGTGGCGCGATCTTGGCTCGCTGCAACCTCCACCTCCTGGGTTCAAGCGATTCTCTGGCCTCAGCCTCCCAAGCAGCTGGGATTTTAGGCACGCACCACCACACCCAGCTAATTTTTGTATTTTTAATAGAGACAAGGTTTCGCCATGTTGGCCAGACTGGTCTCAAACTCCTGACCTCAGGTGATCCACCTGCTTTGGCCTCCCAAAGTGCTGGGATTACAGGTGTCAGCCACTGCGCCTGGCCACTAGTGATGTTTTGATACATTCTTTGTTATGTCTCTTTCTTAAATACCAGTACATATTGCTGAATTATAATATTAAAAAACGAGTTAATATACATGCAACCTTTAGGACAGTGCCTGACAGTGCCTGTGAGTATACAATCAGTTTTAGCTGACTTTGCCCAGTCTCTCTCTCCAAGCCCTGTGGGTGCTCAGAAGGAGTCCCCCATTGATCTATATGTGTGGTCACTGTCATGTGGCATCCTCATTGCTTCCAGGACTTCAGACATCCCTGACCCTACCCCCACCCCCATTTCAGGTGCCCAGGCTGTGCCGTGTCAGGCGGGACTTGACCTTGGGTCTGTGCCTACTTTTAACCAAGGATTTGGCCAGGTCCCTGGTTAAGCCTCCACCCTGTCTTCCCTGCTGCCCTGGTGGAGACCCGGTACCCCAGGCTAGCAGCCTTGATATGCCTGGCTCCCACTCCCTTAAGACATGTTCTTTCCTGGAAGCCCCTCAATCTTCTGGGGGTCCTGTCACACCAGTTTGCCCAGACTAGGCAGGCCTTAGCTGGGTCCACCTGGGACGTGCACCCCTTAATGTGGTGATGAGTGCCCTTAGTGTTCTGTGTATAAGGGGTCATGTGCAAGGCAGAGGTCTGTGCATGTCAGCTGTGGGCAGTGATGCAGCAGATCACTGCAAAATTGGGCATCTACACAGACCAGGCACCATGCCAGGCACCAGGGAGCTGTGGACGGGGACAGCCTGCCTTCCAGGAGCTGGTGGCACTGCAAGGACAAGAGAGAATGAACAAATCATTTTCGCCAGGTGTCGTGAGAGCTAGGGTGGGGCAGGGTTTGGAGAACAGTGTCGGTGTGATAGGCCAGAACCAGCCAGGACCCCACTTCCCTCTCTTCTGAAGCTTCTAGAACAAGGAACCAGCGATGTTGTGGACCCAGGGGGAGCCAGGGGGCCTGTGGTGTTGGGTGGGACCACCGCACCCCGGAAACCATATAGCACTGATGGTCTGAGCTCTTCTTAATCTCTGCACCCTCTCTCCCATCCTTTAGCCAGACTTGAGATCTGGCCAGACCCTGAGAAGGGCCCATCCACAAAGGGCCTTTGGTTTCTCTACTTGTCACAAGAACTGGTTTTGGATGAACAGGAAGAATGAAGCCGCCCACCGGCCATCGCCTGCCTGGTCCTTTCTTGTGGTGTTCAGTGCGGAAACCTCAAACTGTATCTGCAGAATTGGCACACATGTATTGTAACTGGTTTTCTCTTACAAAAAGCTGTTCGTCTTTTATTCATACAAGTACAGTGTAACCATCCACTAGTTGTGAAAATTCAACCAGTATCTTTATCTCCCTCCCTGTTCTCACTCCTACTCCCTGGGCTCTGGTTTTAAAAGGTATCACTGTGACCCATGCAGCCCAGTGGGTGGTTGGGCCTTTCTCCTCTCTGTGCTGTCCCTGGCTGTGTGGCATCCCCGCCTGCTTCTCTGGCCACCTAACACTGTGTGCTATACACACCCCTTTCTGCTCAGCCAGCAAGCGTGGTTTCAGCATCCATCCATACAGTGAAGCAGTTCAAAAGAGCTTGGGTAAATCACACCGCCTCTCTGAGACACAATGTCCTCAATTGTAAGTGGGATTAAAATGCTTATTTTGGGCCGGACGTGGTGGCTCATGCCTGTAATCCCAGCACTTTGGGAGGCCAAGGTGAGTGAATCACCTGTGGTCAAGAGTTCAAGACCAGCCTGGATAACATGGTGAAACCCCATCTCTACTAAAACTACAAAAATTAACTGGGCATGGTGGTGGGTGCCTGTAATCCCTGCTACTCGGGAGGTTGAGGCAGGAGAATCACTTGAACCTGGGAGGCGGAGGTTGCAGCGAGCCGAGATCACGCCACTGCACTCCAGCCTGTGAGACAGAGTGAGACGCCATCTCAAAAAAAAAAAAAAAAGAAAAGAAAAAGAAAAAAATGCTTATTTTGTAGGGTAAGTGGAAGGATCAGAGTTAATGACCATGAAGTTCCTATTGCTGGGCCTTACACACAGCAGGTACTCACTGCAGGAATTGTCTTGTTCTGTAGAGTATGTTATTAGGAGCCCTGGAGCAGAAGAGTCCATCTGAGGAGTATCAGAGTTAGTGGTATGGAAGTGACATTACTCATGAGTGATGGCAGGGGGTCAGGGGCAGAGGGCACCACTGGCTCTCGGAATGCAGCACCTCAGCTTGGGTGTCCTCTGGCACTAGAGGAGCCAGTAAGAGGCATGAAGGCATTTCTTAGTATTTCTTGGGGGAAGCCATCCAGAATTCTCTAAAGATGAGAGCAGAGGTGGGCTTGGTGGGCCAGGGAGAGTCGTTGGGAAGGACTAACTTGGTGGTTTCCCAGAGGAAGCCAACAGCGGGAGAACCCTTGGCACATCGGCCCTGGGAGAGTGTAGCAGGAATTTCCATAAATGTGTTCGGTTGGGTTAGGGCAGACAGCCTGGCTTCCAGAAAACCTGCCTGCTTTGCATTGCCCAGTACAGCAGGTTTGGGACAGGAAGCTCCAGAGTGACTTTAATTCTAGAGCCTGCTGGGGACCTTGGCCAGTCACTGCCTTCTCTGGGTGGTGTCCCTTCCTTGGCAATAGCAGACTGATCCTTCCCCCTCTTGCCTCTACGTAGCCTGAGGGAAAAGGAGAAAAAGCACTTCTCCCTCTCCACCTTGGCCTAAAGGAGGGCAGGGCAGATGCCAGGGTCTGTTGCGCACTGACTGTGTGCTGAGGCCCGCACTAAGTTCTTTACACACAACATTGAAAACGGGCTAATTCCATCAGGTCTACCTGCCCTGCTTGCTTTGGGTTGCTTTTTTAATTCTCCCCCTCCCAAGCTTTTTCTGTGAAGCTGAAGGCTGTGGTAGCTGAAGGCCTCACCGCTGAACACTGGAACTTAACCTTCACTGGCTACTTTATAGATAACATTCATAGGTCACCATGGTAATATTCACTTCAGTGTTTTTCAGGAACTTGGCCAGCGCCTGTCTAGTTCAAACTAGCTGAGACCCCGATCCTTCACCCTAGACTGCCCAAGTGCCCAAGGGGTGGCCTTTTGAAGTCAGAGGGCCGACAACTCCACCCTCAGATCATGCAAATGCCACCATTTTTGTTACATGTGCCCTGTGAAGTGCCGTGAAGCCTGACTACCCTTGCTCAGGAGGAACCTGTCACTTCATTTTTTTCCCACTGCCGATCACCTGTCCCCATGATTTAGATCATCCCACTTCCCTTACCTGTAAATATCCTTAAGCCTTATCCTCAAGGGTCGGGTGGGGGTGGTTTTGAGAGCTGTTCTCCCACCTCCTCATATATTGCCCTTGCAAATAAATCTTTCTCTTTTGCAAAACCCATGTCATCATGATTTATTCACTGTGCAGAGGTAGAATGAACCTGGACCTAGCCAATCTTACTTAACAATTTTTGTATTTTTAGTAGAGGTGGGTTTTCACCATGTTGGCCAGGCTGGTCTTGAACTCCTGACCTCAAATAATCCATCCAGCTCAGCCTCCCAAAGTGCTGGGATTACAGGCGTATGCCACCGCGCCCAGCCCATTTGATGAGTTTTTACAAATGCATACACCTGTGTAATTCAAACCTCTAACAAGATATATAGACTTGCATTGGGGTTTTTAATGTTAAAACTTACAACAATACTTCAAATAATGTCTTCAAACACAAATCTTTGTACAGGTAATAATTAGACTCCTTTGGGTGACATATTTCAGAAAACAGCCCCAGCTAGCTTAAGCAAAGAGGGAGAGTGTAAAAAATATGACTCCATGGCACGGTGGCTCACACCTGTAATCCCAGCAATTTGAGAGGCTGAGGTGGGTGGATCATGAGGTCAGGAGTTCAAGATCAACCTGGCCAAGATGGTGAAACCCTGTCTCCACTAAAAATATAAAAATTAGTGCCAGGCACCTGTAATCCCAGCTACTCGGGAGGCTGAGGCAGCAGAGGTTGCAGTGAGCCAAGATCGCGCCACTGCACTCCAGCCTGGGTGAAAGCGAGAGACTCTATCTCAAAAAAAAAAAAAAAAAAAAAAAAAAAAAAAAAATATATATATATATATATATATATATATATATATATATATATATGTATATATATGACCAGCAGAGGACCATGGCAGGAATGCAGCAGGGACTGGGACTAGGAGGCTGCCCGGGGAGTCCTGGAAGCTCCCTCTGTGTCCTCCATAGGGGTGCACCACTCACTTCTCCCCTCAGGCAACCTGCTCCTGCTGCAGAGAGAACAGTTGGACCACCTTCCAGCAATTGCACTTCTGGATCCAACACAGTGTTCGTGCCAAGGCCTTGCTCCCCCATCCAGCACACTCCACCCACAGGCTGCTGACTGAGCAGGGCAGGGATATAGAGCTGGCTGTGTCTGCCCCTCCATCCTGCAGCCAGGCTGGGAGCCTCCCCATTGGTCTGACCAAGAGTTGCCCAGAGCTACCCTGCAGTGTCAGGCTTGTTGTGTCTACTGAGGAAAGATGAGGTTCATACACATTTGGAAAGGAGAGCTTTATTTCTCATAAAGGGTTGCAACCTGCTGGGTGGTCATTCTGACAGGCTGGGAAACGTAGCCTCTGGCCAGAAGCCAGAAACAGACACTTCGAAGGTGGGGAGAATAAGACAGGGATTTATGCTGAATAGGGTGTCCAGATATACATATTCAACAGGTTATAGGAGCAGCAATGAATATTCACAAAGGGGAGGCAAGGGCATTCGTAGTAGGGTAACATGTATGTAACACGTGTCCCAGATTCACTTTGGGGTGGAGACTTAACATTTAAACGTATTACAGTTAGGCCCTCTACATTAAAACGGGAAGCAGAGGACACGAAGGCCCTCTGGGTGCAGCTTCTGGAGACTGGCCAGAACCACTCTGTGGCCAGGGTTTTTTTTTTTTTTTTTTTTTTTTTATCAGGAGGGACTGCTTAGCGGTTGCTGTGTCAAGCTGCAAAAGGGGAGGGGCTGTGTTAGGCAGTTGGTTGGTACCAGCGTGAAGCAGTGGTTTCTGTTTAACCCTTAGAGAAGAAAGCCTAATGGTTAGGGAGGGAGGGGGCATAATGAGGCCTGTCCAACCTCCTGTTCCATCATGTCCGGGAACTCCATTTTTAAGGTTTCTCGGGGGTCCCCTAGGCCAAGAGGTGGTCCATTTGGTCAGTTGAGGGGCTTAGGATTTTATTTCTCTGACTCTTTCCCTCTCTCTTTTTGTGGGTATTAGAGCCACACTGTGGTTTGAAGGCCCTTCCTGTTGCCTTCTGTTTCCTCCTTTGTTCTTCACAGGTGTTTTGCCAAATAGCTTTCTTGCACAGACTTGAACAACCCACCCTCTGCCTTGTCTCAGCCTCTCTGGGCACCTGCTTTGTCTCTGAAGGCCGGCACTGCTGTGGCACTGCTTGGTGAACATGACCACCCTGGTTTCCAGCTTCACATGGTACAGTTCCAGCAGACTAAGAGCTGGTTCTTGCCCTGCCCTGTGCTGCCATCTCAAGAGAGGGGGCAGGTCCTGTCCACGATGGTGGTCATGGGTCAGGGAACTGTTGCTTAATCTTCCCTGTGGATGGAGGAGGCTGTAGCCATCTGGGTTGGTGCCTCCAAATCTGTGGATGGAAGTGCAAACCTCTGGTTATCTCCTAAACAAAGGGAAGCTTCATTTTGAAGGCTTTCCATATGTACCTTCAGTTTGTCCTTTAGAAATGCCCTGTTTCAGAGTCTCAGATAGCAGTGAGTGGGCATGCTCTTTCCCAGCCTTGCTAGCACTGCCCACAGTTTTATGACTCAGAATGGAATCTCATATTTGTTCAATTTTATTTCTTTTTAACTAACAGTGAAGTTGGATTTTTTTCATGTGTTTTGGCCATTTTTTTTTTTCTGTTATGAATTGTTTATGTCCTTTGCTGACTTTTTTGTTTGGGTGTTTGTCTTCCTTCCTTCCCTTCCTTCCTTCCTTCCTTCCTCCTCTTTCTTTTCTCTTTCTTTCTTTCTCTCTCTTTCTCTCCTTCCTTCCTTCCTCTCTCTCTTTCTTTCATTCATTCATTCTTTCTTTCTTTTTGTTCTTTCTTCTTTCTTCCTTTTCTTTCTTTTCTTTCCTTCCTTCCTTCTTTCATTGTTTCCTTCCTTCTTTCCTCCTTTTTCTTTCTTTCTTGCGTTCTTTCTCCTTTTTTCTTTTTGTTCTTTCTTCTTTCTTCCTTTTCTTTCTTTCCTTCCTTCTTTCTTTCTTTCTTTTCTTTCTTTCATTCTTTCCTTCCTTCCTTCCTCTTTCTTTCTCTTTCTCCTTCTCTTTCCCTCCCTCCCTCCCTCGCTTCCTTCCTCTCTCCCTCCCTCTCTCTCTTTCTCTCTTTCTTTCTTTCTCTCTCTCTCTCTCTTCTTTCTTTCTGCCTTTCTCCTTTTCTTCTCCCTTTCTCCCTTTCTCTTTCTTTTCTTTTCTTTTTCTTTTTTAAATTCTGTGCTGCTTCTGGGACAGGGTCTTACTTTATCACCCAGGCTAGAGTGCAGTGGTGCAATCATAACTCACTGCACCCTCGACCTCCTAGGCTCAAGTGATTCTCCCACCTCAGCCTCCAGAGTAGCTGGAACTATAGGCATATGCCACCACACTCGGCTAATTTTTGAATTTTCTTTTTTTTGTAGAGATGGGGTCTCACTATGTTGGCCAGTCTTGTCTTGAACTTCTGGGCTCAAGTGATTCTCCCACCTCAGTCTCCCGAAGTGTTGGGATTACAGGGTGAGCTACCACACTTGACCCCTTTCCTATTGATTTGTTAAGATGATAACTTTATCATATATGTTGCATTTATTTTTTAGCTTTAAAATACCATTAGATACACATGCTGTCTTAGAGCCTGTCCTCTCCATTCCTGTGTGTCTCAGTCTATGCTGGAGCTGACCTAGTTTCAGATCAATAACCTTTGCTTATTTTATGATGTCCTTTATTAGATTACTTACTTTTTCAAGCATTATATCTGGTTTCTTTTACAGTCATCATCTCGTTCAATCCTCCAACAATACCACAAGGTGTTATTTTACAGCTAGAGATACCCGTGTCTGATGCCAAATCCTTGCTTGTTTCAGGGCTGGATATGGTAATCCTCTCTGCCATTTTCGATGACAGGTTGAGAGGAGAGAAAGGTAGATCCTGGAAGAGTGCCCAGGCTGGGGTGACTCGGGGAGGAGACTAAGGGGAAAGCATGATGACTTTGAAAGCCCTCCGTCAAATTCTTGTGGTTCTCTGACTTGATGTTATTTAAACCCCTGTGTACTTTCAAGAGGTTCCCCTCTACAGCCACAAGAATGGGAAATGGCTTGTGTTCTCTGAGTCACACTGGTAGATTATCTATGGGCCTTCTGAGTTTCACTTTGCACCCCCTCTTGGCTATTCTTTCCTTTTCCCACATCCGCCCACCTCACCATCAACAAACCTGCACAGTGTCTTTGCCCTTCAAAAGTAATTGTTACTCTTTCTTTGAACTAAATGACGGCATCTAAGCTGAATTAAACACTCATAGCCTTTCACAGTTTATGAAAGTATCCATTTCCCCATTCCTGCCTTAACATTTGAGGTCGCCAATCCTTTTAATTTTTGCCAATCTGATAAGAAAAAAAGTCTTTTATTTTTACCTTAACTTGACTTTTCCAGATTAGTAATGAGGTTGGAACATCCTTTCATATGTTTACTGGCCATTTGAATTTATTCTGTTATGTATATGCCCATTTTTCTACTAGATTGTCTTTTTTTAATTAATAGGCATAAAATTTTAATATAATTTGTTTTGTGGGTAGGTAGATAGATATACAGTCAGTTCTTTCTCCCAGTTTGTCTCAGGTCTTGTAACGTTTTTAGTGTATTTTGTCATAGAGAAGTTGTTCAATTTATACATGGTGTGTTTTGTGACTTGTGTAAGCAAGCCTTCCCTACCCAAGGTTCTAGATCTCTTTCCTATGTTTTCTTTGAATATTTCTACAGTGTTGTCTTTTATGTTTAATGCTTTAATTCATCTGGAATAAACTTTTGTGAATGACATGAGATAGTGAATTTTTTTTTCCAAAATGGATATCCAGTTGGCCCACATTTATTATTATTTGTTATTATTATTTTAGAGATGGGATCTTGCTATGTTGCTCAGGCTGGTGTTGACCTCTTGGCCTCAAGCAATCCTCCTGCCTCAGCCTCCCAAGTAGCTGGGACCACAGGCACGTGCCACTGCACCAGGCTGGCCTACATTATTTACGGAATAGCCACATTTCCCCCCTACTGGAACTATGGTTTTCATCATATGTGAAGTAAGCACTTATACCTGAGTCCATAGAGTAGACACGGGGTTGTTGTTGCTCCTGGCCTCCATTCATCCTTCTGGTAACCATGTCTGATTTTCCCCATCCCCAGCAGGAACAAGAACCAAGGCTTGAGCCAATTTGTGCATCTCATTGTCCTGGCACTGCCATTGGCCCAGGGCTGGCCATGTGACTCAGCCGGCCAATTACACCCAATCAGAGCTTATCCCTGGCATTTGTCTGAGTGACTGGAAGAGTGTTAACTATTCTCGTGAAACTTAAAAGGGAGAGGCCAGATGTGGCTACAGTTGTCACACAGCCACAAGGTGAAAACAAATATGAAAATGAAACCAACACACCAAGGCCAGTGGAATTGAGCTGAGGCAACTGCTGTTGCCCTTTAGCTGCCGTACCCCATCATGTCTAGAGCCAGGTTACCCGTATGCCCACAAAACTTTTAACTGACAACCCAGATCCTTTTGTGCTTAAGTGAGCTGGGTTGGGTTTTCTGTCATTGCAAGGGAGACATATTCTATATCTGTACTCTAGTCTCTCCATTGATTGTTTTCGAGGTCTTCTCAAGTTCTTGTTCTTTCTCCCTTCCTCCTTCTGTCCCCCATCCTCATTCTCTCCTTCTTTCATTCATTCTTTCTTTTCCATTCTTCTATACTTCTGGAGTGTTCCAGTGTACTTTCATTTCCAAATGGATTTTAGAACCAGCATATGGACTTCTATTTAAAAATCTCATTGGTATTTTGATTGAAATTACATTTAATTTATTGACTAATTTAGGGAGAATGGGCACTTTTATAATATTGTGTGTTCCCAGTAAGGAATATGTTTTTTCCCTATGTTTATTAAGGTTTCTTTTGTGTCTTTTAATAATAAAAGTTATTAACACTCCTCTTTTAAGTCATACCTACTTCTCATGAAATTTATTCATGGTTTATTTTTTGAAATTATGTTTTTTTTTTCTATTACAGTTTCTGATTGACTAATTAATGCTCATGCAGGGAAAATATAAATATTTCTTTTTGTTTGAATTTGGCCATATTCTTGAACTCACTTAATAACTAAGTTTTCTGATTGATTAGTGCTCATGTAGGAAAAAATAAATATTTCCTTTTGTTTGAATTTGGCCATATTCTTGAACCCACTTAATAACTAAGTTTTTAGAAACTTGTCTTGGATTTTGGAGATAGATGATGGTATTATCTGCAAATAATAACTATTTAATTTCTTTCTAATATGTATAATTAGTATTTCTTTTTCTTGTCTTTTGTTATAAAGGCTAGACCTTCCTGTACAATATTTGGAATAGTGACCATTCTTATACTTTCTGAGTCTAATGGGAGTATTTCACCACTAACTGTAATTTTTGATCTAGGTTTCAAGTAGGCACATTTGTCAAATTAAAGAAATTTTCTTTTATTACTGGTTTGCAGATTTTAAAAAATTATAAATTGATTTTTAATTTTAAAAATGTTTTCTTGACATCTATTGAGGTGGTCATATATTTTCTCCTTTAATATGTTAACTTTAAAAAGTACATTAGCAGATTTTCCAATGTTGACTGATCCTTTGCATTCTTTTTTTTTTTTTTTTGAGATGGAGTCTCACTTTGTCACCCAGGCTGGAGTACAGTGGTGTGATCTTGACTCACTGCAACCTCTGCCTCCTGGGTTAAAGCTATTCTCCTGCCTCAGCCTCTCTAGTAGCTGGGACTACAGGTGTCTGCCACCACGCCTGGTTAATTTTTGTATTTTTAGTAGAAACAGGGTTTCACCATGTTAGCCAGACTGGTCTCGAACTCCTGACCTCAGGTGATCTGCCCGCCTTAGCCTCCCCAAGTGCTGGGATTATAGGCATGAGCCATTGCGCCCGGCCAACATTCTTAAATGTTTATTACTTCGTCGTGGTGTTGTCTTCTTTTATCATATTGCTGAAACTAAATTTCTAATATTTTATTTAGGATATTTGTGACTATGTTTATGAGTGTTTTTTTTCCACCATGTTATCCTTTTTAATTTTGTTGTCAGGGTTATGATAGTTTTATACATGTGTTAGGTAGTTTTGTCTTTTTCAACATTTTGGAATAGTTCATATAACTTGTGGATCATCTGTGGCTTGAAGTTTTCATAGAACTCTTAATATTGGACTGGTCTTTTTTTAGGTGTGAATTTTTCATAAAGTTTTTTTCTTCTATGTTTATTAGTCTTTTTGGGCTTCTTACTTTCCCTTGGGTCAGTTTTGGTAAAATGGCAACATTTTCTGAGAGTAACACATAGATAGCAATCTTTTTCAAGATTTTTGAGCCAGGAGTGGTGGCTCACACCTGTAATCCCAGCATTTTGGGAGGCTGAGGGAGGAGGATCACTTGAGGTCAGCAGTTCAAAACCAGCCTGGCCAACATGGTGAAACCCCATCTCTACTAAAAATACAAAAATTAGCCAGTCGTGGTGGTGCATACTTGTAGTTCCAGCTACTCAGGAGGCTGAGGCAGGAGAATCGCTTGAACTCAGGAGGCAGAGGTTGCAGTGAGCTGAGATTGCGCCACTGCACTCCAGCCTGGGCAATGGAGCGAGACTCCGTGTCAAAAAAAAAAAAAAAGGTTTTCAGCAAAGTGTGGTGGCTCATGCCTGTAATCCCAGAACTTTGGGATGCCAAGGTGGGAGAAGTGCTTGAGACTGTGAGCTCAAGACCAGCCTGAGCAACATAGCCAACACTCCCCTTCTACACCCCAACCCCTAGAGTGGTGGCTCTCACCTGTAGTCTTAGCTACTCAAGGGGCTGAGGTGGGAGGATCACTTGAGCCCAGGAGTTCAAGGCTACAGTGAGCTAGGATTGCACCACTGCACTCCAACCTGGGCAACAGAGTGAGACCCTGTATCCAGAAAAAAAAAAAAAAAAATGCCTCCTCTGCATCTGTATTTTTGTCCCCATTCTCAATTTTAATGTTTATGAATATTTTACATATTTTTTTCTTGGTCACCTTTGCCTATTTTATTGTCTCTTTATTATTATTATTATTTTAAATTTTTAGATGAAGTAGCTTTAAGACACTACACTGTCCTTATTTTGCTCACTTTGCCCATGACTGGCGACACGTCAATGTGCCCAGCATTTGGAAGCCTTGCTCGAAACTGAGAACTAGCTGCTTAGGCTTGTGTCCTGCGAGCTCTGGTGAGTTCTCCCCAAAAAGACGTGTCCTGGGACTGCCTGGGCATGGGTTCTGTTGGATCCCTGGGTGGCATTTCCATTGAGGTGGCTGCCTATGGCTGTTTTCTGGGCTTGCAAGACGGGAATGAACTTGGGTGTGTTTGTACTTCCCATGGGGAGGTTATGTCATTGCTCTTCCGGCTAAATTTACAAGGGTTTTGAGAAAGAATTTAAAGCACACAGGCTCTGAGTGACCAAAGCATCCTGCTGCTTCCAACCCCTTGGGAGGGAAGCCCTGGGTGGTGGGGGATTAGGGGAGGCGTGGAAGCCCTGGGTAGGTGGGGGATTAGGGGAGGCGTGGAAGCCCTGGGTAGGTGGGGGATTAGGGGAGGCGTGGAAGCCCTGGGTAGGTGGGGGATTAGGGGAGGCGTGGAAGCCCTGGGTAGGTGGGGGATTAGGGGAGGCGTGGAAGCCCTGGGTGGTGGGGGATTAGGGGAGGCGTGGAAGCCCTGGGTAGGTGGGGGATTAGGGGAGGCGTGGAAGCCCTGGGTAGGTGGGTACACCTAAGTCCTAGGTGCTGGAGGGGTCCATGGAACTCCTGTGTGGGGAGGGTGCCGTGGAGTTCCTGGGGGGAAGGCTGTGGCCATGCGAGATGACACTACCCCCTTGCAGTTGCCTAGGTCCCTCCCTCCCTCCCTGCCTGCCTTCGGTACCAGGCTGTTGCAGTGGGACCAGGCCCTTGGACTGCCCTCTGCCCCCACCTCTTTCCCGGGTGGCTGACGTTCTCCCACTGTCTCCTTCACTGAGGACAGGCAAGGTCATAGCTTCATAAAGAGATTTTCCAGGGAAGATTTTAGGCAGGGGAAAGTTGGCCCCTGCTGGAGCAGGTCTCTTGGCGAGAGGTGAGAACAGCCACAAGCACAGAAGCCATTTGCAGACGGACGGGTGTGTCTCTGTGTCCCCATGGCACCGTACACAGGAGAGTCCGTGAGTGTTTCCTGAGTGAATCGCTCCACTCTCCCGGCCTCAATCCCTTCATCTCTAAAATAGAATTGATAATGCTTTCCCCCCAGACACCCCTCAGCACGGGCAGGATTTCCCAGCCGTCAGAGGAGGTAGGGCAGGACAGGCATCAACCCAGAAGCAGAGGCCTTTCCAGTGTGGCTCTGAGAAAGCCTAGAGCTGCTTTTACATTAGGGCCTCCTACATGTGAGCACATGTGTGATCTCAACTGCTTTCACTGGTAATGTGCCCAGGCTGCACACGAGTAGCTGGGGACTCAGAGGGGAAGCTACTTGCTGAAGGACACTCAGCATAAGGGGCAGAGCCCACCCCCCACTTCTGGTCTGGGAAGGCTTTGGGAATGCTGTCCACTCCAGATGGTATCAGTAAGGAACCTTTTGTCCAGTTCTGTTGAACAAAGAACAACAAAGATAACCAATAAACAAATGCTTTTAGGAAATAGCTGGGAGACGTAATTAGGGGAGAAAGTCTAAATCATGAAGCCTTTTCAAGAAAGTCCTAGTATTGTTAGAGGAACCCCTGCTTATTAGGCCTCTGGTTTAATAAAACATGACTAGAGTGACTCTATCTTAAAGTGAATAGCTGGGCACTCACAAGGCACCTATAAGGTTAAGGCTTATATTCTGAAAATAGCCATATTCCAAGCTGACTACCAATTATAACTCCAAAATATTTATGGCCATACAGGACATCTCCCACCAAGCCTGCAGAATGTCCAAATGGTCTAAAAATACAACCCTCTTTACGCATTTTTTTTTTGAGACAGTCTCACTCTGTTGTCCAGGCTGGAGTGCAGTTTGGAGTGTAGTGGTACCATCACGGCTCACTGCAACCTTGACTTCCTCGGGCTCTGGCGATCCTTCAACTTCCGCCTCCTGAGTAGCTGCGACTACAGCCGCTCGCCACCAAGCCGGGCTAATTTTTTGTACTTTTTGTAGAAACAGATCTTCACCATGTTGCCCAGGCTGGTCTTGAACTCCTGGGCTCAAGCAATCCGCCCACCTTGGCTACCCAAAGCAGATGTGAGCCACCAAGCCCGGCCTGTTTCTTTTAAGTGGAAACACTAACAAAGGCAGGTGCAGCCTGTTTCTTATAAGTGGAAACACTAACAAAGGAGGGTGCGTTCCTCCTCCTGCTTTCTGAGGATGCCCCACTCTGTAACAAAGGAGTTTCCAATGCATTTACTTCTTTCAGTGTGCTCTGTGACCTGCTCCCAGTTCTTTCCTGCACAAGATCCAGGAACTGTCCCTGGGGGTCTGGATCCGTACCCCTCTTTTTCTGGCAACAGTATTATTTTCAAATACACTACAGATAATAAGCAAGAATGAGCTGCTGCATCACCCCATGGGGGTCCCTGCAGTACCAGCTTCCAGCAGCATGTCAGAGTCACGAGGGATTGCTTACTCAGGGTTTGTAAACTGATCTGCATGGTTTGCTTAATAAGCAAAACTGCATGGTCTAAATGGTTTCCAAAAAACTTGAAAGCAATTTAGGTTCTTTAGAAAGTTACATAATTCCTTGCCATCTCATTTGTCCTGTCGTGGGGTCTGAAAATCTTGTTTTAGTTTTGTTTTTTAAATCATAAACGGATGTTCATGTCTAGACTGCAGGCTCCGGCTTAGACCTGGGCTCTTCATGTCTCCTGTGCCCAGCTTGCTCTGTTAGCAGTGGGGAGCGGCTTCTGGCAGACTGGAGACCTGGCCACTCCCTCAGCACTCAGCCTCCCGAGAGAGGGAGGGTGTGAGTGCTAGGGAGTGGGGCCTTCTGGCCCATCCACATATGGCCTGGAGCCAGCTCTCTTCCTGTTCTGCCTGTGAGGTCCTCACTGCCGGCTGAGAGGGTTGGAGTGACAGAGAAGGGGTCCAGCATGCCCAGCATGGTGACTGACATGGGTGTACTCAGGGCACACTCCTTACTTTTCCTTCAAGCTCCCTGTAATTCCCATTTCCAGCCTTGCCCACCTTCTTCTCCTCCCAAGAATGGGCATGGGAGCTGGGGTCTGCTCAGTGAGTGCCCCTAGCTCTGGCCCCTGGAGAGCTGGCACTGTATGCCACCTGTGGGAATCACTTCCAAATGCCCAGGAGAGTAGGGAGCAACAGCCAGAGGAGCTGAGATTAACCAGTGTGGAGGGAGGGCCCTGAGGAGTCCCCTCTGTCCTGCAGAAGGAGAAGAGTGACTTAGGGCACGCGGGCACTGCCTCAGGCCCTGCAGCAGCTGAGGGGAGGACATACCCAGTGCCGTTGGCTGCAGACGCTGCTTGTCCAAATCCTACCCTTTGCAGCAATTAAGTGAGTGGGGGACTTTGGGCAAGCTATCAGACCTCTCTGAACCTCAGCTTCCTCATGTATAAAAGAGGCCCTTAGGAAAATAAAGTGAGATCAAGCATTTATGCAGGGCCTGTCCCAAAGTAGGCACTTAGGCAGTGGTAAGTAAAGGTAAATACACGAAAACCCCTGAAAGTGCTTGGCATTGATGATGAGTTTGTGCCTCTTAGGCGTGTGTGGCAGGGGCAGGGAACCTTGGCTGGCTCTGGGCCAAGTCCCTTCCTCCAAAAATATTGTCTCCCTCAACTGTGAGTCTCCAACCGTTTCCAGGTAAAAAGGAGAAGAGCTGGCCTTTCTGGGTGGGAGAGAAGCAGTGAGAAGGGGGCTGCTCCTCTCTGCAAGGGAGCCCTGAAGATGAGGAGGTGGGAGGGGAGGGGACAGGAACCCAGGCCACCTCTTCTTAGCTTCTTCTCAGGAGCAGGGCTTGGCATTCCTCTTTCTCCCCCACTTTCTCCCTCTCTTGTTCTCTTTCCCCCACCCCTCCAACAATCTGCTCTCAGTTCGCAGTCATTTTAATTCACTTTGGTCCAACAGACGTTTTCTTGTTTGTGAATTTCCCTTTCAGACCAGGCTTTGTGGGAATACTGGGATGAACAAGCCGTGGCCCCCACCCCCCATGAGCTCACAGTCCTGTGAAGGGGCGAGGTGAAGTGGGAATACATGTCAGCATTCATTCATTCATTCATTCATCAATCAATATGCTGTGCCAGGCCCGTGCAGGGGCTATGGAGACGAAGAGGCATCAACAGAAGGAGGTGGTACCGGGGAGAGAAGCCCTGGATGCAGCGTAGGTGCACACCCATGTAGCTTGCCATTCTCCCCACCTGGCCAGGGCCTCTGCTCCAGGGGAGAGCTTAAGGTAGGGCAGTGTGTGTGTTGGGGGGTTGGCTGCAAAGGCCTTCCTTGAGTAGAGGGTGGACTCCCTGATGCTGGGGAGCTGAAGCTGGACCCCTGGTCAAGTCCTGATCTGATGGGTGTGTTAATTCTTGGGACCCCAATTGCTTAGTGCAAATCTGCCTTCTAATCAAAGTTATCCATCTGCTCGCTGAGATTAATGAGTATCTGATTGCCTCCTTTGGAAAGGCTAATCAGAAACTCAAAATAATGCAGCCATTTGTTTCTTATCTACTTATGACTGGGAAGTCCCCTCCTCACTTCGAGTTGTCCTGCCTTTCAGAACCGAACCAATGTTCATCTTGCTTATACTGATTGATGTCTCATGTCTCCCTAAAATGTATAAAACCAAGCTGTGCCCCAACCACCTTGGGCACATGTTCCCAGGACCTTTGAGGCTGTGTCACACACACACACCCTTAACTTTGGCAAAATAAACTTTCTACATTGATTGAGACCTGTCGCAGATATTTGGGGTTCACAGGTGGGAAGGTGGGCTCAGGAAGGCCAAGGCAGAGGCTAGCTAAGAAGCTAGAGGCAGGCTGTGGAAAACAGTTTGGTGGCTTCTCACAAGGTTAAACATAGAACTACCATATGACCCAACAATTCCACTCCTTGGTATATATTTAAAAGAATTGAAAGCAGGGACTCAAATAGATACTTGCACGTCAATGTTCACAGCAGTGTTATTCACAATAGCCAAAGGTGGAAACAAGCCAAGTGTCTGTCCATTGATGAATGAATGGAGAAACAAAATGCGCTCTAGACATACAATGGAATATATTCAGCCACAAAAGGAATAACGTTTTTCATTTTTATTATTATTTTTTAAGAAAGAGTCTCACTCTGTTGCCCAGGCTGAAGTGCAGTGGCGTGATCTCAGCTCACTGCAACCTCTGCCTCTCAGGTTCAAGCAATTCTCCCACCTCAGCCTCCTGAGTAGCTGGGATTCCAGGCACCCACCACCACACCTGGCTAATTTTTGTATTTTTAGTAGAGATGGGGTTTCGCCATGTTGGCCAGGCTGGTCTTGAACTCCTGACTTCAGGTAATCTACCCATCTTAGCCTGCCAAAGTGCTGGGGTTACAGGTGTCAGCCACCGCGCCCAGCAGGAATAAAATTTTGATACATGCTACAACACGGATGAAGCTTGAAAACATTGTACTAACTGAAATTAGCAGAAACGAGAAATATTGCATGATTCCACTTATATGACGTACCTAGAATAGGGCAAATTCATACAGACAGAAAAAAGAACAGAGATTACCAGAGGCTAAGGGAAAGCCATTTTTTAATGGCTGCAGAGTTTTTGTTGAGGACCCTGAAAAATTTTAGGTGTAGATAGTGGTGAATGCATTTAATATCACTGAATTGTACACTTACGAATGGTTAAAATGGTTAAAATGAAAAATACTGTGTTGTGTATATCTTATCAGATTTTTAAAAAACAAGTGTCAGGGTAGCTTGGGGAGATGGCCCCCCAAGGACATTCCCCTAAAGTGAGTCCTTTCCAGCCACTGTGTTGAAGATGGCTGTGGGGACCAGGAAGGGATGGCGTTAGGGGAGGCTGCGAGGAGCACACTGTGGGCGTTCAGGCGTCCTGCAGTGCAGCTGCTGGAGGAAGTTCCAGGCAAATGTGAGGGGAAAAACCAGAGCTTTCTGGGCTACTTTGTTTCTAAAATGGGGATAAGTATTAGGTTGGTGCAAAAGTAATTGTGGTTTTTGCCATTAAAAGTAAAGTAATTGTGGTTTTTGGCATTAAGAGTAATGACATTACTTTTAAAAAGTAATGCCGTTTAAAAGTAATGGCAAAACCCGCAATTACTTCTTCTGCACCAACCTTATTTGCCTTACAGCGTTGTTGGGAAGACTAAAGGAGCTAATATGTATTACATATACATGTTGTATGTACATGTCATGTAAAACAACATGTGTTACGTGTATGGCCCTTAAAACATTATAGTAAGTGCTCAAGAAATGTTATTTTTTAGTATTTTACTTCTGGTGTTTGTGAGAGAAAAATAATGGAAGTGAAGGGCAGGGAAAGGGAGTGAGGTCTCTCCATTTCTCCAACTTGGAAAAATGCTTTATGAAATGAAATCACATGAAGTCCTAGAACCCACATTACCATGGTGGAGGACAGGCGTCTGCAGTAGCTATGTCCCCTCTCAATTACTGCCTTCTGCCACTGGCGGAGCCTTGCGTGAAGGTCCTAGTGCCTGATGGTGCTGATTCCTGTGAATAAATGTAACTGCAAAAATGAACCCCAAATGCCCTGTGGGTTCATTTTGCCGGCTGCCCAGATAGAGCTGATTTTCAAGACAGGGGAATTGCAATGAGGAGTTTAATTCATACAGAGCCAGCTAAATGGGAGACTGAAGGTATATTACTCAAATCAGTACTCCCGAAAATTCAGAGGCTGGGGTTTTTCAAGGATAGTTTGGCGGCAAGGGAAGAGGGGCTGCTGATTGTCTGGGGACACAATTGTAGAGGTGTGGAAAATGGTCTTCCTGCTTGTTGAGTCTGCCTCTGGGTGGGGACCACAGGAGCAGTTGAGCCAAGAGTCATGGGTCCAGGCGGGGCCATCTGGTTGTCAGAAATGCGAGTCTAAAAGAACATCTCAAAAGGCCAATCTTAGGTGTTCTTCAGTTGTGACGTTATTTATGGGCAGGAGTAATTGGGGAAGTTGCAAATCTAGTGTCCTTTGGAATAATGGAGGTTAATCGTTTCTGTCTACATCTTAGCAGAATTCAGGCTCCTCCCATCCTTCTAACCTGATGGTTTTTCATTAGTTTTACAAGGCAGTTGAGTTTTGGGGAAGGGCTAGTATCAGTTAGACTGTAAACTAAATTTCTCCCAAAGTTAGCTTGGCCCAAGCCCAGGAATGACCAATGGCACTCTGGAGGTTAAAGGCAAGATGGGAGTTAGTCAGATCAGATGTCTTTCACTGTCATAATTTTCTCACTGTTATAATTTTTGCAAAGGCAGTTTCATAAAGAGGAAAGAGAGACAAGTATGTTTTCTTCAGGGTCAGCCTCTTTTTGTGATGGTTGAGTCTCACAAGGAGTTTGGGGTTCCCAGGAAAAAATCCAGTGTCCTGCCAGCAAGCTGACGTCACTGCTCTTTTAAGAGGAAACTGGGAACCAGCTGTTGTGGAGATTAACTATGAGTGCAGATGTACAGTTGGAGCCCTACAATAAACAAAAGGTTCTGATTCTGCCCCACCAAACAACAGCAGCTGCTCTTGTTCTGGTTGGGCAGGGTTGAGTATCTGGGCCTTTGGGAAGAGAAAGTTAATAGGATCAGGGCTTCTTCCAGCATGAGAAAGATGGTGTTGTTCATGAGATGTACCCATTGTGCAGACTGGCGAGGGCGGGGCTGCTGGGTCCACCTGTTACCGGACAGGGGTCCCGTTCCAGACCCCAACAGAGGGTTCTTGGATCTCATGCAAGAACGAATTTGAGGTGAATCCATAAAGTGAAAGCAAGCTTAGAAGTAAAGAAACAAAAGAATGGCTACTCCATAAGCAGAGCAGTCCCAAGGGCTGCTTGTTGGCTATTTTTGTGGTTATTTCTTGATTAAATGCCGAATACGGGTGGATTATTCATGAGTTTTCTGGGAAAGGTGCAGGCAATTCCTGGATCTGAGGGTTCTTCCCCCTTTTAGAACATATAGGGTAACTTCCTGACATTGCCATGACATTTGTAAACTGTCATGGCGCTGGTGGGAGTGTCTTTTAGCATGATAATGCATTATAATTAGCATATAATGAGCAGTGAGGAAGACCAGAGGTCACTTTCATTACCATCTTGGTTTTGATGGGTTTTGGCTAGCTTCTTTACCACAACCTGTCCTATCAGCAAGGTCTTTGTGACCTGTTTCTTGTGCTGACCTCCTATCTCATCCTGTGACTTAGAATGCCTAACCTCCTAGGAAAGCAGCCCAGTAGGTCTCAGCCTCATTTTACCCAGCCCCTATTCAAGATGGAGTCGCTCTGGTTCAAACACCTCTGACACACCAGGCCATGCCACTGAGTGTCAGGGACTAAACAGCTTGTGGGATCAGGGCTGAGACTCTCCATGCTGAAAGCTGCAAATAAATCACGGTTCCAGCCCCCTCATTTGCAGCTGGGGACTCAAGTCTGGAGGGGGAGTTTTATGTGCTTGCAATGTACAAGAGAACTGATTGAGGTTGGGAATCTGTCTTGGACCAAAGTCGAAATTCATATGATTGGACTGGTTTCTATGACTGGGTCTCCAGTGTGTGGCTGGAGTCTTTTCAATGTGGCTTAGGTTGGATGTCAGTCCTTGGCTCCTCTCCAGGATCCTGTCTGTGACTGAGACTATCTCTGTGCATCACTAACTCTAACCACCCCCTGAGAATCTCACCTGTGACCTTGGTCTCAACTGCACCAGTCACATCCTCCTGTCCTCAACGGTGAAAACCTGGCAGATGCTCAGCCTGCCCCTGCCCCAGGAGTGCTGTGGTCAGCTGAGCTGTGGAAGTCGAGGCTGGAAAGGACCTCATCAGCCAGTGGAGGGGAGGGGAAGGAAGGAGATCCTGTGAGCAGGCTAAGGTGGTAGACCTTGCCCCTCTGTGGCCAGAACCTGCCCAGGCCAAGTGGGCATCAGCTTTGCCCAGAGAAACAGCTGCCCTAGCTGCAACTGACCCCAGTTGGTGATGAGGTCTATTGAGGAACAAAGAATCAAGAGCAAACAACCAAGAGCATCCATCCCTCCCAGAAGGGGGTCTCACTTCTGTTGTCAGCTACAGAGAAGAGAGGCGGCTGGCCCAGCTCCACCTCCACCTTCTCCTGGGCAGTGTCTGGCCCTTCCATGACTCCTTCACGGAAGGAGAGTGAGGGGAAGCTGCTGCATGGACTGGAATCAGCCCAGTGGTCCTTCTGCCTAACCACATTGAAGACAGGGCCAGTGATTTATGTATGTAGTATGTATGTATGTATGTATGTATGTATGTATGTATGTATGTATTTTTAGAGACTGGGTCTCACTCTGTTCCTCAGGCTGGAGTGCAGTGGCATGACCATAGCTCACTGCAGTCTTGACCTCCTGGGCTCAAGTGATCCTCCTGCCTTAGCCTCCCAAATAGCTAGGACTAACACGGTTGGCTAAAACCAAAGCTTTAAATATATAGAATCCTTGAGCCACAACCAGGAGTGGATGTTAGGCTTCTGTGGTAGGTAGCCTACTGTGTAGGCTCCTATGTAGGAGGTACGCCTCTGTGTAATATGAGAGCTCGTAGCTAGAACCTTCTAAATGTGGGACAGTTACCTTAGGAGGTAATGAGCTGTCTGTCTCTGGGGGAGTTCAAGCAGAGGCTGGAAAATTCCTTGGTGGGGTTCATTCATCCACTCATTCATCTTCCATCTACTCATCCATCCAATATTTTTCATTTATCAAATTTATGCCAGGTGCTGGACTAGTTGATTCAACCATGAATAAGATAGAAATGGCTTGTGGCTTCACAGTGCTATGATGGGGAAACGCTGGGGACTACAGAAGCACGGTAGAGGGCGGCATGACCTAGACCTGGCAGTCAGGGAAGGCTTCCTGGAGTAAGTGATCTTTGAAGCTAAAGGCTGAAGGTTGAGAAGGACTTAGCTGCAAGGAGTCAATAGAGTGTGAGCCAGTCAATGACACAGTCAGATGTGTGTCTTAGCTGGTTTCCTCAGAGGCAGACCCTGAGGCAGGGATCCAAGGGTGTATGGTTTCCACTGGGGGGGGTGACTCCAGAAAGTACCAGTGAGGGGGTGTGGTAGTGAGACAGGAAAGGGAGGCAGCCAAGAAGGTGTATGTGGTCAAGCAAGTCACCTCTGTGTGCAAATGGAGCTTCCACCTGCTGTAGAACTCTGGGAGCCAGTGTGGCATATGTCCTGCAGTTATTCCCTGGACAGGGAGTGAGCTGGGGTATTTGTATACCAACTTTCCTCAGCCACTGGTTGTGGGTTTTTCTGGACTGAGTGGGACATGGACACTATTCTCAAATAATTCTGGCCTCCTGATGGGGCAGGCAGAGTGGGCCCCAGCACAGGCCTTAGACAGGTGCAGGGGCTGGTGGTTGTGGTGGGGTCTGAAGGGATCTGCGCAGGGTGCTGGCATCACCGTGGCTGCAGGGTGAGTGAGGGGCATGCACGAGCCCTGAGATCAGTGAGAAGGCCAAAGGCGGAGTGGGCCAAGCAAGAGATACTGGCAACCAAGAGAGGCTGTGGTTATGAGGAAGCGACAGATGTCAGGATGTGGAGTGGCGTGGAGGAATGGAGATGCTGGTGAGCAAGAGGAACCACAGCCTCCCAAGGCTGCAGCAGCCCCCTCACCACAAGGAACTCCCTCGCTCCCTCACCCCTACACCACCTCCCCCTCCAGCAGGCATCTCCTGCGTCCAAACACATCAGGGACGCCAGGGTCACTGTGCCGGCTTGTCAGGACCACGAAGGTGTGTATGGAGGGAGATGATGGTGCTGTGGCAACTGCTTAAAAAACAAAAGCTAGGGCTGGCTCACGCCTGTAATCCCAGCACTTTGGGAGGCCAAGGTGGGAAGATCACTTGAGGCCAGGAGTCTGAGACCAGCCTGGGCAACGTGGAGAGATCCTGACTCTGCAAAACATTAAAAAATTAGTCAGGCATGGTGGTGCATGCCAGCTGCTCAGGAGGCTGGGGTGGGAGGATCACTTTAGCCCCGGAGTCAAGGCTGCACTGAGCTATGATTGTGCCGCTGTGCTCCAGCCTGGGCAATAGAGCAAGACCTTGTCTCTAAAAAAACAAAAAACCTGGGTTGTTGTCAATGCCAGCCCCAAGTCTTGGAAGAGACCCCTTGGACTGTGTGCGCATATGAAAATGAATGTCATCCTGACTACCTGTAGCTTCCAGTGTGCCCACGTCAGTCTTCCTGTTGGATGCAGCCCTCAAGGGGACAGGCGCTCAGCATGACTTTCTGTCCTTGGGGGCCCCAGGACCTGGATCATAGAAGGCACTCAGTAACAATCCGTCAGGTGATGGAGAACGTGAATGGACCCCTGCTTCTGTGCTTCCTGCCATTGGGAGGGAGGGGCTGGGGGACAATTGTGTGGTGGTTCTAAGGGCAGGATCCCACTAGCGTTGGGGAAGGGGATGGTGTTGTCAACCAGGGTTTTAAACTGCAGGCAAAAGAAGCCAAGTCTGGATAGATAAGTAGAAAAAGAATGTATTGACTGGGCATCTCACAGAGTCGCCTGGGTGGCTGGGCAGCCTGAGCATCCAGGAACAGTGCCCCTAAATCCTGCCTCGGGACTGGCCCAGTGGGGACACTGCTGCAGAGTCGTAGCTACCTCTGGTTGTTCCTCTGACCCCATAATCCCTAGACACTCTCACCAGCAGCCCCAGGAACTCCCTCTTCCTGCAACGACAGCTCCAGATTCCATGGGGAGCAAGGTCGGCACCTGCATCCCCTGGGCAGTATCCTCCCAGCACAGGTCCCTACATTTGGACTCAGCCTCTGCCTCTTCCCCTGAGGGTTTTCCCTGGCCATTGGACTCTGCTCTGCCTGCCCCTTTGGTGGAGTGAGGGGGAAATTAACACCCATGTGTGGAAGCAGACACACATGGTGTATGAAAACACCCTGGCTCCCTCAGTGCTAGGCTAGAGGCACGTGTTCTTCTTTGTCTCCAGGACAGCTCTGGCTGCCCACAGTGATGACTTGTGGGAAAATGCACTTTTTTTTTTTTTTAATTTGAGACAGAGTCTCACTTTGTCACCTAGGCTGGAGTGCAGTGACATGATCTCAGCTCACTGCAACCTCTGCCTCCTGGGTTCAAGCAATTCTCCTGCCTCAGCCTCCTGAGTAGCTGGGACTACAGGCGTGTGCCACCAAGCCCAGCTAATTTTTTTGTATCTTTAGTAGACAGGGTTTCACCATGTTGGCCAGGCTGGTCTTGGACTCCTGGCCTCAAGTGATCCGCCCGTCTTGGCCTCCCAAAGTGCTGGGATTACAGGCGTGAGTCACCACGCCCGGCCAAAAATGTACTTTTTATTGGCCAGCCTCCCTGCCGGCTCACTTCCCCTCTCCCCTACTGATGCCTCCTGGGATCACCTCTGCATAAATTACCTGCACTCAAACCCTCATTTCAGTGCCTGCTTCTCAGGAAATCACATATCTAGGCAGCTGTACCTGACTGGCAGCCCCAGTCCCATGTTCTTTCCTAGGTATAAGGGAGGGTGCAGAAGACAGAATTGGGCATTTTCAGCTTCAGGGGGAGGTGGGCTCTGCTTCCCACCAGACTCATAAGGAGGATGACCCTGTCATCCAGGGCCCCAGTAGGACGCCAGTGGCATATTCAAATTACAATAATTGGTGGAAGGTTTATTCAGACTTAAGGGAGTGGAAGAGATAGTGCAGTGTCTTAGGATGAGCAGCGGCAGAGTTTTGCAGCCCTAGGTCTGAAGGGACAAAGGGGCACGGGCAGTTACTAGAACTGGGAAAGAAAGAGACATGCAGGCCAGGTGTGGTAGCTCACACCTGTAATCCCAGTACTTTGGGAGGCTGAGGTGGGAGGATTGCTTGAACTCAGGAGTTCAGCAACATGGAGAAACCCCGCCTCTACCAAAAGTACAAAAATTAGCCAGGCATGGTGGTATGTGCCTGTAGTCCCAGCTACTCAGGAGGCTGAGGTGGGAGGATCACCTGAGCCTGGGAGGTCAAGATTGCACTGAGCCATGATTGTGCCAATGCAACTCCAGCCAGGGTGACTGGTGGTGTTGTGGCAGAGGAAAAGATGGGACCAAACAAGCCACATTTGAAAAAAAAAAAAGAGAGAGTGAGATGTGCAGAGGTCCCCTGGAAAGGTGCAGTGACATAAGGGACAGAGCCAGCCCAAGGCCACCTCACTAGGGACATGGAGGGGAGCATGTCCCTATTTGTACTCCACCTCCCTAATCTCCTGCCCACTGATAAGGCTCAGACAGGTCAGTCCCCTGGGTCGGAGCAGGGTGAAGCAGGTGGGTACAAGACCTGGAGGGCAAACGGAAGGAGGCTAGCACAGTGGAGACTTCCTCAAACAAACAAGGGGGCCTCAGGTGTGCCAAAGCATCCCAACGTCCAGGTGGGGTGGAAATGAAAGTGTCATGCTGGGTCTTGAGTTAGGGCTGGCTCTTTCTGCCACTAACTTCTTCTGTGACTACAGTTGAATCCCTTCCTCCTGCTAGGTCTCAGTTTCCCTGTGTATGAAACCAGATGAACTTTCAGCACCCTCCTGTAGCACTAGGAAGGTTCAAGACAGTCCTGAAGAGGGAGTAAAATAGACTGTCGTTTTGGAGAAACTGGGGCCCGGCAGGCAGAGAGACTTGCTGGGGGTCACTGATCACATAGCTATTGAGCAAGACTTCCATTTCTTGTCAGGGCTGTCCCCTGAGCCAGGCCCGCCCTGGCCTTTTGAACCTGCTTTCCCCGGGAGGCACCGCCCACCCCCATGTTTGTTTCCAATGAGCGCAGCAGGCACCGTGAAGTGTCGAGGTCTCTCTCATGCTCTGGTTTGAGTGTGTGTCTGTGAATGGGACATGTGGTAACGGTAGTTTCACCAGGCTTTTGGACCTTGGCCACCCCTGCTGTCCCACCTGGGGATTTAGGGTTAATGTAATGTCACTGCTTGGCATTTGGGCCTATGAGTCCCATACAAACTTCAAAGAACTTAATTTATAGGGAGTTTCAAAGAGAGTCGGGAGGGCTGTGCCCGCTCCTCTGGACCCTCTGACAATGACCCTGCACAGCCTGCACAGCCGTGTCCAGGAAGCTGCCTGGAATCTTGCAGTCCACTCCACGGGACTGTGTGCTGAGGCCTATGTCCCAGGCACATGAAACAAAGACCATTTCATCTTATGTTGGAAGCCGAGACTCTGGGGTTTTCTGCATCCAAGGCCTAGGAGGCCCACAGAGCCCACCTTGTTGGAACCAATGCTCCTTTCCTTGAAATCATGAGACAGGGGAGAGCTTTTCAGCTTTGTGCAAAATGGTTCTGTTGAAAGTAGAATTTTCAAAACAGATAGCCCTGGATCAATTATGGCCCACATGCATGTTCTCTTTGGCTTGCACCATGTTTGCCCACAAAGGTGTATTTTCACAAAATGAAATTAACTGCCACAGTTAGAAGTCAGATTGTGGTTTGACTTTAAATAAGTAGAAGACCTGGCAGCACGGGGCTCATGTTCCTGCATGAAATGTTTGGCTGGAGCAGCACTGCAGCCCCTCCACCCGCACAAAAGATACGCACTCTTTAGTTGACCACAGTCCTTACCATGCCCTATTGTCTTCCAGCTGGGAGCTGAATGCCTGTTGCCATTTATCATGTTTATGCTACTGCTTTCTTGAGTCAGAGAGTTATGAGGAAGGTAAAATATTTTGTGTCCCCACGTTTCTGACAAAAGTGGAAAAGCAGTTTATATACATTATCTGCCAGCCTGTTTTCACTGGGTTGCCAGTGTAGAAGTTTAACTCTGGGGTGTGTTTGGTCCCATCTTTTCCTCTGCCACAACACCACCATGATGATCACCATAACATCATATTTATTGGCCCTTTATCAAGCTATGTACATGGTGAGACAGGTCAGGACAGGCCTCCATTTGTCTCAGGGGCAAAGCATTGTGGGCAAAGAAGACAGAACAGCTGGAGCTGATGGGGCTCCAGTTAAGGCAATGAAGGCTTTGCCACACCATAGAGGGCTCAAGGGAAGGGTCCTAAAAGACCAGCCCTGAGCAGCCTGGTGGGAACAGCCTCTTGGCCTTCTGCCCAGCTCCTGGCTGAAGCTGTGATCTGTGTAGCTGTGACTGCAGGGCTTGAGAATGGCGGAGGGCTTAGGCAGTTTGGACAGGGTGAATCGGGATTAGCGTGTAAACCCAGCCACCTCCCTGAAAAACAGTCTGTATCTCCCTTTTCCATCTGTCTGATGCGCATCCAATCTTTTGGCTTCTCTGGGCCACGTTGGAAGAAGAATTGTGTTGGGCCACATGTAAAATCCACTAGCACTAACGATAGCCGATGAGCTAAAAAAAAAAATCGCAAAAAGAAACTCATAATGTTTTAAGAAAGTTTGCGAATTTGCGTTGGGCCGCATTCAAAGCCATCCTGGGCCGCATGCAGGCCTCGGGTTGGACAAGCTTGGTCTAATGGGAATACGAAGACAGCCCTGGCTCCCACTGTGAGAACCCCTTCAGTCCAAGCATACTGGTCCTTTCCAAGCTCACTGTTCTCACCACACGGCCCCACTCCGGTTTCCTGGAGGCTCCCCCAGAAGCATTTGGGGGACATAGTCCAGGCAGGTGCCTCCTCCCAGGTGGGGCAAGCACCTGGCATGATAGCGGAATTTTAGGTGGCCATGATTCAGGTTGCATCTCACCTCATGGGAACCAGACTTGGGAGCCTGATCACAGGTGCCAAGGAGGTCATCATCCCCGCCAGAGTCCTGATCCCAGACCTGCAACCTCAGGGGCCCCCCTGTGACCAGGAGCACATCCCCAAAATCCAGCCGCACTGACCAGACGGGGTTGTTATTGTCCCACACGGTGCTCGTCCTCAGCTCCTGGCCACCAAAGAAGAGCTTCACATAGGCATCCGTGGCAGTGAACCAGTCCCCCCACAGGCCCCATGCTTGGATGAAGGTCACCTCCAGCTGGGCCAGGCCCCTCTGCCGAGGGCAGCAGTCCTGGGTGGTGACCGCTGAGCCATGGCACACACACTGGCATGGGTCTCGGGGGCTCTTCTGCCGCCCTGGTGGGCACGGCCGGCTGCAATCCCTCCAGCGAGCCCTGTCCGTCAGGTACTGACTCAGGGCCCTCCTCAGTGCCTCCCGCCGCGGGTCCTGGCTGTCCAGCAGCACGTGCAGGGGTTCCAGGGTGTAGTCCACCAGGCCAGGGCTGCCGGGCAGCGAGTTTACCCAGGCTGAGTACTGCTCGGGCCCGGCCTGGATCCCGAACAGCAGGTCGTTAATGGAGGTGTGATGGCCGCCAACCACTTCCGAATGGCGCTCCCGGTAGGTTTGGTGGAAGGAGGCCGTCATCTTGTGCTTCTTCTTCTTCTCCTCACAGGCCTTGGCTTCGGCAGAGATGCTGCCATGGATGCCTATGTTGACCTGGGCCTCGACAGTCAGGCAGTCCTCCACCTCGTTGTCCGTGAGCCCTTCCAGGGCCAGCTCGCAGGTGCGCAGGGCAGTGAGGGCCGATATGCGGCCACCCAGCTCCACAGCCCGGATGAAGTGGGTGCCGTAGTTGGAGATAAGCCTGAGGTAGGCAGGCTGGGTGGAGGCGTTGAAGTGGTGGGGCAGGTCCCCGAGGGCCCTCTTGAAGTCAGGGTGCAGCGGGGGAGTGTGTACCACATGGAAACTGCGAGAAGAGAGAGACCTCAGCTGGGCCCAGGGGAGTATTTCCCCCATTCAATCAAATAACTCCTTCAGGACTGCTCAAGGTCACATGTAAGTGGGCAGAACTAGGACTGGAACCCAGGGGCCCGGCTCCAGAGCACAAGCACAGTGGCACGGGGCTGGCAGGGATGCCTCCGCTCTCACCCCTCAGGGACCTCAGTGCTCTGTATAGGTATTTTCTCTTTTCCTTTTCAAAATAACATTTTTTTCTTTCCTTTTAATTTTCTTATTATAAAAGCAATGATCCTGGCCGGGAGCAGTGGTTCATGCCTGTAACCCCAGCATTTTGGGAGGCCGAGGCGGGAGGATCACTTGAGCCCAGGAGTTTGAGACCAGCCTGGGCAACATAGTGAGACCCCATCTCTATTATTATTATTATTATTTTAAGAAAAAGGAAAAAAGAACATAAAAGCAATGATCCTGCACTGATGGTATCTGTCGAACTTTGGAACCTAGTCATGTGGCCTTCATCCATCCGTCCCCCTGGATGGGTCCCACGTGCCCGGGATCCTGACAGCTTGGGCCATGCTCGGCCTCTCTGTGGAGGAAACGTGGCCCCCAGGTCTGATGAATCAGACCAGGTGACTTGGGTCTGGCCTACAAACACTGTGCCTTTCTCAGACGTGGAATCTGGGTCCCAGACTTCCTACTCCCAGGGGCTAGGGTAGTGACTGCTGTCGCTCAGCAGTGTGGCCCTGCCACAGGCAGGTGTGAGTATTGGTTGAGTGGATGATTGAAGCTCAGAGAGAAGTGAGATGCTCAAGGTCACACAGCAATGAGGAAGGATGACCCGGCCGGGTCTCCTGCCTCTGTCCCTATCCAGGAAGGACTCTGTGGAAGGCTGGCTGTGCCCAGGAAAGGCAGGGTTCAGTACTCACTAGACCTAAATGCACCCTGCTGGGACTCTCAGGCATGGTCTCACTCACTTTCTCTCTACTTGATGTCTCACTGGGCACTCCCAGATTTGGGACCTCCTGGATGAGAGGAGGCCACAGGGCTGAATCACCTGAAGTCTGAGAGCCAGGATTGCAGTTTCTTCCTGGTGGAAGCAGCCTCCAAGTTTGATTGGAGGACTCTGCCTTTCCAGGGCTCCTAGACCACCCAGAGTTTCCCGCACCTTTTCCAGCCCCCCACCCCCTAGCCCCAGCTCTCACCTGTAGAAGCGGCACTCCACTGTGTCAGTGCTGAAGGTGTACTGGTCCTGGTGGGTCTTCTGGGCTGCAAAGTTGGCTGCCTGTGAGTGTGAGCCGGCCACGGACACATGCACATTGCCGGTGGGCTTAGGAGTCACATCCAGCCCGACCTTCCAGTCGTTGCGGATGCTACGAGCCGCATCCCGGGCCACAGCTTCAGTGGAGCTGACTTTGGCCCTGGTTACATGGCGCTGGCAGCCAGAGCCCTGGGCCCGCCAGTTGGTGAGCGCCAGAGGCAGGCGCTGGAGGGTGCCCTCCTGTAGGGCATTTTCACAGAGGGTGCAGGTGCCGTCGGGCCGCAGGAACCTTTGTGTGTCCACTGGGAAGGAGCCCGAGCGGCGGAGGCTGGTCACGTCCACACCCTCCCCGGCCAGCCATGCACCAGGCACGAACTTGTGGCTGCGCTTGCACTCTGAGCGTGCGGCTGTGTGGCACGGGGCAGGGACGGGCAGGGGCAGCAGCAGGAGAAGGATGCCCAGGAGGAGCAGACGGGCCGCCATGGAGCTGCAGAGACAGGGGGCACTTGGGCTCTGGGAAGCCATGGGTGGAGGGATGGAGGATGACTGCTCCCTTCCCCCACAGCCACAGATTATCAGGGCACATGGAAGGGGAGGGGCTGAGATATCTCTTAAGTCATTATTCAATGAATGTCAGAGCTGGTATGTCCCTTATAGGCCTGGTTCAGCCCCCACATTGTACAGATGGGCCCAGAGAGGGGAAAAGCCCTGCCCAGGGTCACACAGCCAAGGGGAGCCCCTTTTTAGAATTTCCCTAAGGCCTAATGGGGATCTAGGTGGATGGCTCTGTCCCCAGGACACAACTGTGGGTGGTGGGGAGGGGGCTGTGGCCACAGAAGAGGGGACAGAGTAGCTGTAGCAGGTTTAGGGAGGGGTCTGGGGACCTGAGGAAGCCTTCATTCTGAAGAAGTGTCATTTTTGGCCCCAGAACAAGCCACCCTTTGCCCACCCTGACTCTCACTCTGTTTCTTTGTCTCTGTCACTCTCTCTAACCTCTCTCCCTCCCACTGAGCCCTTAACAGAATTGGAAGAGAAATGAGGTCCTATATTGCACCTATTCTTCCCATTTTCCCTTTGGGGCTCTCCCTCTGAGCTTTATGGAATAACATCAGCCCGAATTCTAGAATAAAATCTGCTGACCTGGCCAGGTGTGGTGGCTCACACCTGTAATCCCAACACTGTGGGAGGCAGAGGCAGGTGGATCACTGGAGGTCAGAAGTTTGAGACCAGCCTGGCCAACGTGGTGCAACCCCCTCTTTACTAAAAATACAAAAATTAGCTGGGCATGGTGGCGGGTGCCTGTAATCCCAGCTACTTGGGAGGCTGAGACAGGAGAATCGCTTGAACCCAGGAGGCGGAGGTTGCAGTAAGCCAAGATCGTACCACTGCACTCCAGCCTGGGTGATAGAGTGAGACTCTGCCTCAAAAAAAATAAAAAATAAAAAAAGAGAAAGAAAAAAAAGAAAAAGGGGCAGACCTGACCACACCCTTGGATTTTGTGTGGGGAAAGGCCTCGATGGTTGCTCTTCAGATCCTTTCTTGCTGCCCCTCCCCTCTTTGCCACTCCCTGCCAAGCTCTGTGGCCTTCAGCAGTGACAGGGGCCCCCCTATTGCCTACTATGGACAATGATTGTCTGGAAGGTTCTTCCTAATTTTAAGGTGTTTCTGGGGCCTTGCCTGGGCCTGTTTATGATCTGGAACCTCCTTTCTCTAACCTTACCCAAGCCTAACCTTATCCAAGCTGAGCTCTTCAAAGGCCTTTGCCCTTGGGTACCACAGGTTCTGAGACAAGAGGGCTATGGAGAGCCCCCATTATAGCTGGAGCCTCCTGCCCTGCCCAAAGGTGTGACTTGAAGGGTGGAATTTCAGGCAGCGTGGCTCGCCCCAGGGAGGCAAAGAGGCCAGGGGAATCTTCAAAGGCCCTGGGCTCATCCCAGCTAGGAGGCGGGCACAGTCATAACCCTAATCCAGGGAACTCAGCCTTCATCCTGACTCTCATGGTATTCTGTCCCAGGGAGCCTCTTTCCAGCTTTCTTAGAAGCTTTAATGTCAGCACTTGCAGGGCCTTAGAAACTGCACGCTACCTCTTCATTTCATACATGAGGAAACTGAGGCCCAGGGTGGACACAGAGCTGCCCAGCGAGTTAGTGATGGGCACCGTCTGTGACCCAGGTGTCTTGTCTTATAGGTCACGGCACTTCCTGCTCCATCAGGCTCTTCCCCTCCACCCAGGGCCCCAGGCCCCCCAATCCCTGCTCTCTCCTTACCTGGAATCCCGTATAGAGAAGCGGCTACACAGACGGATATCCTCTCTTCACCGAGGCTCCTGGAATGGTGGCATCAGCCCCCCAGGCAGCCCACTGTGGCTCCTTGCACCAGCCACCACTCATATCACTTCTACTTCCTGCCCCGCCCCCAGCTGTGGTCACAGGTCCTTTGTGCTCTCCCCTCCCACGAGCACCCACCCTGTCCTCAGCCCTCATCCGGCTCCCCACTGACAGCCCTCAGGAAGCGAGCAGCAGGGCCAGAGGCTCATCTGCCGAGTAGAGCTGCTGGGGCTCGGGGACTCAGGGCACACAGGCGGAGGAGGATGGGGCGCTGAGGACTTTGAGACTCGGCCCTGGTGTTGATGAACAGGCCAGCAGGGCCATCTCCTTGCTTCCGATGCACAGCATCGCATGTGTGGGATGTAAGAGGCAAGCAGAGGCGGCGGCTGAGAGCATGGGCCTACACGCCAGACCGCCGGGGCTTGGGCAGCTCGGTTATGCACCAGCAGTGTGGACTGGTAGGGTTCTTCAGCCTCACTGTGCCTCAGTTTCTTCACTGAACAATTGGGATTGTAGGTCATGTAGACCCTAGGGGTTGTTGTGAAGTGCTTGGAACTGTGCCTGGCCCTTCTTGAGTGTCAGTGCCTGTGGCCATTCCCTCCTCCCTGAGTGGGAGAAGAGAGATGTTGCTCTAATCTTGCCATCCACTTCCTGCTCAACCTACATCCCACCCTAGCCCAGGCTCCGAACTCCAAGCATATTCCTCAAACAGGGGCTCCTGCTCCTCGCTTTGTGAGGACAGCCAGTGGCCTCCACGCTGGCTCCAGCCCTGCTGAGGTCGTGGGTGCTGGTGAGAGTGGTCTGGTAGCACCAGAGGACGTGTCTTCTGCACTCTTTGCCTTGCTTGAGGTCAGGGTGGGGTGAGGTTTCCATGGGTGGAGTGACTCACAGGGCACTGGGGGGCAAAATCACACGGCTTCTGGGGTGGGGGCAGCTGGGTAAGGGAGGAGGTGGTTCTCACAACTTGTTCTCATAACTGTGTATATGATGGGAAGAAGTGGCCGCAGGCTCCAGACCACATGTGACATCATGTCTCATGGGTCACACTTTGGGGCTCATCCCTTGCGTTTATGTCCCTGCTTCCGTCCCTGCACTTACAGGAACAGGGGCTTATGCTGTCTTCTCGGAATCTGGCCCCATCTTCTCTCCGCGGTGTCCCCACCCTCTTCTAGAAACTGCAGCCTCCTGATCGCTTTCCAGCTGTCACCCATGGCCTGACTTGGATGCTGAGGCTGTGAGGAGTTTCTTTCCTGACCATGACAGGAAGGCCAGTTTGAGGGACATAGAAGTCCTGCAAAGTATCTGCAGGAAAAGAGAGGCAAAGTCTAAACAGGTTCTGATCCCAGCTTCACCAGAAACTTACCGTATGCCTCACGGCGATAGATATCAACCCCCTTTCTGAGCGTTAGTTTCCTCACCTATAAAATCAAAGAGAGGACTTTGGAATTCTACACATCCTTCCAGCTAATGATAAAATGTACACTTGGCAGGTTTCAAGTGGCTTATGAAGTGGCTAATGCCCAAGAGATGCTGGTGGTTGTTATAAAGAGCCGAAATGACATTGAGGGTGATGACTGTTTTTGACTCGTTTAACTGATGACAGCTGTCCTTCTGAAACTTGACACTTGAATGTGCATTAAGCAGAGTTTTTCCTCAGAGACACAAGTTTCAACAAGTGCGTAATTTGTTCAATCACCAGACACCATGTATATGGTTTTCTTTAGTAACAACAATCTTTAGATGTAATTCACATACCATATAATTCACCCATTTCAAGTATACGATTCAATGGCTTTAGTATGTTCACAGAGTTGTACAGCCACCGCTACAGTCAATTTTAGAACATCTTCATCACTTTCCAGAAATAAAACCTATACCCACTGGTGGTCATTTCTCATTTCTTTTTCTTTTTCTTTTTTTTTGAGATGAAGTCTTGATTTGTCACCCAGACTGGAGTGCAGTGGCATGATCTCGGCTCACTGCAACCTCTGCCTCCCAGGTTCAAGCGATTCTCCCACCTCAGCCTCCCCAGTAGCTGGGACCACAGGCATGCGCTACCACGCCTGGCTAATTTTTTTTTTTTTTTTTTTGTATTTTTAGTAGAGACGGGGTTTCACCATGATGGCCAGGCTGGTCTTGAACTCCTGATCTGCAAGTGATCTGCCCACCTTGGCCTCCCAAAGTGCTGGGATTACAGGCGTGAGCCACCGTGCCTGGCCATTTCTCATTTCTTCATAACGCTAATCTACTTTATCTCTCTGTTAATTTTCCCATTTTCGACAATTCATATAAAAAGAATCATAGCATATGTGGCCTTTTGTGTCTGGCTTGTTTCATTTAACATAATACTTTCAAGGTTCATCCATGTTGTAGCATGTATCAGTACTTTAGTCCATTTCATGGCTGAATAATATTATATTATATGGACGTATCACAATTTGTTTACCCATTCATAATTGATGGATTTATTGGTTGTTTCTACTTTTTAGCTGTTATGAATAATGCTGTTATGAACATTTGTGTACAGGTTACTGTGTGGACATATGTTTCCATTTCTCTTGAGTATATATCTAGGAGTGGACTTGCTGGGACATGTGGTAACTATAGGTTTAACTTTTTGAGGAAGTGTTTTCCAACGTGATTGCATTGTTTTGCATTTCTCCAGCAGCTCATGAGAGTTCTAATGCCTCCTTTCCAAATCAAACCAAGGTTCCACTAGTTCCTTGCCAAACCTTGATTATAGCCATCCTGGTGGGTGTGAAGTCGTACCTTATTGTGGTTTTGACTTGGATCTCCCCAGTGGCTAATGAAGTTGAACATCTTTCCATATGCTTATTGGCCATTTGTACACCTTCTTTGGAGAAATGTCTATTCAAGTCCTTTGCCCCTATTTTGAACTGAGTTGTCTTTTTATTGTTGAATTGTAATAGCTCTTTCTATGTTTTGGCTTCTAGACCCTTATCAGATATAGAATTTGCAAATATTTTTTCCTATTTTGGCAGTTGTCTTTCTTTTCACTTTCTTGAGGGTGCCCCTGAAGTATAAAAATATTTTACTTTTGGCCAGGCATGGTGGCTCACACCTGTAATGCCAGCACTTTCGGAGGCCAAGGTAGGAGGATCGCTTAAGTCCAGGAATTCAAGACCAACCTAGGCAATGTGGCAAAACCCTGTCTGTACAAAAAATACAAAAATTAGCCAGGCATGGTGATGTGTGCCTGCTTTTTGGGATAGTTCCAAATAGATCCAGCTATTTGGGAGGCTGAGGTGCGAGGATTGCTTGAGCCCAGGAGTTCGAGACCAGCCTGGGCAACATGGCAAGACCCTGTCTCTGAAAAAAAAAAAAAAAAAAATTAGCTGAGAGTGGTGGCACGCACACACCCCTGTAGTCCAAGCTACTCAGAAGGCTTAGGTGGGAGGATTTCTTGAGCCTGAGGGGTCGAGGCTGCAATGAGCCAAGATCACACCGCTTTACTCTGGCCTGGGTGACAGATTGAGACACTGTCTCAAAAAAAAAAAAAGATTTTACAGGCCGGGCGGGGTGGCTCACGCCTGTAATCCCAGCACTTTGGGAGGCCGAGGCGGGTGGATCACGAAGTCAGGAGATCGAGACCATCCTGGCTAACACAGTGAAACCCCGTCTCTACTAAAAAAATACAAAAAATTAGCCGAGCGTGGTGGTGGGCGCCTGTAGTCCCAGCTACTCAGGAGGCTGAGGCAGGAGAATGGCGTGAACCCGGGAGGCGGAGCTTACAGTGAGCCAAGATCATGCCACTGCACTCCAGCCTGGGCGACAGAGCAAGACTCTGTCTCAAAAAAAAAATTTTTTTTTACTTTTGTTGAAGTTCAATTTATCTATTTTTTTCTTTTGTTGCTTATATTTTTAATGCCATATCTAAGAAGGTTCTGCCTAATCCAAGATCATGAAGATTTATTCCTATGTTTTCTTCTAAGAGTTTTATAGTTTTAGCTCTTATATTTAGGTCTATTATCCATTTGGAGTTAATTTTTGTGTATGGAAAGGGGTCCAACTTCATTCTTTTGCATGTGGATATCGTATATGGTTTTGATTTTTTTAGGTTATAAAATACCTGCTTTAGATAGAACAGTGCCATAAATCTTGCCATCTTGGAATGTTCATGTCCCTCCAAGATTCATGTTGAAACTTAATCCAATAGTATTAAGGAGTGGGGCCTTTAGGAGGTAATTAGGTCATGAGGGTTCTGCCTTCATGAATGGGATTAGTGCCCTTATAAAAGGGCTTGAGGGAGTCTGTTTGTACCTTCTTGCTCTTCTGCCCTTCCACCATATGAGGTCACAGCAACAGGCACCGTCTGTGGAGCAGAGAGCAAACTTTCACCAGATATCACGTCTGCTGGTACTTTGATCTTGAACTTTCCAGCCTCCGTAACTGTGAGAAATACATTTCTATTATTTATAAATTATCCAGTCTAACATATTTTGCTATGGCAGCAGGAGTAGACTAAGCAAGAAATTGTGCTGGGAGTGGGGTGCTGCTGCAACAAATACCTAAAAATGTGGAAGCAGCTTTGCAGCTGAGTAATGGGTAGAGGCTGGAAGAGTTTGAGGTTCATGCTGAAAAAAACTTGTATTTCTGTGAACGGACTATAAAGGGTTTTTCTAGTGAGGGTTCAGAAGACGAGGAGAACTGTAGAGAGAGCTTCAATCATTTTAGAGATTATTTAAGTGGTTGCAAGTGGAACATTGGTAGAAATATAAATGGTAAAGGCTACTTTGATGAGGTCTTAGATGGAAATAAGAAACATCTTCTTGTTAAGTGGAAGAAAGGTGATCCTTGTTATAAAGTGGCAAATAATTTGGCTGCATTGTGTTTGTGTTCTAGTGTTTTGTGGAAGGCAAAACTTATGAGCAACGAAAGAGCATATTTGGTAGAAGAAATCTCTAAGCAAAGTGTTGAGGATGCAGCATGGCTTTTCTTGATTGCTTACAGTAAAATACAAGACGAGAGAAATGAATTAAGGGTGAAATATATAGTTAAAAGGGAAGTAGAACTTAAAAGAGTTGGAAAGTTCTCAGCGTGGCCAGGTTGTAAAGAATGAGAAAGTGTTTGAGAGAGAATACCAATGGTGTGGCCAAGTGAATGTTTGATAGGGAGATTTATATGGCTAGAAGAATGCCAGGTGATATTCATCAAGATGATGGGAAAATGGCCCCCAAGGCATTTTGGAGATCCTCAAGGCTGCCACTACTATTACAGGCCCAGAGTGCCAGGGTTTTGTGGTCCGAATGGTTTCAAGGGAGGGACCCAGGATGCCTTTGGGGCTTTGGGGTTTGCTGCCCAGGGCTGCATCAAATTTCTACTCCATGCATTCTGGCACAGAGCTCCTTGGTCACCTCAAGTGTGGCTAGTGGGCCTAGGTGCAGTGTGGTCTACAGTGGTTGTCCCTTTGGTTGCCCCATGGATACCATGCTCCATGGCTGGAGCACCATGCTTCATGCCCACAAGTGTAAAATTGGATACATTGGAGCATGGTATCCATGCAGTGTTAAACTGCAGTGGGGGCATGGCTATGACCACCTGGATTTCAAAGGATGTCCTATAGAGGCTTGGGGCCCAGGCAGAGAACTATCATAGATGTGAGACCACTTCAGAGAGCCCCCACTAGGGAAATGTCTAGTGGACCTGTGGGGTTGGGGCCACCTCAGAAATCCCCCACTAGGGCTCCCAGTGGAGCCATGGGGGCAGAGTGACCCTGGAGACGCCAGACCAGGAGAGCCACCAGCATGCAACTCCAATCTGGGAGATTCTCAGGGACTGGACTCCAATACATGAGGGCCACTGTGTGGGTGGTGCCAAGCGAAGCTGTGGGGACAGTGCTGCCTGGAAGCATGACTTCCACCCCAGTGTGCGCAGAAGGTGGGGCATGGAGTCAAAGATTATTTTCAAGTCTTAAGATTTACCGTTGTTTGCTCTGTTGGGTTTTGGACTTGGTCAAGGCCTGTCACCCCTTTCTTCTTTCCTATTGCTCCCTTTTGGAATGGGAATGTCTATCTATGCCCATCCCACCACTGTATTTTTTTTTTTTTTTGTGAGACAGAGTTTCCCTCTTGTCACCCAGGCTGAAGTACAAAGGCACCATCTTGGCTCATTGCAACTTCTACCTCCCAGGTTCAAGCAATTCTCCTGCCTCAGTCTCCCAAGTAGCTGGAATTACAGGCACCCGCCACCATGCCCAGCTAATTTTTTTTGTATTTTTAGTGGAGACAGGGTGTTGCCATATTGGCCAGGCTGGTCTTGAACTCCTGACCTCAGGTGACCTGCCCGCCTTGGCCTCCCAAAGTGCTGGGATTACAGATGTGAGCCACTGTGCCTGGCCCCACCATTGTATTTTGGAAGCACGTAACTTTTTTTATTTCGTAGGTTGACAGCTGGAGAGCAGCTTGCCTCAGGGTAATTTTATTTTATTTTATTTTTTTGAGACAGTCTCACTCTGTTGCCCAGTCTGGAGTGCAGTGGTGGGAACCTTGGTTCACTGCAACCTCCACCTCCCAGGTTCAAGTAATCCTCCTGCCTCAGCCTCTCGAGTAGCTGAGACTACAGGCACATGCCACCACACCCGGCTACTTTTTTGTATTTTAGTAGAGACGAGGTTTCAACGTGTTGGCCAGGCTGATCTCGAACTCCTGACCTCAAGTGATCCACTCGTCTCAGGATTACAGGAGTGAGCCACCGTGCCCGGCCTGCCTCAGGTTGAATTATACCTTAAGTCTCATCCATATGTGATTTAGATGATACTCATTTTAAATTTTTCATTTCGTTTTATTTTTTTTAAGTGACAGAGTCCCACTGTCTTGCCTGGGCTGGAGTGTAGTGGTACAGTCTCTGCAGCCTCGAACTCCTGGGCTCAAGGGATCATCCCACCTCAGTCTCTTGAGTAGCTGGGACTATTCAAGATGATATTCAGATGAAATGTAGACTGGACTTAAACTTTAAAGTTGATGGTGAAGTGAGTTAAAACTTTTGGGGGTATTGAGATGGAATGAATGTATTTCGTATGTCAGAAGGACATGAATTTGGGGGGCACCAGGGGTGGAATGCTATAGTTTTCTTTTTTTTTTTTTTTTCTGATATGGAGTTTTCCTCTTGTTACCCAGGCTGCAGTGCAATGGCGCGATCTCGGCTCACTGCAACCTCTGCCTCCTGGGTTCAAGTGATTCTCCTGCCTCAGCCTCCCAAGTAGTTGCAATTACAGGTATGTGCCACCACACCCGGCTAATTTTGTAATTTTTTTTAGTAGAGATGGGGTTTCACCACGTTGGTCAGGTTGGTCTTGAACTCCTGGCCTCAGGTGATCCACCCGCCTCGGCCTCCCAGAGTGTTGGGATTACAGGCATGAGCCACTGCGCCCGGCCTGGAATGCAATATAGTTTGAATATTTGTGTGTCTCCAAAATTTCTGATGACACCCCTCAGTGCAATAGTATTAAGAAGTATTAAGAGTATTAAGAGAGCCCCGCCCTCATGAGTGGGATTAGTGCCCTTATAAAAGGGCTTGAGGGAGTCTATTAGTCCCTTTTGCCTTTCTACCCTTCTGCTGTGTGTGTGAGGACACAAGGTGTCGTCTATGGAGTAGGGAAAGCCTTCACCAGACACTGAGTCTGCTGGCACCTTGATCGTAGACTTCCCAGCCTCCAGAACTGTGAGTAATAAAGTTCTATTATTTATAAATTACCCATGCTAAGGCCTTTTGATATAGCAGCAGGAACAGGCGAAGGCAGCACTCGACATAGGATGCACGAGGGAGATAGAGCATGATTGCATCTGCTGAAGTGCAGTACCTACCACATAAATGACAGCTGTGACCTGAAATCAAAGAGGTCCTTTAACAAAACTAGTGTTTAGATGCTAATTATCATGCATATATTAAAGAGCCAAAATGCAGTCACATGTGGTGTTTTCTTCACCCTGCGATAATTCTTTAGTGCCTTTTCTTTACAAGTTTGTGAAACTTTGAGGTTCTTCTCCCACAGCCCTCAACAGTGTTACCCACAGTTCTTGTTTTGCCCTTTGTCTCATAAAATGAGACAAAAGAACTGAAGAAATCTTTCCTCTTTTTCCACTCTACAAAAGGCTTCATAGAAGATTGGCGCTCTGTTGGTGTAATTGGGTAGATTTTATTCAGGTTTATTGGGTAGCTTTATTCAGGTTTTCTGTTTTGTTTGTTTTCTGGTATCAGTTTTGGCAAGTTATGTTTTTCTAAATCCTTCACACTGTCTAAAATTTCACACTTGTGGGCATGAAGTTGTTTACAATGTTCTTTCTCTTAAAAACAAAATCTTTCTGAGTTGGTAGTGATGCCCTATTTTGACAAAAGATTTTTTAAAAAATGGCTTTAGGCCGGGCATGGTGGCTCACGCCTGTAATCCCAGCACTTTGGGAGGCCGAGGCAGGTGGATCACAAGGTCAGGAGATCGAGACCATCCTGGCTAACACGGTGAAACCCTGTCTCTATAAAAATACAAAAAACTAGCCGGGCGTGGTGGCAGGCGCCTGTGGTCCCAGCTACTCAGGAGGCTGAGGCAGGAGAATGGCGTGAACCCAGGAGGTGGAGCTTGCAGTGAGCCAAGATCACGCCACTGCACTCCAGCCTGGGCGACAGAGCAAGACTCTGTCTCAAAAAAAAAAAAACAAAAAAAGGCTTTTTTCTTTTTCATGGATCAGTCTTGATAAAGATTTATACATATCACATTAATTTTTTCAAAGAACGTACTCTTGGCTTTATTGATTTTCTCTATTGTATCATTATTTTCCATTTTGTTAATTTCATTAAAAATTTTTTTTCACTTCCTTCCTTTTCCCTTTCGTTTGGGCTTCTTCTGTTGTTCTTTTTCTAACTTCTTGAGTTGAACCCTTAGCTCATTAATTTTCAGTCTTTCTTTTTCTTTATTTTCAGTAAGCAAATGCTTCTTTAAGTAATCATTTAAGCCTCTACATTTCTAAGAATCTTTTTAACTGTGTCTCTAAAGTTTTGGGATGTGGTATTTTCATAATTGCCTAGTTTTAAAATATTTTCTTATAATTTCTTTTTTGGCTTGCAAGTTATTTATAAAGTGTGCTTTCCACGATTTCAGTCATAGGGGTTTTAAATGCTATCTGTTGGTTATGAATTTCTAACATAGTTGCATTGTAGTCAGAGCATGTTGTCTGTGTGACACCCATTCATTAAGGTTTATTGACATTTTTTCTATGGTCTACCGAATGTTTAGTTTTGTAAATGTTCCTGTGTACTTGAGAAGAATATGTATTTGCTAATTTTTGGATGCAGCGTTCTATGTTCAAATCTGTGGTCTTTTGAAACAGTCATTACTGAGAGAATCATGTTGAAATCTTCTACGATGAAGGTAGATTGTTTAGCTTCTCTCTATACCTTTCGTTCTGTCAGTTTTTGCTTTACATATTTGGAAGTTGCTTTATTAAACAAGTTTAGTATAGTGTTGTCTTCCAGGATTGAACTCTTTATTATTATGTAGTGGCTCTTTTTATCTCAAACAATGCTTTTTGCCTAAATGTCTATTTGGTCTGGTATTAATAGAGCTGTTCCAACTTTCCTTTTTTTACTATTATTTTTAATTGTGGTAAAATATATGTAACATGGAATCTACCAGGTTAATAATTTTTTTTTTTTTTTTTTTTTTTTTGAGACGGAGTCTCACTCTGTTGTCTGGTTGGAGTGCAGTGGCACGATCTTGGCTCACGGCAACCTCTGCCTCTCGAGTTCAAGTGATTCTCCTGCCTCAGCCTCCCGAATAGCTGGGACTACAGGCACACGCAACCATGCCCAGCTAATTTTTTTGTATTTTTAGTAGAGACAGGGTTTTACCATGTTGGCCAGGATGGTCTCGATCTCTTGACCTCGTGATCCGCCTGTCTGGGTCTCCCAAAGTGCTGGGATTACAGGCGTGAGCCACCGCGCCTGGCCTATTTTAATAATTTTTAAGTGTACCAGCTTTCTTTTGATTCATTCCACCATGGATGTATTCTACCTTACTTCCAAATTCCGTGTGCTCTTATATTTTAGATAGGCCTTTGTTAAACATAATTAGTTGGAGTTTGTTTTGTCATCCAGCCTGAGGGACTGTTTAACTATGTGTTAAGTCCATGTATATTTGTGATTACTGTTCTAATAGAGTTTGTTTCCACCATCATGTTTTATATTTGTTTATTGTCTTGCTTTTTTCTGTGTATCCTTCCTCCCTCCCTTCCTTCCTTCTTTTGGGTTGACTGAACTTTAGAAGAATTACATTCTTTACTCTCTACTCGTTTAGTTCTTGCACCCTCTATTTCTGATTGTTTGGTGGTTACCCATAAAAAATGCTAACATGCATTCTAAACAGTCTAAAATTGTTTACTACTTCCCTCCTTCCCAAGGATACAAAGATCTTAGAATGCTGCTAACTCAAATCACCTTTTGGCTGGGCGCAGTGGCTCACACCTGTAATCCCAGCACTTTGGGAGGCCGAGGCGGGTGGATCACCTGAGTTCAGGAGTTTGAGTCCAGCCTGGCCAACATGGTGCAACCCCGTCTCTACTGAAAATACAAAAATTAGCTGGGTGTGGTGATGTGCGTCTGTAGTCCCAGCTGCTCGGGAGGCTAAGCGGGGAGAATCGCTTGAACCCAGGAGGCAGAGGTTGCAGTGAGCCACGATTGCGCCACTGCACTCCAGCCTGGGTTATACAGTGAGACTCCATCTCAAAAAATAATAATGATAATAAAATTAAAAAATCACCTTTTGCCATTCTGAAAGTTATTTTTGTCCAGTATTTTAGTTCCATCTCATTTTTCCTCTGCTAAATCATTTATTAGTACTATTGCTTGATATAATCAACATTTGTCTGTATTTATGCATGTTTACCAGTGTCTTTGCTCATTTATTCTTTGATCTAGCTTTCTTCGGAGATAACTTTTCTTTTCCTTGAAGCGCCCATTAGAAAAGTGCTTTCAGTGAGTCTCTCTGGTAGCACATGCTCTCAGTTTCTGTTTGTCTGAGCTGTCTATTTCATCCCTGTTCTTGAATTATCATTTGAGCTGGTTGACCCTTTGAAGTTATTGCTGGTTGACTCCCCTCGGTGCTTCTAAGTTATTATGTCACAGTTTCTGGCTTCCACTGTTGCTACTGTTTAATTGTTATTCTTCATAGAGAATTTGTCTTTTTTGTGGGGGAGGCTGTTTTTAAGATCTTTTCAGTTTTGGTTTTCTGAAATTTTACTATGAAGTACATATCTAGAGATGACTTCTTTAAATGTATTCTGTTTGGGATTTGTGGTGCTTCCTGAGTCTGAGGATTCACATCCTTTAACATTCTGGAAAAAATCTTGGCTGTTACAGTGTCATATATTCCATCTCCCTCATTTGCTCTACCTTTTGCCTTTTTTTTTTTTTTTTCTGAGACAGGATCTCGCTCTGTTGTCCAGGCTGGAGTGCAGTGGCACAATCCTGGCTTACTGCAACCTCCATCTCCCAGGCTCAAGCTATCCTCCCACCTCAGCCTCCTGAGTAGCTGGGACTACAGGCACACGCCACTGGACCCAGCCTATTTTTGTGTTTTTGGTAGAGAAAGGGTTTCACCATGTTGGCCAGGCTAGTCTCGAACTCCTGAGCTCAAGTGATTTGCCTGCTTCGACCTCTCAAAGTGCTGGGATTACAGGCATGAGCCACCATGCCCAGTCTACTTTTTGCCTTTTTGAATGCCATTGGTGATATAATAGTCCATTTCACTCTCTCTTCCATGTCTGTTATGCTTTTTTTCTTATTTCCCACTTTCTGTCTTTTTGTACTGAGTTGCCATTATTTTTCTCCTGTTCTTTTCAATTCATGAATTGTTGCTTCAGATGTGTCTAATGTACGATTACTTCATACTTTGGGTTTTAAGATTAGGTAATACACGTACCAAGATGCAAAAATCAAAGTGGTGGAAAATATATACAGTGAATAATCCTTCTCTGGCTCTTTCCCCATTTGCTCCAGTCCAACTGACCTCCATAGGTGCCACTGTTGTTGTTTTTTTTTTCCTAATTTATTTGGTGGCCTCTCAGAGTTTTATCATGCAAATAAAAGCAAGTGCAAACATAAATAGTTTTTTATTCTCCTCCTTTCTCACACAACAGGAACCCTATTATACATCTTGCTGTGTACTTTGTCTTTATTTTTACTGAATACAGTTTGGAAATCTTACCTTGTAGCATATAATTTCCTCAATCTTTTATTTAAAAAAAATGTTGCATAGTATTTTGTTATATGGATGAACCGCAACTTATTGGGCCAGCCTTTTAATGATGGCCATTTGGGTTATTTATAGTCTTTTGCTCTAATGAACAATGTTGCAGTAAATAACCTTGTACACACCTCCTTTTGGACATGTGGAGGATATCTGTAGAATAAATTCCCAGGAATTGAATTGCTGGAACAGAACCTTACACGTTTTTAATTTTGTAATAAATTTGCTATAAATAGCCCCCATAAGGACAGTTTTCACTCTTACCAGCAAAGCATAAGTGGCCTCATTTCCCTCAGTCTTACCGATGACATTTTTTTTTGTTTAGTTAATTTTTGCTTTTAATGATTTATGTGTAAACTCTGTTTCATTCTTTTTCAAAATTTCATGACTATGTCTTCTAGTTATTGAAACAAATTTTAAACATGTCAACGTATTCATTTTGGGTTTTATATCTAGTTATGCCAACACATAAAACCTTTGGTGCAGCTCATTCTTTATCTTGTTATACAGCTGAATCTTCCTGGTTGGTGGATTGTTTCCTTGAGGGTTTTGCTTGCAATGTTAGATTGTGAGCTCATTCTTGGCTGCCCTTCACCTGTGGGAATCCTGCAAAGCTTAGGATTGAGAACATTCCTCCAAAGTGGGTTTGCATGTGCTTTTATGAGACACTTCCCGTTTTTACCGACTCAGACCTATTTATGCTTATTTTTTGGCTTGGCATGTTCTGACTCACGCAAGTGGCATATGGGAAGGTAGACCTGTGGTTCTGATGTTTAAGGAGAGACCGTCCTTCCACTCAGATTTAAGACTGAGAAAAATGAGTTTTTTTCTGGACTCCCTATCCCAGTAAATAGATCCTTTTAACAGCCTATCCTTTGATTGACATTATTAGCCCTTTGAGTATTTATTTAGTTTTTTACGTGGAGTGGTCTCAGCTTCAATTCCCCTACTCTGCAACCCTGCCCAGCCTTATTTCCTGTTGCTCGTGTGGTCACCGTAGCCTGAGGTTCTGGCTTCCCTGGCCAGGCCTGTGTCCTCAGGGTATCCCTGGCTGTTGGCCTGCTTTACCCTCTAGTTTTTGCTTCTTTATTATTTTTGGCTGCTTAGAATTTCCCTTACTTTTTTCCAATTTTGTTTATGCTTTTTGATATATGTATTTAATTCTGTCTTTCTAGGTAACAGAAGTGGGTTTTCTCATAGAAAGCTTTTAAGGATAGCTACTCTGTAATATTTGTTCTTTATTCTTTCAGTCAGTGAATATTTATTGATTGCCTACTATGTGCTAGATTATTCTGTTCTTTCTGTTTTACTTTAAAAGACTCAAAGGACTCTGGTAGGTATAGCAACCACTAGTTAATTCAGATGAAGGAGCTTTTTGTTTGTTTTGTTTGCTTGTTTTTTCCTGTTTTAACATAGAGATCTTTTTCATTGTTGTTGTTGAGAGGGAGTCTCATTATATCACCCAGGCTGGTCTCAAACTCCTGGGCTCAAGGGATCCTCCCATCTCAGTCTCCTGAGTAGCTGGGATTATAGGCATGAGCCACCATGCCCGGCTCCTAGCACAGAGATCTAAGCCCATGGTGGTGAGGGCTATGAACAAGCCTATGGTGGTTACAAATTCATACCGACAACATTTTCATATGAGATTGACCCAATTTAGGGAGCACAAAGAGAGCATTTCTAACACCTTTGATTTGAGGTCTACCCCGCCACATCAACTCTATCAGCTAACCAAACAAGAACCTAGAATGCGAATGTGCATGTTGTGGAAATGAGTAGTAGAAGTAGAATCTCCCGCTGTAATGACTGAATGTTTATGTTTCTCCCAAAATTCATGTGTTCAAATCCCAACCACCAATGTGATGGTACTAGGAGGTAGAGCCTTTGGGAAGTAATAGGCTATGACGGTGGTAATCAGGTCATAATCCCTTATGAATGGTGTCAGTGCCCTTATTAGAGAGGCTCCAGAGGACTGGAATGAAATGAGGAGACAGCCGTCTGCAGCTCAGAGGAGGGCCCTTGCCAGAGCCCAGCAAGCTGGCACCCTAATCTCAGACTTCTGGCCTCCAGAACTGGGAGACATCAATTTCTGTTCTTTGAAGTCACCCAGTCTGTGGTACTTCTGTTATAGCAGACTGAACAGATGAAGGGACCTGCATTTGTTTTGTTTTAAATCAATGGTAACACTGAGGATTGCTATAAGGATTACCGTAGGAATCTCCCCAAATGAACCTATACTTAGAGGAACTGGAAAGACATCAGGGTCCCCTTCTCTCCTGTCCTTTCTGTATCTCCTGTTCAGATTTTGTAGGCTTTTACCTCCCTTTCTTTCTCTTCTTCATTCTTCCCTTTCACCAGATTGCCTTCTTGCCCCTCATTTGCTTCAGGAGACCCATGGTAGCTGTTTAGAAATGGCAGCCCCAATCGTCTCATTTGGCTCCATGACCCCCACTCTTGATTATGTCTGACACAGACTTTACAGTTTACAAAGAATTTTGTGTGTGTTATTTCATCTGCACCTAACAATGTTGTGACATATGCAAAATATTGTTATCCCTATTTTTTTTTAATTAAAAAAACTGAGACCCAGCAAGAAGTACTTGCCCAATGTTATACAACCAACAAGTGGCAGAGCAGGGAGCAGACCTAGGTTTTCTGGCTTGAGGCCAGTGCTCTCGCAGGAGCCCAGCTCATACAGCTGTCTAGCAAATCCACGTTCAAGTGAAATTCCAATGTCTGGAAAAACTGGATTTCTAACTCATCCCTGAGCTCCCAGTTTTCTGATATTTCTATTAAAGAACAGTGGGTCTGTTACTTCTCTGTGAGAGCAATGCCCTTAGATTATACAGTTTAAAAATTTGGTGTGGGTTTTGTGAATGTTCTGACAGTCTGCCTACCATTTGGTCTGGCCAGCCAGCCATGCTGAGCCATGGCTGGGGTTTTTTGATGGATTGCTAGTGGCCAAGGGCTTGTGAAAACATAAATGTCTCACTGAGCGCAAACCTGAATGGAAAAAAAGAAAAGAAGTTCTGAGTAAGAGTCTGACTAATGACTTCTTGGAAGAAACTGAACAGTGTCTGAGACTTTTTCATCTGCCTTTAGCTAGCAAAGTTTCTTCCGAAAGCCCCACAGCCCCACGCATTTGACTAGCACTGGTGGATGTGTACATTCATCCACCATGCCACGCATTGATGGAGTCTTTAATGAACACATACTATGCACCAGGTGCTAATAATCATAGAGAGGGCTACAAAGACACATAAAATAGGGTTCCATCCTTAAAGGAGCCTACCATCCAAATATACATTTTGGCATCATAACTGAACTTATAGTTCTGGGAGCCAGAGTGCCTGGTCAAAATTCTGGCTCTACCGCTTTCAACTAACAACAATTAACCTTGTATCCGAGTATTTATCTCTTTAAGCTGCAGTGTCTTCATCTGTAAAATAAGACCAACAAAGGTACCCATCCAACTATGCCTCTAACTCAGAACACTGCTGTGAAGATGAAATGAGGTAATAATGTGTTTAAAGAGCTTGACGCAGAGTAAAAGATCAAAATAAAACTGAAGTCATTGGCATAAAACCTTAAAGGTGGTTTGAGATGTGTGGCTTAGCAATGAAGAGCTACCGTGGTTCGGAGGGGAGCAGTGGGTTTGGGTCTCTATGTTACCAGAACAAGATGCATGCGAAGGACTGGCAGGTAGCAAAGACTGTGCAGAGGTTTTCAGGGAGGAGAACAACAGGGGCAAAAGCATGGAGACAAAAAAGAGCAACTCACATGAAGGAAACAGCATGTGTTTCTGGGTTGGACTAGGATGTAGGGATAAATGAGTGGGTATTAATCATTATAACTGTAAGCATCCCATGTTTAACATGCACTCTCTGCCAGACACCTTGTGAATTTATAATTATCATGTAAATTAATCCTCCCAACAACCCATGAAATCTCCTCATAAAATCTTGAAACTTGCCAGCTAAATATCCTTCTAGGACAAAGTCTCACACAGAGGCAAAATGGCTGGGACTAGACTCTAAACTGAGCAAGACAGGGAGCCATGTACAGATAAGGTCCAGACAAAACTGGAGGAAGGCTACAGAGGAAGTCATTCCCAGACTCTTCAACCCATTTTAAAGACATTTTTCAGTACAACAGAAGAGGGAGCCCTAGAGTCACGAATCTAGGCCAAGAAATCTTTTCCCATTCTCCCCATTGAGGACTGCCCGAAAAACTATCTCACTTAAACATAAGCAATGCAAAAGGATCGCAGAGGAGAAATCCAGTCCCGTTCAGTTTTTTTGTTTTGTTTTGTTTTGTTTTTAAAGAAAAAGAAGTTGATTAGCATAGTAACAGATCATCAGGCAATGATCTCTGGAAAGACATGCCCTACAAAATACATAAAATTTTTCATTTGATATTTTTAAATGAAGTAGAAGAGTTTTTAAAATGACAGAATTTAGGAAACTAAAGCATAAGTCAGGATTATAAAAATTAAGAGATGAGATAATTGGACACAAGGAAAATTTGAAAAGAGCTCACACAGAATTTAGTTAGGAAAAAACCATTTTTCTTTTCTAAAAAAAACCTCTAACCATTTTAGAAATAAAAAGAAGTTAGAATGAATAAATAACATAAATAATGTCATAAGAGAAATAGAAGATGAAACAGAGGAAATTAAAAAAGTCAAAAGTGGAGACTGGTTAAAAAAAAGATATAAAGGTGATAGATATGGAAGATAGAGAAGATCCAACCCATGTATAAAAGAGACCTTAAAGAAGAAAACTGAAGTAATGAAACAGAATAAATACATACTGTAGTGAAATATGTTAACGTACCTCTCTTTTTAACTGATAAAACAAGTGGACAATAAAATCAGTAAAGATACAAAAAAATTGAACAATGCAATGATAAGCTTGACCCAACTGACATATATAGGACACTGTACCCATATACCAAAGTGTTGATGAAAAGGCTAAACTTTGTAAAATATTTAAAGAGGCTTATTCAGAGCCAATATGAGTGACCATGGCCCAGGATACGTTCTCAAGAGGTCCTAAGAAAGTGTGCCCAAGGTGGTTGGGCTACAGTTTGGTTTTATACATTTTAGGGAACAAGAGTTGCAAGGAAAGACATAAGTCAATACATGGAAGGTGTACATTGGTTCAGCCTAAAGAGGTGGGATGTCTTATGGGGAGGGGACTGCTTCCAGGTCATATAGGTAGAGTCAAAGATTTTCTGATTGGCAATTGGTTGAAAGAGTTAAGCTTTGTCTAAAGGCTTAAGAAGTCAGTAGAAAGGAATCCTTGAGCTAAGACAAGGGGGTTGTGGAAGCCAAGGCCCTTGTTACGTAGATGAAGTCTCATAGGTGGCAGCCCGCAGACAGCATGTGATGCCATACCAGAGTTAGGTTGGAATTTTGTGTTTTATTACTACAAAGAGTCTGTTTTGTCGGTCTTATGATCTCTCTTTTAATATTAATGCTGGCCGGTTGTGCCTAAACTCCAAAAGGGAGGGGGCATAATGAGGCCTCTCCAACTTCCCTTCCCGTCGTGATTGGGAATTCATTTTTTCAGGTTTTCCTTGGCCCAGAGGGAGTCCATTCAATCAGTTGGGTAGCTTAGGATTTTGTTTTTGGTTTACAAAAGAAATATGTCTTTTTTTCAAGTGCGTACTGAACATTTACCTAAATTGGCAATTTACTGGGCCATAAAATATCTCAAAACATTTCAATGGATTAAAAATTTACAGAGAATGTTACTCAGTGGATTAAGCAAGAAATCAATAACAAGAACAAAAAAAAAACAAACAAAAAAAATCAAAATGTTTGAAAATATACAAGGGTTAAATTACATTTAGCCTAAAGCTGCCTCCTTACATAGTTCAAGTTTGGCCTAAAGGTTTCTCAGTAAGTAATGAACTGTAACCTAACTGGATGTGTGAACAGACTATAACCTACTCTTTTATTTTATTCTATTTTTTTGACACAGAGTCTCACTGTGTCACCTAGGCTGGAGTGCAGTGGCACAATCTTGGCTCACTGCAACCTCCACCTCCCAGGTTCAAGTGATTCTTGTGCCTCGGCCTCGCAAGTAGCTGGGTTTAGGTGCGCACCACCATGCCCAGCTAATTTTTGTATTTTTAGTAGACACGGGGTTTCACCATGTTGTCCAGGCTAGTCTTGAACTCCTGACCTCAGGTGATCCACCCGCCTTGGCCTCCCAAAGTGCTAGGATTATAGGTGTGGGTGACCATGCCGGGCCTTGTAACCTACTCTTGTAACAAGTAGGTCTTAGCCAATCACAGCAGTCATATTTCAACCACTTACGGGCAGCCAATGGTTCAAACCATGCTCAGATAAGGCAAACGCTTAGTTGCCTTTTGGATTGGCTGCCAAGCAACTAATCTGGCTGTTCCTGCGTCTCACTTCTGTTTTCTGTATTTCACTTTCCCTTTTCTGTCCATAAATCCTTTCCAACCACCAGAGTCACTTTGAACCTCTTCTGTCTGGTTCTAGGGACTGCCCAATTTGTGAAATGTTCTTTGCTCAATTAAACTCTGTTAAATTTAATTTGTCTAAAACTTTTCTTCTAACACCAATATCCTTCAAAATAAGTTCCAAATCAAAGAATAAGTCAGAAAATACTTTTAACTGAATGATAAAAATATGATACACTAAAATACATGGGATGCAACTAATATTATGTTTAGAGGGAAGTTTATGGTCATAAATGCACATTTCAGAAAAGGAGAAAGATTTAATATTGTAAAAAAACAAAATATGTTACTCTAAAATATGGTTTTAGCAGATCAGAATATGCCACTCCAAAATATGCCTCTGGCATAAGAATGATTTTGAGCTGATTATTATTATTTATTTATTTTTGAGACAGAGTCTCACTCTGTTGCCCAGGCTGGAGTGCAGTGGTGCGATCTCCACTCACTGCAAGCTCCGCCTCCCAGGTTCACATCATTCTCCTGCCTCAGCCTCCTGAGTAGCTGGGACTACAGGCACCTGCCACCATGCCTGGCTAATTTTTTTTTTTTTTGTATTTTTAGTAGAGACGGGGTTTCACCATATTAGCCAGGATGGCCTCGATCTCCTGACCTCGTGATCTGCTTGTCTCAGCCTCCCAAAGTGCTGGGATTACAAATGTGAATCACTACGCCTGGCCGAGCTGAGTATTTTTGATGGCAGTGGCTGCTGCCATCATGCTGGCTGCAGCAGGGAGGCACAGCTTTGGCTGCACACTCCATAAAGCTGGTGGGAGTTGGGAGGAGAGCTCTCTGGGTGCTGCTGCAACTGCCCAACCAGCAGCTTCAGACCCAGGCCTCCTGCTCTACAGAGCACGCAGGAGACTCACCCTCCTGGGTGGGGCTACAGCCATCCAAATTGCAGCTGTGCTCTTTGAGGAGGTCTGGGAGCAGGCAGGATCTGCCCTCCTGGGTGTGGCTGTGACCGCCCTCCCAGGTGCAGGAGCTGGTGTCTCTGCAGCGTGCACCCTCAGTGGCCTTAGGAAGGACACTCCTCCATCCCTCCAAGCTCAGAGGTGTCTTTTCCCACTGCCTGGCTTCTCTTCACTCATGGTGCCTCCTCTGATCTTGGAGGGGGTGTTGGGGCCAAGCCCAGGGGCCATGAATGGCAGTGGGAGGCAAATTGATTTTTGGGTGGAAGGAGGCAGGTCCCCAGTAAGGCCACACCTTTAGGCCAGGGAAGGTCTGAAGGCTGGGGACCGGGCTGCCAGTCCTGCAGATTGGCAGACTGGTGGGGGGACTTGTGGTGCCTCTTCTGGGCCTCCCATGGCCACCCAGGGACCAACTGGCATGTACTTCCTTCCCTCCAAGGCCCATAAAAGCCCAGGGCTCAGCCAGAGTGGGGCAGAGGACGAAGAGGGCGGAGATGATGGGAGGACCACCTGCACAGAGGAGTACTTTCCCTGCTGATAGCTGCAGAGACCTGCAGAGATGTCCAAATGACCTGCCTGCAGAGAGGAGTTATCCTCTCCAGGGCCTCCTTTTTGTGGAGAGCTGAACACTGGATGGGATGACCTGCCTACAGAGAGGAGCTACCCATTCCTCTAAGCTGTTCTAACACTAAATAAAACTCTTCTTCACCCTTCACTTGTCTGCGTACCTCATTCTTCTGGATACAGGACAAGAACTTGGGCAATGGTGCTGTGGCCACAGAGGTTTCTGGCCAGAAAAGTCCACACCCTAGAGATCCCTTAAAATTTTGAGAAACTGCAGACATAGGAGAAGTTCTGAAAACACAGTAAATATTACCCTTTTATAAGGGAAATTAAAAGCCATAAAGGAAATCTCCATTTGTAAAGATGTTTCCTGCTCAGTACCAGAAAGAGAAGAATGATGCTAAATCACTGGAAACTCTTATCAGTGGAGAAGGTATCAACTTAAATCTGCCTAACAAACCTTATCCTATTTTCTTTTCTTTTCTTTTTTTTTTTTGAGATAGGGTCTCACTTTGTTTACCTAAGCTGGAGTGCAGTGGCATGATCTAGGCTCACTGCAACTTCCACCCACTGGGTTCAAGCAAGTCTCCTGCCTCAGCTGGGATTACAGGCATGTACCACCATGCCCAGCTAATTTTTGTAATTTTAGTAGAGATGGGGTTTCACCATGTTGCCCAGGCTGCTCTCGAACTCCTGGCCTCAAGTGATCCGCCTGCCTTGGCCTCCCAAATTGCTGGGATTACAGGCATGAGCCACTGCACCCGGCTTGAGATTTTCTTGGGCATCTCCCCACAGCTGGCCTTCTTCACACCCTTGTATTTTTGTTTTAGCTGAAGATTATATCTAAGCCTGAACTCAGAGCCATCTCTTTGAGATTTACTCATTTACTCTAGGTATCTTATGTATGTTTGACCATCAACAAGTCTGTTGCAGTATACATGGTAAGTCAATACATCAACACTGAGAGTTGCATCAGAGAAAAAGTTTTAATCATAGGGCTGCCCAGCAAGGAGGCAAGAGGAAACTTCAAATCTGCCTCCCAGAGGAGTTGGGCGTTAGAGATTTTAAGGAGTTTGGAGTGGCCAAGGTGTGGAGATTGTTGATTGGTCAAAGAGTGCAGCGTGAAATCCTGGGATGGGGAGATGAAGAAACTGCATTCTCATGTTGATTCAGCTCCTCTGTGGGAGTCTTCAAGCTGATGGGCATCAGCTGTTCAGCTGGAATTCAGGATCTGAAAACATCTTAAGTAATTCTTTTTTTTTTTTTTTTGAGGCGGAGTCTCACTCTGTCACCCAGGCTGGAGCGCAGTGATGTGATCTCGGCTCACTGCAAGCTCCGCCTCCCGGGTTCACGCCATTCTCCTGCCTCAGCCTCCCGAGTAGCTGGGAACTACAGGTGCCTGCCAACACGCCCGGCTAATTTTTTGTATTTTTAGTAGAGACGGGGTTTCACTGTGTTCACCAGGCTGGTCTCCATCTCCTGACCTTGTGATCCGCCCGCCTCGGCCTCCCAAAGTGCTGGGATTACAGGCATGAGCCACCGCACCCGGCCATCTTCAGTAATTCTTAAACAAAAGCCTTAGGTGTCAGAGATCCTATCTATAGGAACAGTGGGAATGCAGATGGTCGGGATCTAGTGCTACGTGACTTTAAATTACAAAGAAGTGCTGGGCTCAGTGGCTTGTGTAATCCCAGCACTTTGGGAGGCCGAGGCGGGCGGATCACATAAGGTCGGGAGTTCGAGACCAGCCTGACCAACATGGAGAAACCCCGGCTCTACTAAAAATACAAAATTAGCCGGGCATGGTGGCACATGCCTGTAATCCCAGCTACTGGGGAGGCTGAGGCAGGAGAATCGCTTGAACCTGGGAGGCGGAGGTTGCAGTGAGCCGAGATCGCGCCATTGCACTCCAGCCTGGGCAACAAGAGTGAAACTCTGTCTCAAAAAAAAAAAAAAAAAAAAAAAAAAAAATAGATTAAAAAAAAAAAATTACAAAGAAGTGGGCCAAAGTGCAGCCTGCTTAGTGCTCCTAATGCTTAATAATGAGTATATTTCTGCCCAGAACACTGCATGTATTTCTTGTTAACCCTGAAAGGATGGTTTTATATGCGTAAAGTATATGTGTTATTAAACTTCTGTTTGTTATTCTCTTGTCACTCTTTTGTTCCAGGGATCTGTCCTAACTAAGAACTATGAAGCTGTAAACCAAAATAAAATCCTAAAAGCTGGGCATGGTGGCTCATGCCTGTAATCCTAGCCTTTTGGAAGGCCAAGATGGGTGGATCACCTGAGCTCAGGAGTTTAAGACCAGCCTGGGCAACATGAAACCCTGTCTCTACCAAAAACAAAAACAAAAACAAAAAACAACTGGGCATGTTGACATGTGTCTGTAGTCCCAGCTACTTGTGGGGCTGAGGTGGGAGAATTGCTTGAGCGCAGGAGGTGGAGGCTGCAGTAAGCCGAGATCGCACCATTACACTCCAGCCTGGGTGACAGAGTGAGACTCTGTCTCAAAGAAAAAAAATCCTAAGTCCCCCGGTAGACTGAATGAACCCTTTTGGCCAAGGGGATCCTAGGGAAACCTGAAAAACTAAACTCTAGGCCATGACAGTAAGGGAGGTCAGACACACCTTTTTATACCTCCTCCCTTTTAGAGTTTAGGAACAACTGACCAGCATTAACATAAAATAGAGATCATAAAGCTGACAAAACAGATTATTTGTAGCAAATTCCAGTCTGACTCTGGGATAACATCACATGACAGATAGCAGACCCTGAAGGAAATAAAAATATTTTAGTCTAAAATATAATTATTTGACATATTTTAAAAGAGTCCTTCAAAGCCATCTTTTCAGGAAGCCTGCTACCTGGAGACTTCATCTGCATAACAAGAACCTTGGCTTCCACAATCCCCCTTAACTCAAGCATTTCTTTCTACTGACTTCAGATTTTTAGACAAAGCTTAAGTCTTTCAACTAATTGCTAATCAGAAAATCTTTGAATCCACCTATACCTGTAAGTCCCTCCTTCAAAATGTCCTGCCTTTCTGGGCTGAACCAATGTACATCTTCTATGTATTGATTTATGTCTTTGCTTGTAACTTCTGTCCCCCACAAAATGTATAAAACAAAACTGTCAGGCCTCTGAGCCCAAGCCTGCACATATACATCCAGATGGCCTGAAGCAAGTGAAGAATCACAGAAGAAGTGAAAATGGCCGGTTCCTGCCTTAACTGATGACATTACCTTGTGAAATTCCTTTTCCTGGCTCAGAAGCTCCCCCACTGGGCACCTTGTGTCCCCTGCCCCTGCCCACCAAAGAACAACCCCCTTTGACTGTAATTTTCCACTACCTACCCAAATTCTATAAAACGGCCCCACCCGTATCTCCCTTCACTGACTCTCTTTTTGGACTCAGCTCGTCTACACCCAGGTGATTAAAAACCTTTATTGCTCACACAAAGCCTGTTTGGTGATCTCTTCACACGGACGCGTGTGAGAAAAACTATTACTTGACCACTTTGGGCACACCTTCTCAGAACCTCTTGAGACTTTTCCGGGCCATGTTCACTCATATTGACTTAGAATAAACCTTTTAAAATATTTACAGAGTTTGGCTTTTTTTCCTCAATAAACAATAGAGAAAAAATTATTTTTCCTCCCTTACAATATCAATAATCAAAGTATACATCTAAAGATGTTTAAAAGAGGACAACAGATTAAATCCAAACAGTGGAGGAAGGAAATACTAAAGAGAAGAGCAAAAGTTAATGAAACAACCAGCTGTCATGGCTCACACCTGTAATCCCAGCATTTTGGGAGGCTGAGGCGGGTGGATCACTTGAGGTCAGGAGTTCAAGACCAGCCTGGTCAACATGGTGAAACCTTGTCTCTACTAAAAATACAAAAATTAGCCAGGTATGGTGGCACGTGCCTGTAGTTCCAGCTCCTCAGGAATCTGAGGCAGCAGAATCACTTGAACCCGGGAGGCAGAGGTTGCAGTGAGCTGAGATCATGTCACTGCACTCCAGGCTGGGTGACAGAGCAAGAATCTGTCTTGAAAAAAAAAAAGAGAGAGAGAGAGAAGGTACAAATTAGCAATATCAGAAATGAAAAAGAAGACATTACTACAGCACCTACAAACATTAAAAAGGTCATAAGGAGATATTATGAACAATTTTATGCCAATAAATTTGACAATTTAGATAAAACAGTACATTTCCTTAAAACAATAGCTTACCAAAGCTAACACAGAAATACATTAAAAATCTGGGTAACCTATAGCCAGAAAATAAATGTTTTCTTTTTAAAAAATTGAGACTTGTGTACCATAAGACTTACCCTTTTAAGGTGTAAGATTCAGTGGCATTAAGAACATTCACAATGTTATACAATCATCATCATTACCTAGTTCCAGAACATTTTTACTATCCCAAAAAGAAACCTACTAATCAGTACTCATTCCCCATTTACTCTTCCCCCATCCTATCCCCATGGCAACTGTTAATCTACTTTCTTTCTCTATGGATTTGCCTATTCTTGACACTTCATGTAAGTGGGATCATACAAGATGTAGCTTGTTTGTTTGGCTTCTTTTACTTAGCATAATCCTTTCAAAATTCATCTACGTTGCAGAATTTATCAGTATTTTTCTTGATATTTCTGAATAATACTTCATTGTATGGTTATACCTCATAAGTTGATGGGTTGTTTCTATTTTCTGATTATTATGAACAATGGGGCTATGAACCTTCATATATAAGCTTTGTGTGAACATACATTTTCATTGCTCTTGGGTATGTTACTGGAAGTGGAATTGCTGGTTCTTATAGTAATTCTAGGTTTGACATTTGGAGGAATTGCCAAACTGTTTTCCAAAGCAGCTGCACCACTTCACATTCCCACCAAAAATGTATGAGAGTTTCAGTTTCTCCACAACCTAACCAACTCTCTTAGTCAGTCTGTTTGAGCTGCTATAACTAACTACCTTAGACTGGGTAATTTATAAACAATAGAGATTTATTGCTCATAGTTCTGGAGGCTGGGAAGTCCAAGATCAAGACACCAGCAGATTTGGTGTCTGGTGAGGGCTCACTCACTCCTTCATAGATGGCACCTTCTTGTTGTATCCTTACATGTGAGAAGGGGCAAACAAACTCCCTTGGGGCTTCTTTTATAAGGGCACCCATCCCATTCCTTAGGGTAGAGCCTTCATGACCTAATTATCTCTAAATGCCCCATTTCCTAATACCATATTGGGAATTAGGTTTCAACATATAGATTCAGGGGCTGGGGGACACAAACATTCAAGACCACAGCATTGTCTTTTTGGTTGTAGCCATCTTAGTGGGTGTGAAGCGACATCCCATTTTGGTTTTGATTTATGTTTCCCTAAGGACTAATGTTGAACACAGTTTCATGTACTTATTGGTAATTTTGTATATGTTATTTGGAGAAATGTTTATTCAGATACTTTGCCCATATTTTATTTTGGTATTTGTCTTTTTATTTAGTTGTAATTTTTTAATGTATTCTGGATACTAGATCCTTGTTAGACATATGATTTGCAAAAACTTTTTCCCACTCTGTAGGTTGTCTTTTCACTTTTTTGATAATGTTCTTTGATGCACAAAAGTTTCAAATTTTGATAAATTTCAATTTATTTATTTTTTTGCTTATGCTTTTGGTGTCATATCTAAGAAACAGTTGCCTAATCTGAAGTTGAAAAGATTTGGGCCTATGTTTTCTTCTAAGAGTCTTATAATACAGTTGACCTTTGAACAAGACAGGTTTGAACTGTGCAGGTCCACATATATGTGGATTTTTTCCAATAAATATAATGGGAATTTTTTTGGAGATTTACAACAATTTGAAAAAACTCAAGATGAACCACATAGCCTAGTAATATTAAAAAAACATAAGAAAAAGTTAGGTATATCATGAATGCATAAAATATATGTAGACACCAGTTTATTTTATTATTTACAACCATAAAATATACACGAATCTATTATAAAAAGTTAAAACTTATCAAAACTTACAAATACAAACACCGACCTTATAAGGCACCATTCAGAGTTGAGAGAAATGTAAACAAATGTAAAGATACAGTATTAAATCATAATTGCTTCAAAACAACTGTAGTCCATACTGCACTATTGTGATAACTGCATAGCCACCTCCTGTTGCTATTGTAGTGAGACCAAGTGTTGTGAGTATCTGCCTAAAACACCATGTGATGCTAATCACTCCATGGGGGCAGCTCATCTCTCCAGTAAAATTGCATATCACAGTAAAAAGTGATCTCTTGGCCAGGTGTGGTGGCTCATGCTTGTAATCCCAGCATTTTGGGAGGCTGAGGAAGGAGGATCACTTGAGCCCAGGAGTTTGAGACCAGCCTGAGCAACATAAGGAAACCCTGTTTCTACAAAAAATAAAAACAATTAGCCAGGTGTTGGCACCAATCTGTGGTCCCAGCTACTAGGGAGGCTGAGGTGGGAGGATTGCTTGAGCCCAGGAGGTTGAGGCTGCCACTGCCATGATCATGCCACTGCACTTTTTTTTGAGGGGGGGAGGGGGAAAAGGTCTCACTCTGTTGCCCAGACTAAGTGAGAATCTCTATGGTTCTCATGTTTTGTTTTGTTTTTAATTGCATTTAGTGCAATACCATAAATCTTGAATAACACCAGGGGACCCATATGAAGTGCCACTAGAGATGCTGGAGGTGTTCCCAAGTATTAGAGAAAAGTCATTACATTACAAGAAAAAGTTGAATTGCTTGATAGGTGCCATAGATTGAGGTGTGCTGCTGCAGTTGTCCATCATTTCAAGACAAATGAATCCAGGATAAGGGCTATCATAAAAAAAAAGAGAAGGAAATTAGCAAAATTGTTGCTGCCGCCACACCAGCAGGCATAAAAACTTTGCACTTGTTTTGAAATACCCTTGTATTTAATATTTAAAATGCAGCTTTTATGTGGGTGCAGGATTGCTGTAATAAAGACATACCTATAAACTCTAATATGATTCAAGAAAAAGCAAAGGCATTACATGACAACTGAAAGCAAAAAGAAGGTGAAGGATCAAAAGCTGGAGAACTTAATACTAGCAAAGGATGGTTTGATCATTTAAGCCAAAGAGGTTTGGCTTAAGAAATGTCAAGATGACAGGAAGAGGAGCTTCTGCTGATCAAAAGGCAGCAGACGAGTTTCCAGATGCCTTTAAGAAAATCATTGTGGAGGCTGGGCATGGTGGCTCATACCTGTAATCTCAGCACTTTGGAAGACCGAGGAGGAAGGATGGCTTGAGCTTAGAATTTGAGACCAGCCATGGCAACATAGTGAGATCTCATCTCCACTAAAAATAAAAATAGCCAGGCATGGTGGCATGCATCTACAGTCCCAGTTACTTAGGAGGCTGAGGCAGAAGGGTCATTTGAGCTGTGAGGTCAAGGCTGCAGTGAGCCATGACCACACCATTGCACTCTAGCCTGGGAGACAGAGTGAGACACTGCTTCAAAAAAGAAAAAAGGGGGAAAAAATGAAAAGAAAATCATTGTGGAGAAAGGAAATCTGCCTGGGAAGTTTTTTTTTTTTTTTTGAGACAGAGTCTCACTCTGTCACCCAGGCTGGAGTGCAGTGGTGATCTTGGTTCACTGCAACCTCCGCCTCCCAGTTCAAAAGATTCTCCTGCCTCAGTCTCCCGAGTAGCTGGGATTACAGGCATGTGCCACCATGCCCGGCTAATTTTGTATTTTTAGTAGAGATGGGGTTTCTCCATGTTGGTCAGGCTGGTCTTGAACTCCTGACCTCAGGTGATCTGTCCACCTCAGCCTCCCAAAGTGCTGGGATTACAGGCACTTTGAGCCATTGCACCCGGCCTTGGAAGGTTTTTAATGAAGACAAAAGTGCCCTATTCTTTTCCCACCAAGGACATATGTTAGTAAGGAGAAAAGTCAGCATCAGGATTTACTCCAGGAAGGGATAAATTAACTCTACTATTTTGTGTAAATGCAGTCAGACATATGATCAGGACTGCCTTTATCTATAAGGCTGCTAACCCCTGTGCCATGAAGAGAAAAGATAAACACCAGCTGCCAGTCTTTTGGTTGTACAACAAGAAGGCTTGGACAATGAGAACCCTTTCTGGATTGGTTCCATTAATGCTTTGTCCCGAAGTTAGGAAACATCTTGCCAGTAAGGACTGTCTTTTAAAGTTCTTTTGATATTGGACAATATTCCTGGCCACCCAGAACCCCATCGGTTCAACACTGAAGGTATTGAAGTAGTGTACTTGCTCCCAAATATGTCTCTAATTCAGCCCCTAGATCAGGTGGCCATAAGAACCTTTAAGGCTCATTACACACCACACTCTATGGAATAAAGGATTGTCAATGTGATGGAAGAAAACCAAGACAGAGAGAATATCACGAATATCTGGGAGGATTACACCATTAAAGATGTCATCATTGCTACAGAAAAAGCTGTGAAAGCCATCAAGCCTGAATCAATAAATTCCTGCTGGAGAAAACTGTGTCCAGATGTTGTGCATGACTTCGTAGGATTTATGACAGAGCCAATCAAAGAACTCAAAACAGAGATTGTGGTTATGGCAAAAAGGTCGGGGGATGGTGGTGAAGGGTTTCAAGATATGGATCTTGGAGAAATTCAAGAGCTAATAGACACCACATCAGAGGAATTAATAGAAGATGACTTGATGGAGACGAATGCTTCCAAACAACTGCAAGATGATGAGGAAGAAGACACAGAACAAATAGCGCCAGAAACAAATTGACATTAGACAATCTGGCAGAAGCGTTCCAATTATTCAAGACTACTCTTGACTTTTACAACAGGGACATTCTACAGGCACTGAAACTAAAGCGAATGGTGGAAGAAGGCGTGGGACCACATAGAAACATGTTTAGAGAAATAAAAAAGCAAAAAAGTCAGATAGAAAGTAGGATGTATTTCTGTAAAGTTACACTGAGCGTGCCTTCCTCTCCTGCCTCCCCTTCCACCTCCTCCATCTCTTCTGCCTCTGTCACCCGAGACAGCAAGATCAACCGCCTCCCTTTCTTCAGCCTACTAAACGTGAACATCAAGAGGATGAAGACATTTATGATGATACACTTCTATTAAATGAACAGTAAATATATTTGCTTTTTCTTGTGATTATCTTTACATTTCCTTTCTGTAGCTTCCTTTATTGTTACAATATAGTATATGATATACACAATATACGAAATATGTTAATCACCTGTGTATGTTAATGGTAAGGCTTCTGGTCACCACCTAATCACCTCTTAAAAGTGCCACCTGGTCCCACCTCTTTTTTTGTTTGTTTGTTTTTTTAAATTTGAGACAGAGTCTTACTCACTGTAACCTCCGCCTCCTGGGTTCAAGCAATTGTCCTGCCTCAGACTCCTGAGCAGCTGGGACTGCAGGTGTGCACCACCACGCCCAGCTAATTTTTGTATTTTTAGTAGAGACAGGTTTAACCATGTTAGCCAGGCTGGTCTAAAACTCCTGACCTCAAGTGATCCGCCTGTCTCACCCTCCCAAAATGTTGGGATTACAGGCGTGAGCCACTGTGCCCGGCTTGGTCCCACCTCTTATACTGTCCCAATGACAATTAAATTCCGACATGAGTTTTGGAGGTGACACGCAAACCATAGCAGTCCTGAAGACAAGAGGTGCAGCACACCGTGCAGGTCCACATGGGAAAGATGCCAGGGAGGGCAGGAGGCAGAAGAGAGGAGCAAGGGACAGACTGGGGCCAGAGCCTTTCCTGGGGCTTCCTTGGAGAGGGAAGGCAAGGCAGGATGAACAGTTTAGGATTGGCTGTGTTGAACCATTTCAGTGGGCTTTGGGCTCTAGGGGTGTACCCAGCCGTCTGCCACCTGGCCCTGGGATGAGTAAGGCAGAGAGATGAGTAAGGCAGAGGGAGGAGTAAGGCAGAGGGATGAGTGAGGCAGAGGGAGGAGTGAGGCAGAGGGAGGAGTGAGGCAGAGGGAGGAGTGAGGCAGAGGGAGGAGTGAGGCAGAGGGAGGAGTGAGGCAGAGGGAGGAGTGAGGCAGAGGGAGGAGTGAGGCAGAGGTGTGGCTCTGCGCTGGCTAGTTTGCATTTAAAAGACCCACTCCCGGCAGGGCCCTTTGCTGTCTTTCAGAATTGGCTAATTAGTTGGAGGGGAGGTCTGTCCCCAGTTAGAAATGTTTTTTTTCTTTGTTTTTATTTTAAATTTGATTTTTAGGATGTCAAACTATTATAATATTGTTATATACAAAGTTTTGGTGCTGCAAAAGGAATAGCACTTGAATATAAAATTTTCTTTTTAATTCTCAGCAAGGCAAGTTACTTCTATATAGAAGGGTGCACCCTTACAGATGGAACAATGGTGAGCGCACACTTGGACAAGGGAGGGGGAAGGGTTCTTATCCCTGATGCACGTGGCCCCTGCTGCTGTATCGTTCCCCTATTGGCTAGGGTTAGACCACACAGGCTAAACTAATTCCGATTGGCTAATTTAAAGAGAATGGGGTGAGTGCTTTGGCGGGAGTCAGGGTAGAGCAGGTAGCAGGTAATTGGAATGAGTTAGGGTGGAGCAGGTGATTGGAATGTAGGGTGGAGCAGGTGATCAGAATGAGTCAGGGTAGAGTAGGTAATTGGAATGAGTCAAGGTGGAGTAGGTAATTGAAAAAGGCTGCTTCAAGAGGAAGTTAAGTTTAAAAGTAGGAGGCAAATAATTGAACATACTGACATATTAATTATTTGAAAAGAAATTTAGAACTCATATCTAACAATATGCAGAAAATTTAAAACATTTACAATAAAGTTTATTTCTGGATTCTCATTTCATTTTTTTTTGTCACTCAGGCTGGGGTGCAGTGTCCTGATCTCAGCTCACGGTAACCTCTGCCTCCCAGGTTCAAGTGATTCTCCTGTCTCAGCCTCCCAAGTAGCTAGGATTACAGGAGTGTGCCACCACATCCAGCTAATTTTTGTATTTTTAGTAGAAATGAGGTTTCACCATGTTGGCCAGTCTGGTCTTGAACTCCTGACCTCAAGCGATCTGCTTGCCTCCGCCTCCCAAAGTGCTGGGATTACAGGCATGAGCCACCGTGCCTGGCCTGGATTCTCATTTCTATCCCATTGACCTTTTATGTTTATCCTTTGGCAATACCACAAAGTCTTAGTTACGATAGCAGAAAATCCATTTATTTATTTATTTATTTTTGAGGCAGAGTCTTGCTATGTCGCCCAGGCTGGGGTGCAGTGGTGCCATCATAGCTCACTGCATGTTCCATGGCATCCCTCTTCAAACTCCTCGCCTCAAAGGATTCTCCTATCTCGACTTCCCACAGTGCTGGGATTATAGGCCTGACCTACTGTGCCTGGCTAGAAAATCAATTTAATCTTCTAAAAAACAAATAAACACACACACACACACACACACACACACACACACACAAACACAAACACATTCCTACAAAGATAACTCTAGGCCTAAACCGTGGGTTTCATCCAAATATTTAGGGGCAATATAACATTAATCTTACCTAAAACTTTCCAGGGAAAACAGTTCCTTCATTTTATGAGGTCAGAATCACCTTGATCACAGAACTTCACAAGAATATTATAAAACATAAAAATTACAGGTAAGTCTCTCTCATAATCATAGATGTAAAAATTCCAAAAATATTTTAGCAAATTGAATCCGGCAGTATACAAAAAAGATAATCTGACATGACAAAGCTGGGTTTATTCCAGCTTTGGAACGGATGCAAGGATGGCTTATTATTTGGGAATCAATCAACATAATTTATCATATAACAGAGTAAAAGGATAAAAACATCATATGATAATCTCAGTAGATGTAGACAAAGCATGCAATAAAATTTGATACTCTTTCATGATTAAAAAACTCAACAATTTAAGAATGAGAATTATAGGTAGCATCATACTTGAAGTTGAAATATTAAATAATTTTTCTTGGAAAATGGAATAAGACCAGGGGGCTTGCTTTCACCAGCTGTATTCAACAGGCACTGGGTTGCATCCAGTATAAGCAAGAAAAGGAAATAAAGGCCTATGATTGGAAAGAAATAAAACAATCATTTTTTGAAGATGACATATTGAGTAAATTGAAAATGGAAAGAATCTAATAAAAAATGATTCAATTAATAAGTAAATTAGTAATGCCACTGGATTCAAAGTAGACATACCAGCAACAATCATAAAATGAAATACAAAGAAGGATTTCATTTATGGGAGCATCATAATACAACAAATTCCTAGGGATAAGTTTAGTGAAGGATGACTGCTATACAAAAATCTCCAAAACACGTACCGAGGGAAATCATGTAAGGGAGAGATATGTCAACTTTCATGAATTAGAAAATTCAAGATTGTAGACAAGTCATTGCTCCCTAATTTGATCGGCATTTGTAATGCAATCCCAGTAAAAACCCTAAGGTTCTGTTATGGAAATGTACATGCAAATTCTAAAATTTATAGAAAATGTAAAGAGCCAAGGCTAGTCAAGAATAGATAGAAACCAAAGCTGGAATGGAGAACTTGTACCACCAAATATAAAGACTTGTTATAAACCTACAATAACTAAGTCAGTGTGGTATTAGCATAAATATAGAAAAATAGGCCAATGGGGCTGAATAAGGTCCAGAAACAAATACCCACATATGGTCACCAGAATGGTGACATGCAAGTCACTGAAATGCAATGAAAGAATGTTCTTTTCAATAAATGGTAGATGAAATTTGGATACCCAGAGAGGAAAAAGATGTATCTTGAATCTCACTGTACCCCATATGAAATAAATTCCAGCTGGATGTAGAACTAAATGTGAAAAACAACAAATCCATAAGAAAAAGGCAAAAAGCGGCCGGGCGTGGCAGCTCATGCCTGTAATCCCAGCATTTTGGGAGGCGGAGGCGGGTGGATCACTTGAGCCCAGGAGCTCAAGACCAGCCTAGGCAACATAGGGAGTCCTATCTCTACAAAAAACACAAAAATTAGCCAGGCGTGGTGGCGCATGCCTGTAGTCCCAGCTACTAGCGAGGCTGAGGTAGGAGAATCACCTGAGCCCTAGGAGGTTGAGGGTGCAGTGAGTTGTGGTCACACCACTGCACTCCAGTCTGGGCGACAGAGTGAGACCCTATCTAAAAACAAACAAACAAACAAATCAAACAAACAGAAAAAGAAAAAGGAGGCAAAAAACATCAAACTGATTAAATAACTATTTAGTAATTTTTTAAGAGGTAAACATACATATACCTAAGAGCAAGCAGTCCCACTCCTGCCCCCATAGAAATAATTGCTTATGTCCAACAAAGGATATGTACAAGACTGGTCATGGCAGTGCTGTGCATAAATAGCCCAAATGGAAACAACCCAAATGCCCATAAACAATAGGATGGGTGAATAAATGATAGAATATTCATGCAATGGAATTTTATGCAGCAGCAAAAAAATGATGAATGACTGATACAAGAGACAAGTATGGATGAATCTCACATAAAAATGTTGAGTTTGAGACCAGCCTGGCCAACATAGTGAAACCCTGTCTCTACCAAAAATACAAAAAATTAGCTGGGTGCGGTGGCGGGCTCCTGTAATCCCAGCTACTTGGGAGGCTGAGGCAGGAGAATGGCTTGAACCCAGGAGGTGGAGGTTGCAGTGAGTCGAGATCACACCATTGCACTCCAGACCGGGCGACAGTGTGAGACTCCGTCTAAAAAAAAAAAAAAAAAAAGTTGAGTGAACAAAACCAGACACAATAGAATACAAACTGTATGATTCCATGTAAATGAAATTTAAAATGGGGGAAATGAATCTGTGGCGACAGAAGTCAGAAGACTGGTTATTTTGTCAAGCAGTGTTAGGGATGGAGAGGGTAGTACATGGAGGGGCTTTCTGGACAGCTTATGATCCCTCCTTCTTTCCTTCCTTTCCTTTTTTTTTTTTTTTTTTAAGACAGAGTCTCGCTCTTGTAGCCCAGGCTGGAGTGCAATGTGGCACGATCTCGGCTCACTGCAACCTCTGCCTCCTGGGTTCAAGCGATTCTCCTGCCTCAGCCTCCCGAGTAGCTGGGATTACAGGAAAGTACCACCATGCCTAGCTAATTTTTGTATTTTCAGTAGAGACAGAGTTTTGCCACGTTGGTCAGGCTGGCCTCGAACACCTCAGGTGATCCTCTGCCTCAGCCTCCCAAAGTGCTGGGATTACAGGCGTGAGCCACCGCTCCTGGCCTATTATCTTGTTTTTCATGCCACATATATAAAGGAAATTTGTCAGTTGCATCATTCTTGCCATGAACTCTCATTATACCTTTACATTTAAAAGTTATCAGGCACAAATTAACCACAACCTTTTTTTCTGAGACAGAGTTTCGCTCTTGTTGCCCAGGCTGGAGTGCAATGGCGCGATCTCGGCTCACAGCAACCTCCGCCTCCCGGGTTCAAGCTATTCTCCTGCCTCAGCCTCCCGAGTAGCTGGGATTACAGGCATGCACCACCACCATGACTAATTTTGTATTTTTAGTAGAGATGGGGTTTCTCCATGTTGGTCAGGCTGGTCTTGAACTCCCAACCTCAGGTGATCTGCCCGCCTTGGCCTCCCAAAGTGCTGGGATTACAGGCATGAGCTGCCGCTCCCAGCAACCATTTTTTTTTTTAAAATAGGCTGGGCATGGTGGCTCATGCCTCTAATCCCAGCACTTTGGGAGGCCGAGGCGGGTGGACCACTTGAGGTCAGGAGTTCGAGACCAACCTGGCCAACATGATGAAACCTTGTCTCTACCAAAAAGAAAAAAAAAATACAAAAATTAGCCGGGCATGGTGGTGTGCTCCTGTAGTCCCAGCTAGTCAGGAGGCTGAGGTGGGAGGATTGCCTCTACCTGAGAGGCAGAGATCACACCACTGCACTCCAGCCTGGGCGACAAAGACCCTGTCTTAAAAAAAAAAAAAAGAAAAAAGGAAAAAGTGAAAATAATTGTCCCATTATAAAATAAGTACCCTTGGGAGGTAGTGAGCTTCCCATCACTGGGGAGATGCAGACAGCTGCTGGCGCCTGAGCACTGGGTAGAGGAGTCGGCAGGGGCGGAGTATGCGCACTGGGGGAGAAGTGGGGCAGATCAGACCAGTGCATGCTGAGATTCTACTTTTTGGAGACTCTGCTTCTCACTATAAAGTGGCGTGCTGAGATTTTAGACGCTTTTAAGTTTTTTTAAAAAATTATTATTTCTTTTTTATTATACTTTAAGTTCTAGGGTACATGTGCACAACGTGCAGTTTTGTTACATAGGTATACATGTGCCATGTTGGTTTGCTGCACCCATCAACTTGTCATTTACATTAGGTATTTCTCCTAATGCTATCCCTCCCCCAGCCCCTCACCCCCTGGCAGGCCCCGGTATGTGATGTTCCCGCCCTGTGTCCGTGTGTTCTTATTGTTCAACTCTCACCTATAAGTGAGAACATGCAGTGTTTGGTTTTCTGTCCTTGTGATAGTTTGCTTAGAATGATGGTTTCTAGCTTCATCCATGTCCCTGCGAAGGACATGAATTCATCCTTTTTTATGGTTGCATAGTATTCCATGGTGTATATGTGCCACCTTCTCTTAATCCAGTCTATCGTTGATGGACATTTGGGTTGGTTCCAAGTCTTTGCTATTGTGAATAGTGCCACAATAAACATACGTGTGTGTGTATCATTATTGTAGAATGATTTATAATCCTTTGGGTATATGCCTAGTAATGGGATTGCTGGGTCAAATGGTATTTCTAGTTCTAGATCCTTGAGGAATCACCACACTGTCTTCAACAATGGTTGAACTAATTTACACTCCCACCAACTGTATAAAAGCGTTCCTATTTCTCCACATCCTCTCCAGCATCTGCTATTTCCTGACTTTTTAATGATTGCCTTTCTAACTGGCGTGAGATGGTATCTCATTGTGGTTTTGATTTGCATTTTTCTGATGACCAGTGATGATGAGCATTTTTACATGTCTGTTGGCTGCATAAATGTCTTATTTTGAGAAGTGTCTGTTCATATCCTTTTCCCACTTTTTGATGGGTTTTTTTTTTCTTGTAAATTTGTTTAAGTTCTTTGTAGATTCTGGGTATTAGCCCTTTGTCAGATGGGTAGACTGTAAAAATTTTCTCCCATTCTGTAGGTTGCCTGTTCACTCTAATGATAGTTTATTTTGCTGTGGAGAAGCTCTTTAGTTTAATTAGATCCCATTTGTCTATTTTGGTTTTTGTTGCCATTGTTTTTGGTGTTTTAGTCATGAAGTCCTTGCCCATGCCTATGTCCTGAATGGTATTGCCTAGGTTTTCTTCTAGGGTTTTTTATGGTATTAGGGCTTACATTTAAGTCTTTAATCCGTCTTGAGTTAATTTTTGTATACAGTGTAAGAAAGGGATCCAGTTTCAGCTTTGTACATATGGCTAGTCAGTTTTCCCAGCACCATTTATTAAATAGGGAATCTTTTCCCCATTGCTTGTTTTTGTCAGGTTTGTCAAAGATCAGATGGTTGTAGATGTGTGGTGTTATTTCTGAGGCCTCTATTCTGCTCCATTCATTTATATATCTGTTTTGGTATCAGTACCATGCTTTTTTGGTTACTGTAGCCTTGTAGTATAGTTTGAAGTCAGGTAGCGTGATGCCTCCAGCTTTGTTCTTTTTGCTTAGGATTGACTTGGCGATGCGGGCTCTTTTTTGGTTCCATATGAACTTTAAAGTAGTTTTTTTCCAGTTCTGTGAAGAAAGGCAATGGTAGCTTGACGGGGATAGCATTGAATCTATAAATTACTTTGGGCCGTATGGCCATTTTCATGATATTGATTTTTCCTATCCATGAGCATGGAATGTTCTTCCATTTGTTTGTGTCCTCTTTTATTTCATTGAGCAGTGATTTATAGTTCTCCTTGAAGAGGTCCTTCACATCCCTTGTAAGTTGGATTCCTAGGTATTTTATTCTCTTTGAAGCAATTGTGAATGGGAGTTCACTCATGATTTGGCTCTCTGTTTGTCTGTTATTGGTGTATAGGAATGCTTGTGATTTTTGCACATTGATTTTGTATCCTGAGACTTTGCAGAAGTTGCTTATCAGCTTAAGGAGATTTTGGGCTGAGACGATGGGGTTTTCTAAATATAAAATCATGTCATCTGCAAACAGGGACAATTTCACTTCCTCCTTTCCTAATTAAATACCCTTTACTTCTTTCTCTTGCCTGATTTCCCTGGCCAGAACTTCCAACACTATGTTGAATAGGAGTGGTGAGAGAGGGCATCCTTGTCTTGTGCCGGTTTTCAAAGGGAATGCTTCCAGTTTTTGCCCATTCAGTATGATATTGGCTGTGGGTTTGTCATAAATAGCTCTTATTATTTTGAGATATGTTCCATCAATACATGGTTTATTGAGAGTTTTTAGCATGAAGAGCTGTTGAATTTTGTCGAAGGCCTTTTCTGCATCTATTGAGATAATCATGTGGTTTTTGTCGTTGGTTCTGTTTATGTGATGGATTATGTTTATTGATTTGCATATGTTGAACCAGCCTTGCATCCCAGGGATGAAGCCAACTTGATCGTAATGGATAAGCTTTTTGATGTGCTGCTGGATTCGGTTTGCCAGGATTTTATTGAGGATTTTCGCATCGATGTTCATCAAGGATATTGGTCTAAAATTCTCTTTTTTTTGTGTCTCTGCCAGACTTTGGTATCAGGATGATGCTGACCTCATAATATGAGTTATGGAGGATTCCCTCTTTTTCTATTGATTGGAATAGTTTCAGAAGAAATGATACCAGCTCCTCTTTGTACCTCTGGTAGTATTCAGCTGTGAATCCATCTGGTCCTGGACTTTTTCTGGTTGGTAGGTTATTAATTATTGCCTCAATTTCAGAAACTGTTATTGGTCTATTCAGAGATTCAGCTTCTTCCTGGTTTAGTCTTGGGAGGGTGTATGTGTCCAGGAATTTATATATTTCTTCTAGATTTTCTAGTTTATTTGTGTAGAGGTGTTTATAGTATTCTCTGATGGTAGTTTGTATTTCTGTGGGATTGGTGGTGATATCCCCTTTATCATTTTTTATTGCATCTATTTGATTCTTCTCTCTTTTCTTCTTTATTAGTCTTGCTAGTGGTCTATCTATTTTGTTGGTCTTTTAAAAAAACCACCTCCTGGATTCATTGATTTTTTTTTTTTTGAGACGGAGTCTCGCTCTGTCGCCCAGGCTGGAGTGCAGTGGCGCGATCTCGGCTCACTGCAAGCTCCGCCTCCCGGGTTCACGCCATTCTCCTGCCTCAGCCTCCCGAGTAGCTGGGACTACAGGCGCCCGCTACCACGCCCGGCTAATTTTTTGTATTTTTAGTAGAGACGGGGTTTCACCGTGTTAGCCAGGATGGTCTCGATCTCCTGACCTCGTGATCCGCCCGCCTCGGCCTCCCAAAGTGCTGGGATTACAGGCGTGAGCCACCGCGCCCGGCCGATTCATTGATTTTTTGAAGGTTTTTTTGTATGTCTATCTGCTTCAGTTCTGCTCTGATCTTAGTTATTTCTTGCCTTCCGCTAGCATTTGAATGTGTTTGCTCTTGTTTCTCTAGTTCTTTTAATTGTGATGTCAGAGTGTCGATTTTAGACCTTTTCTGCTTTCTCTTGTGGACATTTAGTGCTATAAATTTCCCTCTACACACTGCTTTAAATGTGTCCCAGAGATTCTGGTACATTGTGTCTTTGTTCTCATTGGTTTCAAAGAACATCTTTATTTCTGCCTTCATTTCGTTATTTATGCAGTAGTCATTCAGGAGCAGGTTGTTCAGTTTCCATGTAGTTGTGTGGTTTTGAGTGAGTTTCTTAATTCTGAGTTCTAATTTGATTGCACTGTGGTCTGAGAGACAATTTGTTGTGATTTTGTTCTTTTACATTTGCTGAGGAGTGCTTTACTTCCAATCGTGGTCAATTTGAGAATAAGTGAGATGTGGTGCTGAGAAGAATGTATATTCTGTTGATTTGGGGTGGAGAGTTCTGTAGATGTCTATTAGGTCTGCTTGGTGCAGAGCTGAGTTCAAGTCCTGGATATCCTTGTTAACCTTCTGTCTCGTTGATCTGTCTAATATTGACAATGGGGTGTTAAAGTCTCCCATTATTATTGTGTGGGAGTCTAAGTCTCTTTGTAGGTCTCTAAGGACTTGCTTTATGAATCTGGGTGCTCCTGTATTGGGTGCATATATATTTAGAATAGTTAGCTCTTGTTGAATTGATCTGTTTACCATTGTGTAATGGCCTTCTTTGTCTCTTTTGATCTTTGTTGGTTTAAAGTCTGTTTTATCAGAGACTAGGATTGCAACCCCTGCTTTTTTTTGCTTTCCATTTGCTTGGTAGATCTTCCTCCATCCCTTTATTTTGAGCCTATATGCGTCTTTGCACATGAGATGGGTCTCCTGAATACAGCACCGATGGGTCTTGACTCTTTATCCAATTTGTCAGTCTGAGTCTTTTAATTGGGGCATTTAGTCCACTTACATTTAAGGTTAATATTGTTATGTTTGAATTTGATCCTGTCATTATGATGCTAGCTGGTTATTTTGCCCATTAATTGATGCAGTTTCTTCATAGCATCAATGGTCTTTACCATTTAGCATGTTTTTGCAGTGGCTGGTACTGGTTGTTCCTTTCCATGTTTATAGTGCTTCCTTCAGGAGCTCTTGTAAGGCAGGCCTGGTGGTGACGAAATCTCTCAGCATTTGCTTGTCTGTAAAGTATTTTATTTCTCCTTCACTTATGAAGCTTAGTTTGGCTGGATATGAGGTTTTGGGTTGAAAATTCTTTTCTTTAAGAATATTGAATATTGGCCCCCACTGTCTTCTGGCTTGTAGGGTTTCTGCCAAGAGATCCGCTGTTAGTCTGATGGGCTTCCCTTTGTGGGTACCCCGACCTTTCTCTCTGGCTGCCCTTAACATTTTTTCCTTCATTTCAACCTTGGTGAATCTGACAATTATGTGTCTTGGGGTTGCTCTTCTCGAGGAGTACCTTTGTGGTGTTCTCTGTATTTCCTGAATTTGAATATTGGCCTGCCTTGCTAGGTTAGGGAAGTTCTCCTAGATCCTACCCTGAAGAGTGTTTTCTAACTTGGTTCCATTCTCCCCATCACTTTACAGTACACCAGTCAAATATATATTTGGTCTTTTCACATAGTCTCATATTTCTTGGAGTCTTTGTTCATTTCTTTTCACTCTTTTTTCTCTAATCTTGTCTTCTTGCTTTATTTCATTAATTTGATCTTCCATCACTGATATCCTTTCTTCCACTTGATTGAATCAGCTATTGAAGCTTGTGCATGCATCACAAAGTTCTCATGCCATGGTTTTCAGCTCCATCAGGTCATTTAAGCTCCTCTCTATGTTGTTTATTCTAGTTGGCCATTCGTCTAACCTTTTTTCAAGGTTTTTAGCTTCCTTGTGATGGGTTAGAACATGCTCTTTTAGCTCTGAGAAGTTTGTTATTACCAACCTTCTGAAGCCTACTTCTGTCAACTCGTCAAACTTATTCTCCATCCAGCTTTGTTCCCTTGCTGGCGAGGAGCTCCAATCCTTTGGAGGAGAAGAGGTGCTCTATTTTTTTGGAATTCTCAGCTTTTCTATTCTGGTTTCTCCCCATCTTTGCAGTTTTATCTATGTTTGGTCTTTGATGTTGGTGACCTACAGATGGGGTTTTGGTGTGGATGTCCTTTTTGTTGATGTTGATGCTATTCCTTTCTGTTTGTTAGTTTTCCTTCTAACGTCAGACCCCTCAGTTGCAGGTCTGTTGGAGTTTGCTGGAGGTCCACTCCAGATCCTGTTTGCCTGGATATCACCAGCGGAGGCTGCAGAGCAGCAAAGATTGCTGCCTGATCCTTCCTCTAGAAGCTTCGTCCCAGAGGGGCACCTGCCTGTTTGAGGTGTCTGTCAGCCCCTACTGGGAGGTGTTTCCCAGTCAGGCTACACAGGGGTCAGGGACCTGCTTGAGGAGGCAGTCTGTCTGTTCTTGGAGCTCAAACGCCGTGCTGAGAGAACCACTGCTCTCTTCAGAGCTGTCAGACAGGGACGTTTAAGTCTGCAGAAGCTGTCTGCTGCCTTTTGTTCTACTATGCCCTGCCCCCAGAGGTGGAATCCATAGAGACAGTAGGCCTTGCTGAGCTGTGGTGGGCTCCATCCAGTTCGTGCTCTTTGTTTACACTGTGAGCTACTCAAGCCTCAGCAATGGCAGATGCCCCTCCCTTCATCCAGCTGCAGCATCGCAGGTCGATCTCAGACTGCTGTGCTAGCAGTGAGCAAGGCTCCGTGGGTGTGGGACCCACCAAGCCAGGCATGGGAGGGTGTCTCCTGGTGTGCCAGTTGCTAGGACTGTGTATAGCTCAGTATTTGGTCAGAAGTGTACCATTTCTCCAGGTACAGTCTGTCACGGCTTCCCTTGGCTAGGAAAGGGAAATCCCCTGACCCCTTGTGCTTCCCCGGGTGAGGCAACGCCTCGCCCTGCTTCAGCCCACCCTCCATGAGCTGCACCCACTGTCCAACGAGTGCTAGTGAGATGAACCAGGTACCTCAGTTGCAAATGCAGAAATCACCTGTCTTCTGTGTTGATCTTGCTGGGAGCTGCAGACTGGAGGTCTTCCTATTCGGCCATCTTCGAAGTGACCTCCGACCCTTTTATGTTTGAATGCTTTCTGTCAATAAATGAGGGAAATGCCATTTTAAATTTATGAGCGGCTTTTTCTTTTCCTTTTGGTTTGGGGTAGAGTTACAAGGCAATTTATCTTTGGGGTAAATATAGAGCTTTTGTTAAAAAACAAAAACATTAGCCTTTGGAGATGCAGGGGTGCAGGCCAGATCTTTGTGACCCTGGGCTGGAGCCTCCGTTTCCACATCTGAAAACAGGGGCATTAATATCCACCTGCCCAGCAAATCAGAGGGTTACTGTGAATGTGAAATGACCTAGTGGGCTGTAGGCATCATGGCCATCTTCACCTTTTGCTCTTACCCTGGTGGTGAGGGCTCAGTCTGTGGTCACCTGGCCCTCACCCTGCTGTAACTCTGCTTAGGGCTCTGCTTTCAGGCCTTTGTGATGGGAGCGTGTTTGTGCACCCTATAGTCATGAACAGCATCTCCTCTGTCACCTGCATAGCTCTGTACAATTGTCAGGGGGCTTTCATGCTCATCCATGATCTCATTTAGAAAAAAAAAACTGAGCACAGAATCTACCAAAGCCCCCAGATCTGGGTGTCTTATTTTGTAATTTGCTCATTTAAAGCAATAATATCAAATGCAGTCAGATTAACAGCCATTTGTTGAATCCTTACAATGTACCAGGTGCTCTGCTAAACACTTTCCATACATTTCACACTAACCACAGACCAAGAAACTAGGTCTATGATTTCCCTATTTTCCATATGGAGAAACTGAGGCTCAGAGGGTTTAAGAAACATCCCTTAAGTCACAGAGCTGTTAAGTGGCAGAGCCAGGACTCAAACTGACCTCTGTCTGACCCTCATGAGCATAGCTTACTTGCCTAAAACACTTCCAGATCCTATATGTATCAGGGGCAGTGTGTGGAATCCCCCTGCTGAGGGATCTAGTGCCCAGGTAGGGGTGCAAAGCTGCCGAGGTTGGAGAGAAGATGGAAAAAAGAAAGCGGAATTTGTCAACAGGGCACCCCTGGCTGGAGTGGGTACCCTGGACAGGATGTTGGGGGACCTGGTTTGGAATATCAGAGCTTACATTCTCCCACAGCATGACCTTGGCCCATTCAACTCCACTTTCTGCCTTCAGTTTTCCCTCCAGAAACACTGTTAGGATCACAGCGGTCATTATTTGTGGTGCAGCTGCTTCATGATTGCTTAGCACGGCCCATGAATCATTGGATTCATCTTTAGAAAATCCCTCATGGAAGGATGCAAAGGCATAAGAATGATACCATGGACTTTGGGGACTTGGGGGAAAGGGTGGGAGTGGGTGAGGGATAAAAGACTACACATCGGGTACAGTGTACACTGCTCACGTGATGGGTGCACAAAATCTCAGACATCACTACTAAAGAACTCATTCATGTAACCAAACACCACTTGTTCCCCAAAAACCTATTGAAATAAACAAAGATCCCTCATAAGTGGATATCATTATTCTTTTAATTTTACAGAGAAGGAAACTGAGGCACTTAAAGGTAAAGTAACTTGTATCAACTCACCTGGATGGTTAGTGTTGGCACCAGGGCTTGAACCTGTGCCACCTGATTTCAGAGTTTTGTGGAATTGTGGAATTGGTGGAGCCCTCAGGTTCCCACTGTTATGGGTCAAAGGTATCTGAGTCACCTGGCAGGGAATCCATACAGGTCTGTAGCAACCTCAATTCTTGCCTCCTCAGAAAGAAAGAATTCAACTGAGGGGCATAAGGCAGAAGGAGAGACCAATGCAAGTTTCAGAGCAGGAGTGGAAGTTTATTTAAAAGGCTTTAGAAAAGGAAAGAAAGGAAAACATGCTTGGAAGAAACCCAAGCAGGCATGTGAAGGTCAAGTGCAGTGTTTAGCCCTGATCCTAGGACTTTCTAGGCTGGCCCCTTTCCCATGATTCTTCCCTTAGGGTGGGCTGCCCACATGCACAGTGCCCTCCTTACACTTGGAGGTGAGCATGTACAGTGTGGTTAGGAAGTTGTATGCACACCCATCTGAAGCTTTCTTCTGTTTTCTGGTGGAGTGCCCCCTGAAGGTAATACTCCACCATTTTGTCTCTTGATGCACATGCCCAGGCTCATTAGTCCAATACCTGAGATTTTGTTGGAAGCCCCTTTTTGCTTCTCCCTGGCACCTGCATTCAATTAACACTTTAATGCAACAGGTGTGGACCATAAGGAAACGGCCACTCCCTGGTGCTGACTGCCAGTTTATCACTTTTAGAGAGACAATGTGACAACAGCCAAACCATCGCTCAATGTAGTAGGTGGAGGAGAGCTCTCTCTTGCCCCATGCATGTCTGTCTACCTGTAACACCACCAGCTGGAGTTCCCTGGGGCCTTTTCTCCTGCTAGGATCAGGGAAGTAATGAGGGACCCTGGGGCAGAGGAGGAAGCCCTAAGGGTAGGAGTCTCTGTGGATGGTCACCAGGGTAGGGGTCCTCTGTCACCAATGGCCAAGAGAAATGGAGGAGGGGCTGTCAGCTAAGTCAGAGGCTGCCCCTCAATGGCCTCTCCCTTATTAGTTTGATATGGTCCTGGAAGTGCCCACCCCTGCCTGGCTGCCTTCCTTCTCCGCAACCCAAGGTACCTGGCTCCCCTACTAACCCTCACCCAGATGGTCTCAGATGCTGCTTCTGGATGCTCTGGTCCCATGCAAGGCCCAGGGAAGAAAAGCCTGTTGCTCACTGCTTGCCCTTGTACTTAAGGAGACGGGAGGCCTCTTCCCTGTCAGCTCACAGGCTCACATTAGCCCCCCACAGTATCTGTTGGGAGACAATTCCCTTGGATCTTTTGTGTCATGTCACAGCTTTTGTTCCAGACTATCTTTTCAAGGATTTTTGTACAGCAAACAGATTGGACATGGCCTTGGAAGATAAAGATCTTGTATCCAGGGTAGAGGTCAGATTTGTTTGCTGTCCCCCAGGGTGGGGATGGGGCAGTGTAGGGGAAATGGCTGCACTTTAGTCAGGAGTAGGCTGCGGTGGCCTTCCAGTGCAGCATGACTCAATGGGTTTGGAGTGCAAGCGCACAACTCCACACATTATGTAACCATGCTGCATAAGGCGCATTAGGTGACCACTCATGTGAGCTTGTGCTTGGCTCAGAGCCACTAGTGTCTATAAAAGGTATCATTACCCTGATGACGCTGTATGTACAGCTCTTGCCCAGGCTCATGCCCACAGAGAGAATAAAGCCATGTCAAAATTGCCTACAATTCCTTAAGTGTTTTTCCAGCTACCTGCCACCTGCCCTCTGACTTCCCTCGGACCCAGTTTGGTCTAGAAACTGACAATTGGCACTGTAAGCAGGATCCCAATGTAACTGAGCCTTCTGTCCCCACCAATTCCAGGTTGGCCTTGTGGCCACAACATAGACTGTGGTACTCGGTGGCAGCTGTGCTTCTTAGATGGGCTCTGGTGGAAACCTGGGTGGCAGTAGATGGGTTCCCCTACAAGCATGGAGAAGGTGCTGAAGCAGCTGGAAGCACAGAGCATCAAGAAGGAGCAAACCTTTGCTGGCAGAGTTGGATGGGCATTTTTGACTGTGCAATGGGAAGTACACACCCTGTCTCTGAGGGATGTAGTGCAGGTAAGGGACCTTCAGGCTCAGGTGGGGCACCTGGAGGCCCAGCTACAGAGCTCAGAAAGAGTTAGAGGCTGCTGTGAATGGGGACCTCCAGGTGCAGGTGGGGTGCCTGGAGGCCCAGCTACACTGATCAGAAAAAGAATTAGAGGCTGCAGTGAATGCAGGCTTGGGTCCACCATTTCTGTCTGAGGCCCCCACTCGGTCTGATATTGAGGAGGAGGGACTCCTGTTGTGGGCTTACCCAATGGTCTGTCAAAAGATAGATCATGAACAGCCGATGGGGCCCCAAGGGCGGGCTCAGGGACCCCCCCACCGTAATGCAACACACTTCATATATTCCCTGTACCCCAACTGAGTTGCAGAAATTAGGCAAGCAGTGCCACCAGCATCCAGGGGAACTCCTGACTGCCTGGATGCTTCGTTTGTGGGACAAGGCAGCAGATAGTATCTCTTGTTCTGTCTCTGAGTTGGAAGAGCTGGCCTCCATCATGACTCATCCCTCCGTCAGTCAGCAGTTGCAAGTGAGCAGGTGGTGAGCAACAGGGCAAGGTGACCACACCCTGACTGAGTGGCTATGGGCAGCCATATAGACTGTGTGGAACAATGCTGGTGAAATACCTAAAACTGTGAGCAAATGGTAGTCATGTGCCAATTTGGTGCAAGCCATCTTTGAGATGGGTATGCGGCAGGCTATGTTTGACCTGAATACTTGGGGGCCAGATGATGAATGTTTCACCTCCCACATGAGGGATCTCCTTTTGGGTTCTGCATCCCCAAGCTGCTGTTCTCACCCCATACATAGGGCACCACATACATGAAGTGATCACTGCTGTGGTGGCCCTTGGGGAAGCAGAAGGCTGTCAGCAAGACTGAGGGGTCCATGCTGTAAAGAAGGGGAAGGTGCCTTTCCCATAAAGGGCTCACCCATGGGACAAAAGGGGGCCCAATGAGTGACATGCTCATAGATGTGGATACATTTGATTTTGGCCAGGGTTGACTGAGAGAAAATTGATAAGCAGCTCAATGAAGTACCCTTAACTTTGTGGAGACACTTGTGTCTACAGCAGCAATTCCAGAAAATGCTCAAGGGAGAGAAGGACATTACTGCATGACCCAGTCCCAGCTGGGTGCTCCAGATCAAAGACTACTTGCTGCAGCCAGGTGGAAATGTAGAGCCTTTTCTGTTTGATTAGGGAACTGGCTGAGGTGCCCGGCTTGGGGGGACATCGGATGACTGGAGGCCACATGTAAAATTAGCAATCCACTGGTCCCCCACCAATGTACAGTGGGTACTGGCACTGGTAGATACTGGAGCAGACAGTAGCCTTGTTTACGGGAACCTGGGTAAGTTTCTGGACAAAACTGCATACACTGATGATTATGGAGGCTGGTCAGTGAAAGTGAAACTGATATCTCTACACCTTGGCATCGGCCGTTTGGCTCCCCGTTTATATACTGTGTATGTCTCTCCCATGCTAGAATACATTCTGGGGGTGGACATTTTACATGACCTGGCATTACAAACCACGGCTGGGGAACTCAGACTCTGAGTGCATGTGGTGAAGCCGGTGCCATGTGGACATATGCATCAACAGCCTCAGGTCCTGCCACAACCCCGATGGGTTACTTCCACCCATTACTACTGTTTGCTGGGTGGGTAGATGGAGATAACAGAGACAATTAAAAAGCTGGAGCAGGTGCAGATAATGCATGGCAACCACAGCCCCTACAATTATCTGGTGTGGCCAGCTAGAAAGACTGATGGAACTTGGGAGATAACGGTGGACTATTGGGAACTGAATAAAGTAATACCCCCTTTGCATGCATCTGTATCATCATGAATTTGATGCACTGTTTGATGATGGAACTGGGACAGTATCACTATGTAGTGGACTTGGCCTTATGTACCTGCCACTGTTCTCTCCACATTGCCCAGATACCCACATAACCAGGAGGCTCTATGCTCTCGGGTTCTGCAAGTACGGTGAACCCCTTGGTGGTTCTATCCCCTGGCAGTGGCTATCCCTCAAGTGGGTATCATAACTGTAGAAGCACAAGTTACTGCTCTTGCAGAGCACACTGCTCAGGCTCTGAATTACATCTGAGTGGCCCTCTTCCTGTTAACGGATGAAGTTGATCAGATCAGAAAGGTATCGTTGCAAAACCAAATGGCCTTAGACATAGTAACTGATGCCCAATGAGTCACCTGTGCTCTTTTAGGAACACAATGTTATACCTTTATTCCTTACAACACTTGGCAGAGCAAAACAGCACCCTTTAAGGGGTCTCACAGGAGATTAAGGCAGTTGAGAGCCTTACTGACAACTCCCAGCAGAGATGGTGGGCATCCTTGGGCTCTGGCCTATGCTGGGCCCTAATAGTCATAAGTAGCATAGCTGGGATCCTAGTAGTGAGCTGTTGCTCTCTGTATTGTTGTTGTGGGTTGTGGATTCAGAAATCTGCCCTATGGGCATGTATCCCCACCTGAAAGATGCCCTTGGTCTAGGAGGTGGAGTGTAAGGGAAATGGCTGTGCTTTAGTCAGGAGTAGGCCGAGGTGGCCTTCCGGCACAGCATGACTCAGTGGGTTTGGAGTGCAGGCGCATAACTATACACATCATGTAACCATGCCATGTGAGGCGCATTAGGTGACCAGTCACCTGAGCTTGTGCTTGGCTTGGAGCCACTATTGTCTGTAAAAGGTATAATTACCCTGCTGATGCTGTACATATGGCTCACGCCCAGAGAGAGAATAAAGCCATGTTGAAACTGCCTATGATTCCTTGAGTGTTTTCCCAGCTACCTGCCACCCAGTCACTGACTCCCCTCAGACCTCAGTTTGGGCTAGAACCTAACAGGCATGTTTGGCCGCAGCCCCCTTTTAAGTTTGGAGGTTTCTTCTGCTGTGTCCCTCAGCTGTGACACAAAACTGTGGTAGCATCCACATGGGCCTGCCTCCACATTGGCCCTGTGGGACTGGGAGTGTGAGGGTAACATGAAGATCTTGCTGCCTGCTGTCCCCTGAGCAACAGCGTCCTTAGTCTCTGACCCAGGACTTTTGTGTCTTCTTCCAGGAAACTGGATTAGCTTAAAAGTAGAGCAACATCTCTCACACTTCATAGCTCTTTACAGTTTTGACAACAAGGATGGGTGCTGATGGAGACATGGCTTTCTGGAAGACCCCTTGGATCTGGTAACAAATGCTCTCCCCAAGTGGTGGGTGAGGGTTGTGGAGTAAGGGTCCCCCACTGTTCTTATTAATGAGGCTCTCACTTTGCCTCAACAACACTTTTCTTGTTTTTTATTATTATTATTATTATTTTTGCCTCCTGCAGGTAGGAGGAGGAAGGGCCAAGGAGTCCCCAAAGCTGATAGAGAGCTCCAGGTGGGTCCAAACTGAGCCTAGCTGGCCACAGGGCTGCTAAAACCCAAAGCATGGGGGCATTGCCCTCCCAGCAGATGGACTACCTGAACTTCCACTACTGACATTTCTTCAGACTGATAAACCTAATCTGTGTCTTGTGTTTGGCTTTCTGGACATTGACAATGGTGCACCTTTCATTACAAAAGCTACTCACCGGGATTGAATTTCTGACTCTACCTCCCTCCCCACCCACCCCATCTTAGTAAGAATCTTAGGTCATGGGGTGTGGCAGCCTCCAGAGACAGAGATCTCCTCCTCTCAGCTGCTCTCTAGGCACGGGGGCTGGGGTGGTGTGTGCACCTATTTTGAAAATTCAGTGGTCAGTCACTTCCGAGTAGGAGGAAGCTTCGTCTTGGATGGTTGGAGAGGACTCTGGGAAGCACATAGCTCAGGGGCCCTAGTTTCACATCTCATAACGTGCAATCTAGAGTCCTTTTTTAGCTCATTCCGGATTTAGGCCTGCACACTCTACTTTACTTCTCTGGGTGCTTTGCTGTCTCCATGACCTTGTCTTTCAATGGCTCTCTGCAGCCCTCCACCCAAGGCCTCTGCTCTGCTCCACTGGCCTGAGGTAGCCATCTGCTGACTGAGTCAGGGGCCCTGGGAGAATTCCTGACCTGGTTCCCACCCCACAAGCTCCCAGCTTCCCAGTGCTGACTTGGCTAATTGATCTGGAGTCCTTGCCAAAAATCATATCCTGCAGGCCTGTGGAGCCTTAAACGTGGAGTGGCTGTACAGCCCCGCTGGGCTCAGCTGCTCGGAGTTATAAAAAGAACTGCAGTGCATGTGGTGGGCCGGTGACTAACGTGGCCACTTGGGGAGTCGTCATCAGCTGTTGGGTGAGGTGATGTGTATCAGGCTGCACTCAGTTCCCAAGGTTCAACCCTGGAGGCTGATCTCCTTTCTCACCTCCTTAGTCCAGGCTGCAGGAGAGATTTCTGCCTTGAGCGCAGAACTTAATCAGTGGCTCACTGTCTATCCTGAGTTATGGCTGTGGTACAGCCCAGCTCTAGGCACTGTGGCAGGCCCTGCACTGTGAGGAACTGTCATGAGGTGAATGATTTGGCGAGAAATGATATGCTGACAGTTTGCAGACACTAAAGGAGTGTGAGGAATGGGGAGTGGATTTTGGAGTCTGAAGAGCTACCTCCACATCCCAACTCTGCCACTTACTAGCTGTGTGGCTTTGGGCTGGTTATTTAACTTCTCTGGACCTCAGTTTGCCTTGTCTGTGAAATGAAAACAATACCTACCCCATGAGGGTTACATGAAAAAAACACAGTAGAATCCATTTTAATCTGACCTTGAGTCCTAAGAGAAGGAAGGAGGAAAAGTTATCCCTGGCTGGGTGACACTTGGCATATCCAGCTGTCCCGGGTGGAGCTCTTAGCAGAAGCCCCCCCTTTTTTTTTTGAGATGGAGTCTTGCCCTATCACCCAGGCTGGAGTGCAGTGGCATGATCTCAGCTCACTGCAACTCTCGCCTTTTGGGTCCAAGCGATTCTCATGCCTCAGCCTCTCAAGCAACTGGGATTACAGGCATTCACCACCACACCCAGCTAATTTTTGTATTTCTAGCAGAGACGGGGTTCCGCCATATTGTCCAGGCTGCTCTCAAACTCCTGACCTTAAGTGATCTGCCCACCTCGGTCTCCCAAAGTGCTGGGATTATAGGTGTGAGCCACCACGCCCGGACAAGCACAGCCTTTTAACAGCAGCCTGCAAGACCCACACTTTACTCCACGAACATATCAATATTACTGTTGTTGTGTTGGTAGGAGATGCTGTCTCCCTGGGAACCTTTTTACTTAAGCCTGGACCATAAACCATGGTAGTAATGGTTCTCTTGTTTGTGGTGGCACATCCATACAGGTGTGCAGCAACCTCAGTTCTTGCCTCCTCAGAAGAAAGAATTTGACTGAGGGGCATAAGTCAGAAGGAGAGACCAAGGCAAGTTTTGAAGCAGGAGTGAAAGTTTATTAAAAAGCTTTAGAGGCTAGGCGTGGTGGCTCATGTCTGTAATCCCAGCACTTTGGGAGGCCGAGGCAGGCGGATCACTTGAGGTCAGGAGTTCGAGACCAGCCTGGCCAACATGGTGAAACCCCATCTCTACTAAAAATACAAAAATTAGCTGGGCGTGGTGGCGGGCGCCTGTAATCCCAGCTACTCAGGAGGCTGAGGCAGGAGAATCACTTGAAACTCTGCAGTGGGGTGAGATCGTGCCTCTACACTCCAGCCTGGGCTTCAGAGCGAGACTCTTTCTAACAACAACAACAACAACAACAACAACAACAACAACAGCAACAACAAAACCCCCAAAGCTTTAGAGCAGGAATGAAAGCAAGGAAAATACACTTCGAAGAGGCCCAAGCAGGTAACTTGAAGAACAAGTGCAGGACTTGACCTTTTGACTTGGGGTTTTATACGTTGGCATGCTTCTGGGGTCTTGCGTCCCTTCTCACTTGATTCTTTTTTTTTTTTTTTTTAGATAGAGTTTTGCTCTTGTTGCCCAGGCTGGAGTGCAATGGTGCAATCTCAGCTCACCACAACCTCCACCTCCCAGGTTCAAGTGATTCTCCTGCCTCAGCCTCCTGAGTAGCTGAGATTACAGGCGTGCTCCATGCCTGGCTAATTTTGTATTTTTAGTAGAGATAGAGTTTCTCCATGTTGGTCAGGCTGGTCTTGAACTCCCAACCTCAGGTGATTTGCCCACTGCGGCCTCCCAAAGTACTAGGATTACAGGCATGAGCCACCATGCCCGGCCTTCTCGCTTGATTCTTCCCTTGGGGTGAGCTGCCCGCGTGCACGGTGGCCTGCTAGCCCTTTGGGGGGTAGCATGTGCAGTGTGTTTACTGGAGTTGTACACATGCTCACCCGAGGAGTTCTTCCCTTTTACTGGTGGAATGCTCCTGGAAGGTCAACTCCGCCATTTCGTGTCTTAATGCACATGCTTGAGCCCACTCGCCCAGCTCCTGAGATCTTATAGGAAACTGATGATCACCAGTTTTAGGTGTTTTCTATCTACAGGCAGAATGCCTTTTCCTGGTGCTGGTTGAGACCTATTACTATTTTAGAGAGGCAGTGTGACAACTGCCTAACCATCACCTAATGATCGCCTGATTTTCCTGGTGGGGTGTAGGGGCCCTCTTCTGCCCTGTTCATGTCTCACTAGCTACCCACCGTAAAACTCCTGAGCACACTATTGGAGCTGGTGGGGTTTTCTTTGCAAATGCCGCCATGTCACCCATAGCTTGGCCTGCAGGTCCCTGCACTAGTGCCAATGTAGATATTTTCTTTCCAAATCTAATCCCTAATTTACACACCCTTTGTGATGATGAGTTCAAATTCTTAGAAAAATTATTTAGCCCCCTGGAGAGACTGCTCTCCCAGTGTGGAGGGCTGGGGCTGGGGTCATATGTCAATATTGTTCAATGTGACACATATTTACTGAGCACCTACTCAGTGCCCATCCCTGGTGAGACAAAAGATGAGTGAGGAATGGCCCCTGCCCTTGAGAAACATATAAGAAATGTTCAGCAAGAAGCGTGTGTCTTTCTCTTGACCATAATGGCAATCTCCTAACACTGGAATAGGGTTAAGAAATCATAAAGAGTTAGTTCATGCACGTGTTCGTTGATTCATGAAGGCTTTATAGGGCCTCTACTTTGTCCCAGGCTCTATGCTAGACAGTAGGTAAAGCTGAATTGAAGGTTTTATTTTGCAGTTATTAAGCCTGTGAATAATTTCAGCACAGGAAGCCTACTGTGCCTTTCAGCACAGTTGACTTATGTCCAAGGTACAGATGTGGAACAGAAGAGAGAGTACTGAATGATGTTCTGGTGGGACAGCAGGATGGTTCTGTGTCTGGGAGTGCTTCACAGAGGAAGTGGCTACTGAAAAAGGATTCAAAGGAAGACTCAGCTTGCCAGGTGGATGCATGGGGAAAAGGCATCCTAGGCTGAGGAAACAGCCTGTGCAAAGGCCTGGGGGCTGAGTCATGGACCAGCAGGGCTCAGAGGATTCGCAGAAGTGATCTCATCCACCCACTCATAGTTCAGATGAGGCTGGGATGCAGAGAGCGGAAGGCACTGCCTAGAGCTACTCAGCCAGTTAACCACAGAGTTTTGATGGGAACCTGGCCTCCTACCTCCCAGCCACAGCTGGTATTTTCTTCTGCTGGGGAAATGCTACACATCATACACAATACCATCTTTACCACTTGATGAATCACAAGCAGGTATACATTTAAGTCATCTGAATTTAGTTCAAAGTTTGCAAATGGAGAGCAGAATTAGAGGGGCTGGCTGTGCTTTCCATGGGTCCAGATATATAGTGGGTGCTCAGTAAGGGTCTGTGCCCTCCTCCATGGCCAGATGCGGTTGGGGGGTGGGGGCGGGAAGTAAAGGCAACTGCCTGTTCTAAAGGAACACATGGATGACAACTTCCAACTTAGGATGACTTGAAGCTGGGCTTGTGAAGGCTCTGAGCAGCTGGGCTTGGAAGGCAATAATTTCTCAGGCAGAGCATGAGTACTTCTGTGTCTCCCAGTTTGAAAGGGAGCAAGTCATCCTGAAAATAAGCAAATGTCACTTCACCTCCGACCTGGCTGCCCTTTCAGTGGGTGCAGCGAATAAGGCCTTCTCGGTCATTCCGGGCTTTCAGTTTATGGGACTAAGAAAAAGGCAGAAATGCCAATAGTATACAATCATATCTATTTTATTGTGCTTTGCTTTATTATGCTTGGCAGATACTCCATTTTTAAAAAACAAAGTAAAGGTTTGTGGCAATCCTGCTTTGAGCAAGTCTATTGGTGCCATTTTTCCAACAGCATGTGCTCACTTCATGTCTCTGTGTCACATTTTGGTAATTCTGGCAATATTTCAGACTTTTTCATTATTATTATATCTGTTATGGTAATCTGTAATTATTGATCTTTGATGTTACTATTGTAATTATTTTGGGGTGCCACAAACCGTGCCCCTAAGACAGCAAATTTAATCAATAAATGTTGTGTGTGTTCTGACTGCTCCACCAACTGGCCATTCCTTCATCTCTCCCTCTCTTTTGGCCTCCCTATTCTCCAAGACACAACAATATTGGAATTAGGCCAAGTAATAACCCTACAATGCTGCCTTAAGCGTTCAAGTGAAAGGAAGGGTGGCATATCTTGCTTGAAATAAGAAGCTGGACATGATGAAGCTTAGTGAGGAAGGCATATGGAAAGCAGAAAAAGGCTGAAAATGAGGCCTCTTGTACCAAACAGTTACAAATGCAAAGGAAAAGTTCTTGAAGGAAATTAAAAGTGCTACTTCAGTGAACACAGGAATGATAAGAAAGTGAAGCAGCTTTATTGCTGATATGGAGAAAATTTGAGTAGTCTGAATAGAAGATCAAACTAACCATAACATTCCCTTAAGGCAAAGCCTAATCCAGAGCATGACCCTAACTCTCTCCAGTTCTATAAAGGCAGAGAGAGGTGAGGAAGCTACAGAAAAGAAGTTGGGGCTGGGTATGGTGGCTCACACCTGTAATCCTAGAACTTTGGGAGGCCGAGGCAGGTGGATCACTTAAGTCCAGGAGTTTTGAGATCAGCCTGGGCAACATGGAGAAAACCTGTTGCTACAAAAAAAAAAAAAAAAAAAAAAAAAAAAAAAATTAGCTGGGTGTGGTGGTGCATGCCTGTGGTCTCTGTTACTTGGGAGGCTGAGGTGGGAGAATCTCTTGAGACCGGGAGGTGGAGGTTGCAGTGAGCCATGATTACACCACTCCACTCCAACCTGAGTGACAGAGTGAGACCCTGACACACACACACACACAAGAAAAAGAAAAAGAAAAAAAAGTTGGAAGCTAGCAGAGGTCAGTTTCTGAGGTTTAAGGAAATAAGCTATCTCTTTGATGTAAAAGTACAAGCAGCAAGTGCTGATGTAGAAGCTGCAGCAAGTTATCCAGAAGATCTAGCTAAGACCATCAATGAAGGTGGCTACACTGAACAACAGATTTTCACTGGAGACAAAGCAGCCTTATATGGGAAAAAGATGCCATCTAGGACTTCCACAGCTAGAGAGGAGAAGTCAATGCCTGGCCTCAAAGCTTGAAAGGACAGGCTGGCTCTCTTGTTAGGGGCTAATGTAGCTGGTGACTTTAAGTTTAAGCCAATGCTCCATGGCCATTCTGAAAATCCTAGGGCCCTTAAGAATTGTGATAAATCCACTCTGTCTGTGCTCTAGAAGTGGAACAACAAAGCTTGAATGACAGCATATCTGTTTAGAGCATAGTTTACTGAATGTTTTAAGCCCACTGTTGAGACCTACTGCTGAGAAAAAAAGATTCATTTGAAAATACTACTGTTCACTAACAATGCACCTGGTTACCAAGAGTTGTGATGGAGATGTACAAGGAGATGAATGTTGTTTTCATACCTATTAACACATCATCTGTTCTGCACCCACGGATCAAGTAATTTTGACTTTCAAGTCTTATTACTTAAGAAATACATTTCATAAAGTGATAGCTGCCATAGATAGTGATCCGTCTGACTGACCTGGACAAAGTAAGTTGAAAACCTTCTGGGAAGGGATTCACCATTAGAGATGCCATTAAGAACATTCATGACTCATGGAAGGAGATAAAAATGTCAACATTAACAGGATTTTTTTTGGCTGCCCAGTGCATATAAAAGTTATATTTATGCTATTACATGTACAATAGCATTATGTCTAAAAAACAATGTATGGACCTTAATTTAAAAATGCTTTACTGCTAAAAAATGCTAATGATCATCTGAGCCTTCAGCAAGTCATAATCTTGCTCAAGTCTGGAAGTCTGGAGTTTGTAAGAAGTTGATTGCAACCCTCATGAATGACTCTGAGGGATTCAACATTTCAGTGGAGGAAGTAACTGCAGATGTGGTAGAAATAAGCAAGAGAACTAGAATTGGAAGCAGAGCCTGAAGATGGGACCGAATTGCTGCCATCTCATGATCAAACTTGAATGGTTGAGGGGTTGCTTCTTTACGGATGAGCAAAGAAAGTGGTTTCTTAAGATGATACCTACTCCTGGTGAAGATGCTGTGAATATTGTTGAAATTACAACAAAGGATTTAGAATATTCCATAAACTTAGTTGATAAAGCAGTGGCAGGGTTTAAGAGGATTGATTCCAATCCTGAAATAAGTTCTACTATGGGTAAAATGCTATCAAACAGCATTGTGTGCTACAGAGATGTCTTTTGTGAAAGGAAGAGTTAATCAATATGGCCAATTTCATGGTTGTTTTATTTCAAGAAATTGCCACAGCCACCCCAGCCTTCAGCAACCACCACCCTGATCAGTCAGCAGCCATCAACATGGAGGCAAGACCCTCCACAGCAAAAAGATTATGACTTGCCGAAGGCTCAGATGATTGTTAGCATTTTTTAGCAATAAAGTATTTTTAAATTAAGGCATGTACATTGTTTTTTAGATATAATGCTATTGTACACATAATAGCATAAATATACCTTTTATGTGCACTGGGCAGCCAAAAAAATTGTGTGACTCACTTTATTGCAATATTTGCTTTATTGTGGTGGTCCAGAACCAAACCTGCAACATCCCCAAGGCATGCCTGTATGCCTTTACTGCCCTCGGGTTTTTTTTTTGTTTTTTTGTTTTTTTGTTTGAGACAGAGTCTCGCTCTATCTCCCAGGCTGGGGTGCAGTGGCATGATCTTGGCTCACTGCAACCTACGCCTCCCGGGTTCAAGTGATTCTCCTGCCTCAACCTCCCTAGTAGCTGGGAGTATATGTGTGTGCCACCATGCCCCACTAATTTTTTATATTTTTAGTAGAGACGGGGTTTCACCATGTTGGCCAGGCTGATCTCGAACTCCTGACCTCATGATCTGCCCACCTTGGCCTCCCAAAGTGCTGGGGTTACAGGTGTGAGCCACCACGCCCAGCCGCCTTTTCAATCTTAACTAAGCATTTATTATGTACTGTGGCTGTCACTTTTGCAGTTTCAGGTGTGACAGCAAAACTAGCATGAACTTCTTTTTCCTTCTTCACAATTTCACAGAAGATCTTCGTAATCTCATTGTACAATTTTTTTTTCTTTCCTAATTAAGTTGAAAACTTTCACCTTTTCAGTTAAAAGAAGCATGATACAGCTTCTCTTAGGCACAGCTGCATTGTCAGTATCACTACTCTTGCGTCTTGGGGCCACTGCTATGTAAAGTAAGAGTTACTTGAACACAGGCAAGATTGCCTGGCTGATCTGATAACTCAGATGGCTACTGACTGACTAATGGGTGGGTAGTGAAGACAGCATGGGCACGCTGGACAAAGGGATCATTCATATCCCAGGCAGGATGGATTAGGACAGTGCGAGATTTTGTCACACTACGCTGAACAGCATGCAACTGAAAACATGAATTGCTTATTTCTGAAATTTTCTATGTAATATTATTGGACTGTGGTTGACCATGGGTAACTGAAACCGCAGAAAGCAAAACCATGGATAAGGTGGGACTGCTGTATATAGAATAGTCTATGATATGATATATTAAATACACCATAAATAATACATTGTATAATATAATGCTTTATAGTATAAACTATATAAATTAAATATTAAAATAGAAATTACATATTTAAAATATAAATATAAAATATAAAGACATGCATTTAATATATATGAGAAATATTTAAAGAAGGCAGAGCATAGTATGATAAACACCCTCCCACTGCATCTTAACAGTTTACCCTGTTGTCTCTACCCCAGTACACGACTATGGTTGACTGTAACACCTCGATGTGAGTGAGAAATTTGAATGCAGGTTTTACATCTGTAGCTTTTTAAGTCCCAAAGCTGCTCCTCCTCATAGAATACTCCAGTGGCTACTGAGAGCCCTCCGGATAGGCCAGACTCCCGCACAGGGTCTTTGGAGGCTTGTGAGATTGGATCCCTGCCCACATCTCCCCACCAGCCCCTCATGCTCTGGCTCCTGTTTTGTTCCTTCCACCAGGCAAGTGGCTGTCTCCTCCTGGGACGTTCTGTCCTCCTCTTCCCCTTGCCAACTCCTGATTATCCTTCAGGCTTTGGCTGAAATGGCACTTCCTCCAGGAAGCACTTTATGACAGCTCCAACATGGCTGTGGCTACCGCCCTCCAGCACCGTGCCTGCCCCGGGCCCAGCATGTCAGTCCTCCCTCCCCCAGGGATTGCCTGACCCCTCCTCTGTGACTTTCACTGTTTAGTGAGCTCCGGCACAGGGATTGGCCTGCTAGGCTCACCTCTGCACCCCGTGTGTCCATCATAGAGCTTTTAACAAGTTGGTGGGTACATCACCTCTACTTGTTACATGTTAAACATGAGCTGGAAGGTGGCACAGGGCGTATCCTGGAGGATGAGGGGACCCTGAATGGGTAAAGCCTGCTGAGGAAGGCTTGGCCACCCCTAGCATTGGCTAAGTTGGCCCATTTTGAAAGATTGGAACCATCCTGGTTTCCCAACTAGTAACCATTCACTTCCTTCCCCTCTTTCTGATAGAAACCCGACTTTGCTTATCTTCGTATGAGCAGCCATATGTTTCCAAAGAGGGGGCTCAGCCCTCATCAGGAACTGGCCAAGGCATGGGCTGGTGGGGGGTCTGGACAGTAACACTTGAGGGTGACTCTGCCACTGGGGGGTCCCTGAAGCCTCACCTTATTCTTCAAAAGGGACACAGGAATGTGGGGAATTCTGTAGGACAAATGTCTTGGTTTTCTTGACTTAAAAAAAAAAAAGATGTTGGGGAGGGGAAGAGAGGGAGAGAGAGAAACTGTTTGGATGAGGGGTTAGCAGATTTTTTCTGCCAAATTCCAAGCAGTAAATATTTTAGGCTTTGTGGGCCGTACTGTCTCGGTAGTAACTGCTCAACTCCGCCTCTAGCGGGAATGAACCATGGAACACATAAACAAGCAGAGGCGGCTGCGTTCCCATGAAGCTGATTTACAAAAACACACGGCGGGCTCACTGGGCCCCAGTTGTAGTTTGCCCACTTATGGTATAGATGAAAAGAGACTTCTGAGGTATACTGGCCAGATGAGATGTATGGACTTTGCTTGGATACCCACTTGAACAAATCAAGTCTTTTTTTGAGACAGAGTCTTGCTGTGTCATCCAGACTGGACTGCAGTGGCAGGATCTCCTCTCACTGTAACCTCTGCTTACTGGGTTCAAGTGATTCTCCTGCCTCAGCCTCCTGAGTAACTTGGATTATAGGCACCCACCAGCACGCCCGGCTAATTTTGTATTTTTAGTAGAGACAGGGTTTCACCATGTTGGCCAGGCTGGACTTGAACTCCTGATCTCAAGCAATCCACCCGCCTCAGCCTCCCAAAGTATTGGGATTACAGGCATGAGCCACTGCATCTGGCCCAAACCAAGTCTTAAAAACCAAACAAGACAAAAATGTTTGTGACAGTTGGGGAAATTTGAACAATGATCAGATGCAAGATGATTTTAAGGAATTATTGTTAATTTTGCTAGGTGTGACAAAGACATGGTTTTCGTTGTTGTTGATGTTGTTTTGATTTTGTTTTTAAAGAAGAGAGAGTCTTTATCTACTAGCTGCTGATACTAAATGGGAGATAATGTAGGGGGTTTGCTCTAAAATGACCTCGGGTGTGGAGGGAAGGGGTAAGGATGACACGGAGCTGGCCATATGGGCATAATGATTGAAGCTGGGTGATGGAATTGGGGGAAGGGGCCTCTATACTCTTTTGTCTTCCTTTGTTTATGTTTAAAAATCTGTATAATAAAGTCTCAGCCAGCCGCGGTGGCTTACTCCTTTAATCCCAGAACTTTGGGAGGCCGAGGTGGGTGGATCACCTGAGGTCAGGAGTTCGAGATCAGCCTGGCCAACATGGTGAAACCCCATCTCTGCAAAAAATACAAAACAACTAGCTGGGCATGGTGGTGAGCGCCTGTAATCCCAGCTACTTAGGAGGCTGAGGGCAGGAGAATGGCTTGAACCCAGGAGGTGGAGGTTGCAGCAAGCTGAGACAACACCATTGCACTCCAGCCTGGGCAACAGAGCAAGACTCTCTCAAAAAAAAAAAAAAAAAAAGAAAAAAAAGAAAAGAAATAAAGAAAAAGAAAAAGAAAAAGAAAATCTGTATAATAAAGTCTTTAAAAAGGAGAGACAAGAAAGAACTCCCCGCCAGTTGTGGTGGCTCACACCTATAATCCCAGCACTTTGGGAGGCCGAGACAGGCAGATCACCTGAGGTCAGGAGTTCAAGACCAGCCTGACCGACATGGTGAAACCCCGTCTCTACTAAAAAAAAAAAAAAAAAAAAAAAAATTAGCTGGGCGTGGTGGTGCATGCCTGTAATCCCAGCTACTCAGGTGGCTGAGGCAGGAGAATCACTTGAACCCGGGAGGTGGAGGTTGCTGTCAGCCAAGATTGCGCCACTGCACTGTCACTGGGTGACAAAGGGAGACTCTGTTTCAAAAAAAAGAAAGAACTCCCTCTTCCACTGCCTCTGGTCCCCATTGCATCTGGTGAATATGTGATGCCTGCAGCTAATGCAGTCATTTTACAGCTAAGAAGGAACAAGCCTGAGGATGAGACTAATCCCCAAGCATGACAGAGTGGAAGAGGAAGGGACTGAGATGCTGGAAGATCCTGTGAGGCTGCCAAATTAACCAGGTCCAGCACTGGTCTGCTTCAGGATTCCTTTTTATATGAGATAATAAATTAAGCCATGTGTTTGGTGACATGTAAGCCAAAGTCCCCTTACTGATCTAAAGAAAGGAACAGTATAGAGGTCTGGCCCCTCTTTGCTGCAGAATGTCACCCATGGTATCTAAGAGGATGTTAGGATTGGAAGAAAAGCTGGTAAGTGGTATCCAAGAGGATGTTAGGATTGGAAGAAAAGCTGGTAAGAAGCGTGCCCTGGACGAATCTCTCTGAGTCCTTCCATTATACCATAGGGGCACGGGGAAATGGGGGAGATCACTGCTTCCTGCCTTACTCTCTGGAACCCCAGGCAGCCAATGCCAGGGGCCGCACTGGACTTTGCTTAGGAGGATGCTATAGGAGACCTATGGTTTTAGAAGAGGGAATGGCAGAAACAAAACTCCCAAAGGACAGCTGGGCTTTTTGGCATCCTTCCTTACAAAGACAGGGAGACCTCCTCTCCCCGCACTCCCCAACACGCAGTAACCACAGCCACACAATGTCTACACACAGGGCACAAACAGCATTGTTTCTAACTGATCTCATGGTTCAGCCAGTCTCGGGGGCATCAGCTGTTCTGTAATGCATGACAAATCACTGTGGTTAACTTAACCCATCCTTGTCTCCTAGCTACAGTCATTAGACACTTGCCAAAAAATGTGCAGAGGGAATGCTGGGGAAACAAAGGAGAAAGGTCATGTGGAGAAGGCCACGAGGCCCAGCCCCTCTCCCGCACATCTGGAGGCTTCTGGAGCTCTGCCAGACTCCTGCAGTTCAGATGCAGCACCAGCCCAGGCTTTGGAGACAGGGGATAGGAGATGAGAGTGGTGGCCTTGAATTAGGAGCAAGTCACAGATCTTCAGTTAGTGAGTTTGCTCTCAGTCTTCATTTGGCCCCAGTTTTCTTTTTCTTTTTCTTTGTTTTTTCTTGAGACTCAGTCTCACTCTGTCATCTAGTCAAGTGATCATGGCTCACTGCAGGCTCGACCTCCTTGGGCTCAGGTGATTCTCCCACCTCAGCCTCCCCAAGTAGCTGGGACTACAGGTGCACCACCATGCCTGGCTAATTTTGTATTTTTTGTAGAGACAGGGTTTTGCCATGTTGCTCAGGAAAGTCTTGAACTCCTGGGCTCAAGTGATCCACTGGCCTCAGCTTCCCAAAGGGCTGGGGATTAGAGGTGTGAGCCATTGCTCCCAGCCTGGCCCCAATTTTCAAGGCTTTGTTTAGAGCAGTGATTCTTAAATTTGAGCATGCATCAGAGTCCCCTGGAGGACAGGTTAAAACAGATTGCTGGGCCCCTTCCCCAGAGTTTCTGGTTGAGTAGGACTGGGGTGAGGCCTGAGAATGTGCATGTCTAAAAACTTTCAAGTGATGCTGATTCTGCTGCACAGGGGGACGCTGATTTGAGAACCACTGGCTTAGAGCTGCTGTGCATGACGGTGGCTCTCAGGTAGCAGCAGGAAGAGACTCAGACTCTTCTTCCTCTTCCTTTCCTTTGGGCTGAGGTAGGAACTAACGATGAATGACCAAAGGGGGAACCAATATCACCAATACTCTAAGATCACTGTGAACCAGGAACCAGGAGACTTGAGGTGTTATCCTGCCCCTGAATGATCTTTCTGTGTGGTGTTGCAAGGTCACCTCTGCTCTCTGGGTCTCAGTTTGCCCCTCTGTACAATAGGCAGGTGGTGTTTTTCTGTATGTGTTGTCGTTTCCACTAACAAACAGTTTTATAAAATAAGGAGGCTGGGCACGGTGGCTCACGCCTGTAATCCCAGCACTTTGGGAGGCCGAGGCGGGCAGATCACCTGAGGTCAGGAGTTCAAGACCAGCCTGACCAACATGGTGAAACCCCATCTCTACTAAAAATACAAAAATTAGCCAGGCATGGTGGCCCATGCCTGTAATCCCAGCTACTTGGGAGGCTGAGGCAGGGGAATCACTTGAACCCAGGAGACAGAGGTTGCAGTGAGCCAAGATCGAGTCATTGCACTCCAGCCTGGGCAAAAAGAGTGAAACTCCATCTCAAAATAATAATAATAATAATAAAAACCAAGGAAAACAAAATGAACTAAGTGATCTCCAAGAAGGTGGAGGTGGGAGAATCTCTTGGCAGCAACACCGTGTGCCTGGAAGCCTGGGAGCTGGAATCTGACTTGGGTTTGAATATGGCTCTGATATTTACCAGCTATGAGTGCTGTGAGCACTGGCGGAGCTGCCCAACCTGGCAGAGTCTTAGACTCCTCTTCTGCAAGTGGGGATGAGGATGCTGACCTTACAAAGTTGTTGCAGGAGTGGAGGTAAATGTATAAAGGGGCTGGCCAACAAATATTAGCTATGATTATTATATTTGTTATTTTTAATATCTTTTCAAGGCTTGGCAACTCAGAAAGGCAACTCATCTACTGCATCCGTGCCTGACTGTGGAGCCTGGTGATGTTTGTTGATGGCCACTCAGAACTTACACACATGTGTCTCACGTTTTCCCCTGGAATGATTATTCTGGGAAATGCTTGACTTGCCAAATTTTCCGTGAACTGTTCTTTCTCCAACTTCCGTTCATTTGATTACTAATTTAACTAATATTTATTAAGGGCCTCCCATGTGCCCAACACAGGGTAGCCACTGGGGATACAATGAGGAGAGAACCCCAAATGTGGTCCCTGTTCCCTGTGAAACTCAGTCTGGGGGAAGCAGGTGTTCATCTGTGAATCACAGAGAATCAGGAGAAACTCAACAGCAAAAACTGCTGTGCAGGGGCCCAGAGATGGTACAACAGCAGGTGGATTTGACCTGGTTGGGAGGCCAGGACAGGCTTGGGGAAGAGAGAACTAAAAGGATGATGTCTGAGGGTAGCAGGCATTGACTGGGAGAAGAGACAGGGTTGGGCATTATGGGCAGAGAGAACAGCCTGTTGTGCAAAGGTGCCTGCAAGGAGCTAGGCTGGAGGGTGGTGGAGGTGTTACCCAGTGTACGTGACCTCAGTGACTTTTCACCCCACCTTAACTCTGCTTATCTTTAGAAAACAGGACATCTGAGGTCAGAAGTTCCCCCTCGTGACTAAGCAGCTAAGACTGGTGAGATCCAAGATGACAATTCCCTTGACCTCTGAAGAACCTCTAACTTCATTATAATCTAATTTCCAGGCTAAGTGACACTCTTACCAGCATGACCATAGTTGATAATCACCATGCCAATGGCTGGAAGAAACCACGAAAGGACAAAAAGGAAGGTGGCAACTCTGGTTCCCAGAAGTTCTCCGCCCATTCCCAGAAAAGGCATGAATATTCCTCCCCTTGTTTTCAATGCTCAACATCTTTATTAAAGATGCCCTGTATCTGTGACTTCCCAGCACTCACAAGCTGAGCAGTGTTGTGGGAAGTCAGAAACCCGGAATGGAGGGACCGGCTGAAGCCATGGCAGAAGAACATCGATTGAGAAGATTTCATGGACATTTATTAGTTCCCGAAATTAATACTTTTATAATTTCTTACGCCTGTCTTTACTGCAACCTCTGAACATAAATTGTGAAGATTTCATGGACACTTATCACTTCCCTAATCAATACCCTTGTGATTTCCTATGCCTGTCTTTACTTTAATCTCTTAATCCCATCATCTTTGTAAACTGAGGAGGATGTATGTCGCCTCAGGACCCTGTGATGATTGCGTTAACTGCACGAATTGTTGGTAGAGCATGTGTGTTTAAACAATAGAAAATCTGGGCACCTTGAAAAAAGAACAGGATAGCAGCAATGTTCAGGGAACAAGAGAGATAACCTTAAACTCTGAGCACTGGTGAGCCAGATGGAACAGAGCCATATTTCTCTTCTTTCAAAAGCAAATGGGAGAAATATCGCTGAATTCTTTTTCTCAGCAAGGAACATCCCTGAGAAAGAGAATGCATCCCTGGGGGTAGGCCTCTAAAATGGCCGCTTCGGGGGGCAGCTGTCTTTTATGGTCGAAGCTGTAGGGATGAAATAAGCCTCAGTCTCCCGTAGCGCTCCCAGGCTTATTAGGAAGAGGAAATTCCCGCCTAATAAATTTTGGTCATACCAGTTGTCTGCTCTCAAAACCTGTCTCCTGATAAGATGTTATCAATGACAACACGTGCCCGAAACTTCATTAGCAATTTTAATTTTGCCCCGGTCCTGTGGTCCTGTGATCTTGCCCTGCCTCCATTTGCCTTGTGATATTCTATTACCTTGTGGAGCACGTGATCTCTGTGACCCACACCCTATTCATACACTCCCTCCCTTTTTGAAAATCACTAATAAAAACTTGCTGGTTTTGCAGCTTGTGGGGCATCATGGAACCTGCTGACAGTTGATTCGTGAGCCAAGCTCCCACTTCTCAATTCCATGGCCATTAAATAAAGCCTGCACTGCTTGATGCTCACTCTCAGTTTTGCGTACTGACTTTGTGACACCAAACGGAGAATAATACCTCATTTTTTTGAGAGGACCAGCTTTGTCCGTAACAGAGGCAGGAAGGTGGGCACAGGGAGTCTGATCTTTGTTCCAAGAGGAACAGAGCCTTTGGAGGTTTAATAGCAGAGAGGGCCAGGTGATGTCTCAAACATCTCTGGGTGTAGTTGGAGGAGAGATTCCGGGGCCTGGAGAAGAGTGGGGTTATCTGTTAGGACAAACCTACAGCAGTGTCCACAGAGGGCTGCTGGTGGCCTGCTGGGAGATGGGGTTGCATTTGAAATGGAAAGAAGTTACTGTATTTGGAATATCCTCTGGAGTCAACTCCACAGGACTTGGAGGGGATTGATGTGGTGGGTGAGAGAGGTGACTAGGGTGGTCCAGCTGTCTGACTTCCTAACTGGCTATCCAGGGTGGATGGTGATGGCTTTCAGTGAGCTAGGGTGGAACTCCTCTTCTCCAGAGCATTTCAGAGCCCTACTGGTCACTTGTCACACCATGGGTTAGAAGACAAGGACCCTCTTCCTGTGTTTCAGAGTACTCATCTCCTCCAGGTGTGGATAAAACAGGTAAACACTTAGCACAGCAGCTGGTTCTCAACAAATGATAGCTGCCTGCTGGACCCCCTGCCTCTGGGTCACTCTCATGGAGCTGTTGGCCTCTTGCTGCAGAGACCTATCACAAGCTGACACTCTTACTTCCTTGTGGGGGCATCTGGGACTCCTGCTGGGGTGGGGATATTTTGTCTCAACCTTGAACCTCCTCATCTTTATCTTGGAAGATGGAGCAAGAGGGGAAGAGAGCTGGCACTCAGCAGAGGTTGTGCTTTTCTGAAGCCAGGGGAACTGGCCCTCCTCTAAACTAGCTGTGTGACCAGAGGCAAGTCTGCTTTCCTCTCCAGACCTCAGTTTACCTAACTATAAAATGGAGTGGGGCACAGGACTGGAGATTGCCTCTCAACCCCTCTATCTCCAAATCTCTGCATTTTTGTTTATGCTCAAAGGAACGTGGGTGGAGGCTGGGACCACCTTGCTCCTCAGGGTCAAATCCTGGGCCGTTGCCCAAGCCCCAGCCCACTCATTACATCTGTTTCAAACTCTTGCCACAGTCACCTTTTGGGGATAGACACCTCCACTTTGTCTTTCTGGCCTACCTGTCACAGGAGCCTTCCATGGGCTCTAGCTAGTCCAGCCTTTTCTCCTCCTGCCTGGGAGGCTCATGGCAGGCTGCCCCCTCCTGCCCATGCTCGTGCCATTCCCAACCAGGAACACTGCTTCCTCTCTGTCTCCCCTGTGGAAGCCTCAGCTTGGATCCACGGCAGTGAAATCTCCCTCTAAGCTTCTCCTTCCCAGAGTCCCCAGAGTCCCTGGGGTCCCCCCTGGCGACCTTGCATGTTCATTTAGAGCACATTTCTCTACCCTTTCCTTACCTGGTTTTCAGACTTTCTCTTGCCCATATCAGGTTTCTCAATTGGTTGCTGGCTTCATGCAGCCAACACAGACTTTCTGCATCCCTCTCCCCCAGGGCCTTAGACTGAAACTGTTGTGTTAGGTGTTGGGAGAAACACCTAAGACATTCTCTCCTGTGCGAAGACTCAAGGAAGACACTGGGAAACCCAGACCTTGACTTCATAGGAGGGTCCCCAGCTTACACCTGGGGATTTCTTTCTTTGGCCCCATTCACCTCCAAATCTGGGGCCACCTTGCCCTCTCCCCACCTTCTGGCCCAGACTCTGAGCTAGGCCCCCATGTCCCCTTTTCCTAACAAAGCCTTCCTCAGTGGAAGAGAGCTTGGACACACAATACTTGCCAATAAAAGCAACCATTGTAGCCCCAGGGAAGGGGGTGGGGGTAAAGAAACAGGGAGAGGTTTTGCTCTCTGCTTGCCAAGGCTGGCTCCAGGGAAGGCCGCAGCCCACTCCAGTGAAGCAGGCTGCTGGGGCCCCAGCTGTGACCTGCTCCTCTTGACTTGCTTTCCTTGAGGCAGGAACAAGGGGGTGGAATGGAGCTGGGGCCCCTGAGTTTTCTAGGGGAGTCTTTCTGAGATGGCCCCACAGCAGAAAAGGGGCAATCCTTACGCCATGACTTTTTCCTTCTGTCCCACAGGGTTCCCACTCTGCAGCTTGGAAAACTGAGACCCTGAGAAGCGAAGCCATTTTATCCAGAGATCATTTGGTGGGCTTGGGTTTGCAGAGGGCCAGAGCTGTGAAGCTCCAGCCTGGTCATCTCCCAGCCTTCTCTCTCTCTCTCTCTTTCTCTCTCTCTCTTTCCTATCTCTCTCTCTCTTTCTCTCACACACACACACACGCACACATACACACACACACACACACATACCCTCTAACTTTCTTGCTCTGTCAGCCCTCACACACAGAATCCTGTCTGGACCTTGACTTTGCACATCTTTTTTTTTTTTTTTTTTTTTGAGACAGGGTATTGCTCTGTCACCCAGGCTGGGTACAGTGGTGTGAGCCAAAGCTCAGCTCACTGCAGCTTCAGCCTCTCAGGCTAAAGCAACCCTTCCGCCTCAGCCTCCCAAAGTGTTGGGACTATAGGCGTGAGCCACTGCACGCAGCCAACACACATCTTAAAAGACCAGAAAGAGGAGAAAGAGGAACTCTATTCTTCCTGAATTTAATATAGATCAATTTGGTTGTGGCATTTCCAAATAACTGGATGCTCTGATGTAGCTTGGAATGCTTGGAATATAATATACTTTAGCTTTCTGAACCTGCTTCTTAAATGCACTGGTCCTCCAAAACCTTGGCATCATTTCCGAGATTCTTTATTCCATGGTTATTACAAAAAAATCTGCTTTCCACAACTCCCACCCCTGGATTGCTTGAAATATAGTTTATTTGCAAGTTATTAGTTACATATTTACAGAGTAAAGCAAGAGCATGGATCTTCTGTTGGGTTGTTTGTACTGACTCCTGACCTGGTCTCAACACCATTGCAAGACTAGCATCAAGTGCTCATCTCTCAGACTCTTGGTTCTTTCCACCTTGGGATGCCACAGTTGCTACTGGTGTCAGGGATGGAAGTGGAGGGCAGTTATCACTTATTGAGCATCTATTATGTGCTGTAGTTAACACCCATTTCACAGATAAGACAACTGAGGCTCAGAGCTAGGATTTCAATCAGGGCTGTCTGACTCTGAAGCCAGGGCTCCCTCCTCACCGGCTCAGCCCTGCTCTTGGCTAGGACACAGGTCAGTCGTGCACCCTGGGCTGGAGTCTGGAAAATGGGTAGATCCAAGGGGTCGATGGTTAGTGAGGGCATCAAGACCATAGTGAAAGAAAGAGGGAGTCTCCCTCTACCGGGAGGTTCACTGTCCACCACACTCCCAAATACAGCCGGACACCCCTTGGGCTCCCGGCTCTGGAACAGAAACAGAGAGCAGGCCCTGCGGCCAAGAAAGGGGGCGGAGCAGCCATAGAAAGCGGCTTTGGGCCACCACTCCGGGGATCCCAGGCGTCTGAGGGGACAATCGGTCCGTGCGCCAGGAACCCCTGCTCTGTCTCCGCGTGGCACTTCCGATCCCCGGCCGCAGGCAGCTGCACTCCCCAGCCGCGCGCCCCGCCCCCGGGGCGCCCGGCGCCCCAGCTCCGACCCGCGCCCGGCCCCGCCCCTCCCAGTGTGCCCACCCCCGGCCCGTCCCGCCGCCCCGTCGCCCGGCTCCCGCGGAGTCCCGGAGCGTCATTGCGCGGGCGGGCTGACCGACCAGCCGGCAGTTGGCACCGGGGGCGCTGGCGCGTCAGTGGCCCCGCTCTCCAGCCGGCAGCCTCGCGCGCCCGGAGCCAGCGGTCCAGGCGGCGGCGCCGCGCAGGGGACCCGGAGCAGGCGGGAGGGAAGCAGCTAGGCGGGGAGGCGGCTGAGGCGGCAGCGGCGGCAGCCAGCCGGTGCTCCGACAGCCCGGGGCGCACCCTAGCCTCGCCGCCCTCAGCCTGGGACTTGGGGCTCGGACGCTTGCCCAGCCCGCGTCCCAGCGCGGCCACATGGCTCCACTCCGCGCGCTGCTGTCCTGCCTGCTGCCTTTGCACTGTGCGCTCTGCGCCGCCGCGGGCAGCCGGACCCCAGGTGCGTGCGGGTTGGGCGCGCGGGGGCCCGTGGGGTCCGGGGTGCACGCGGTCAGGGTGGCCCAAGGTTGCCCCAGCCACCCGGGCAGGGTTCCCGCGGGTGGGAGGCAGTATGCACACTCTGGGCTGATTTGCTGTCTTTTCTTCCACTGTGCCACGGCACTGTCCCGTGATTTCTCTCCCTTTCTGGTACTAGAAGTAGACGGAGACCCCAGGAGAGAATTTGGGAGCATCGAGTCTCTTCTCGGGAGCAGCGCATCTGTCTCTTTGTCTCTCTGTGTTTCTTTCCCCTCTTCCCCAATCTGTTTCTCTGTCCTGTGTGTCTTTCTCTTTCAATGTCTTTTCTGTCTCCAACTTGTGTGAGCATGGGTGCAAGGGGTGTGTGTGTGTGTGTGTGGCTGTTACATACCCAGCATAAGGCTAACAGGTGATTGCCTCCTACAGCAGAGCATGCGGGGCACTCACGCTCCTGCACAGAAACACACATCCTTCCACTGCCCCCAACGTAGCACTGTCAAACGCTGTGGACACAGGCCTCTTGCATACAGACCAGATACACTCCACTCCCGCCCTGCAGCATGGGGTACCCTCCTGGTGGCTCTGAACATGGGGAGGAGTCACCGGTCATTTCCAGGCAGGGTCCCTCCTTGTTTGTGAGCCTTGTTCATGTGCCAGAGTGGGTCCCCTCTTGCAGCAGTCTTAGGGGTCCTCTGCTATAATGGGGATGAAACTAGAGCTGTGGGCATGGGGGATTTTCAGGAAACACCACTTTCTATGTTTCATCAGTGACGTGAACTGGGGAGACGAGAGGTAGAGCTGTGTGGAAATGAAAATTCCTCCCAAACTCACATTCATGAATCACCAGGCCTGGAAGCCAGGGAGCTGTCATTCCTGCCCAGCCTGGCTGGGCTCAAGGAGAGCTGCGTGAGGATGGGCCTGCTGGCATGTGGCCTGGAGCATGGGGCCATGACCTCACAGTTAATTCAGCCCAAGTGGGCAGGTCACCCCCTGTATATCCTTTTATTTTTGAAGATCTATATTTATCCAGCTTGGGGCTCGGCCATACAGAGATCTCAGCGGCCACTGTCCTCCTGTAAAAAGTTTTCTTTCTAACCTTGGAAAAATAGAGAACCGCTCCCCTCTGCAGCCCCACCTTCTCCTTGACACGTGCCCATGGTCCCCTGGGTTTCTAGGTGTGTTTGTTTTGCCAGCTGCGTTCTTGGAAGCTTGGGGAGGAGGGCACTACCCCAGCCTGGGCTGGTGACTTCAGCACACTGGGGAGTTTGGGCAGATCTGCCCTTCCCTTTATTTGCCCTGTTGGCTTTTGGGGAATTTTAGTCCTTTTCTGGGCAGAGCCCAAGGTCGGAAGTCTTGTTGCTAGTGACCGGGCTCTGTCTGGTATCATTTGCTTTCTTCTGCTAAGTTTAAAAAGGACCTGGGGGCTACAGGGAGTGCCACAAGGTACCCGAACACCCTTCATCCAAGTGTAGGAATCCTGGAGCTCAGGAAGCAATGGATGGAAAATGGGTAAACTCGGGCTAAGGGGCCCACCTAAGGGTGACACTGAGAGTTCCTATCCCTCCCTGCCCGCGTGGGATTTCTGACTTCCCCTTACCTCTGAACCGACTGCATTGAAGTGACTCTTTGTTTACCTCCAACAGAGCTGCACCTCTCTGGAAAGCTCAGTGACTATGGTGTGACAGTGCCCTGCAGCACAGACTTTCGGGGACGCTTCCTCTCCCACGTGGTGTCTGGCCCAGCAGCAGCCTCTGCAGGGAGCATGGTAGTGGACACGCCACCCACACTACCACGACACTCCAGTCACCTCCGGGTGGCTCGCAGCCCTCTGCACCCAGGAGGGACCCTGTGGCCTGGCAGGGTGGGGCGCCACTCCCTCTACTTCAATGTCACTGTTTTCGGGAAGGAACTGCACTTGCGCCTGCGGCCCAATCGGAGGTTGGTAGTGCCAGGATCCTCAGTGGAGTGGCAGGAGGATTTTCGGGAGCTGTTCCGGCAGCCCTTACGGCAGGAGTGTGTGTACACTGGAGGTGTCACTGGAATGCCTGGGGCAGCTGTTGCCATCAGCAACTGTGACGGATTGGTAAGGGATGAGACTTTCATTAAGCTGCATCCTCCCCCTCCCATGCCCTGCTCACGTGGTTTTGAGATTGCTATGGGCATGTTTTGCAGTCTGGGCCAAGGCAGGGGTGGTGCTGCCTTCCAGAGGGAGTGCCGCCTGCCCCCGCGGGCCACTAGGTTCATGCGCTGCCAGGTGTCAAGTGGCCAAGTTGGGATGGTGTTCACCCCTCGCCTTCCATGGACCCAGCTGGATCACAAGCTGTTTGGCTGGTGTTTCTGAGTGCAGAGAGACACTGGGGTTGGAAGTGTGGCTGAGCCACTGCCTAGCTGTGAGGATTTGGATGAGTTAACCTCTCTGTGGTTCTTTCCCTTATTTATTTTGCACATATTTACTGTTCTAGGTGCTGGGGGTACAGTGGTGCCTGAGACAGACGTGGCTTCTGCTCTCCTGGAGCTGACCCGCGAGTGTTAATGATATGGCCTGCCTAACTGGGCAGTGCACTGGGGGCTGTCCCTGCCTGGCTCGTGGCGTGGGCACAGTTAGCGGCTGCTATTATGTCTTGTAACATTGCGATGTCGTGTCCTTCCTCTTCTCCTCCCTGTCTCTCCTCCCAGAGCCAGCCTGCTCTTTCCTGGCTGCTCTGTGTGTCCCTTTCCTAGGACCCCCACTGCTTCCGCAATGCTTCCCAGAGTCTGGGAGCGCCTCTGCTAGTTGGCTCCACATTGCAAACCAGAAAGCCATGGGGTGGGCTGTCTTTCTCGCCCCCACCTGGAGTTGGCTCTCATTCCCCTCGCTGCTCCTCCTCAGTGTGCAGGCCCTTGTGAGCTCGCACAGCAGCCTCAAGGTCCTGTTGGGCGGCTCTTCCCTGCCCCAGAGACATCAGATGTGAGCTGATGGGTCCTAAGAAGGGGCCCGCTTGCTCCTCTGCCCTTCAGCTTTGAGAGCGAGAAAATTTGAGATGGGGAGGGGTTGTGGGTTCCTTCCTCACTGGCAGGGTGGGGAGCATTTGTCACCATCGTCTCATGTGTAGGAGATGTCTTATCTGCTGATTTTGTGGCTGCCTCTGTCTAGGCCAGTGCTTTCCACCTTTTATCATGATGTACCCCTAAATGTTTTAGACATTTCCTCCCAATCATCAGTCCACCCCACGATGAGGTTTTTTTTTTTTTTTTTTAGAGGTGGATTTTCACTATGTTGCCCAGGCTGGAGTGCAGTGGCTATTCACAGGCACAAACACAGGGCACTGCAGCCTCGAACTCCTGGCCTCCAGCCATCCTCCTGCCTCCGCATCCCAGGAGCTGGGGCTATAGGTGCTTGTCACTGTGCCTGGCTTTCCTCATGCAATTTTAATACCACAGATATACTGAATATCTGTTTATACACTGAATATCTATCTGTGTTTTATATATTCAAAGGTGTAATATTTTTGCCTTCCCCAGAATAAATTTTCATCCCATTGAAGCTGGTAGGGCCCTCATGGAGAGGGCTTATCTACATGGTAGTTGGTTCTCATAGTTGAGCATGCACTAGAATCACCTGAGCACCTTGTCAGGTGCGCAGAATCTGCCTCTCAGGGGAGGGACCAGGATCTGATCATTACCAAACTCTGCAGGTGAACTGATTCAAGAGTTCCTGAGAGCGGACTTCGAGAAAGCAGATTGTCAGGGCAGCTGGGGGAGCCTAAGGCCTTGTCAGGTGTCTGGGCTGAGCCTCTGCCCCCAGCCCACTCTGGCTCTGCGGCTCTGTGCCACAGGGGCCCTTGGTCACCCCGCTGGCTAGAGCTATGCCATGGCCACAAGTTTTGGTTGAAAATCCCAAGTGATGTTAGGAATCATCCAGGGATACAGTATCCATGCAGATAGAGAGAAAGTGCTGGTGCAAGCCAGCAGCTGAACTGAATTAGATGGTGAATTCCTTCTAAAGTCATCACACAGGTAGGCTGTAAGCTCCTCAGTGACAGGGCTAGGGCTCCAGCTTCTCTGACTGCCCTCCTGGAGCGAGACACAGAGGAGATGCTCAATATATGGTGAGAACCTAAACTGAGGATGACCGTCACTAATAATAAGTGACTCCCCACCCCCTTTGCATCCTGAAAACCTCCCTTGTCATTGAACCAGCTCAGCAGCCCATTGACAAGTAGTGACTGACCACTAGGTGCCACAGGGACCAGGGAGGGCCATGAAGGACCCTGAGCTAGCACTCCTGAAGCACGATCACATGGCTACATGGTGTAGCATATATGGTGACAAGTCTTCATGCTCTGGTTTTGGGGGCTGGCGGATGGTGGAGGTGGGGCTGTTCAGTGGGCCTGGGGCTGGGGATTCCTCAGAGGGTGTTGCTGATTTTTAGTGGCCTCTGAGTAAATGTTCTCATTAGCTGTGTGACCTTGGGCAAGTCACCCCCTCCCCATTTCTGAGCTTTACTCTTCTCATTTGTCCAAAGAGGGACTATACTTGATGTGCCCTGGAAGATGGGAATCGATTCTGTGTGGCATTTGCTGAAGCCGGATCGGATCTCAGAGACTGTCCAGGTACAGGCTTCTGGAGGCTTGCTGGGTAGCTGGTATAGAACTGAGGCTCTAGGAAGTGACTTGCCTGGGTCCCCCTCCCCTTGGTGAGGGGCAGAAATGGACTTCACTGGGCTGAGCTTCAGGCTGGACCACAACATGTACCCTGGCTGTTTCCAGAGGCCAGTCCTGAAGTCCAGTATCTGGACACCTCCCCTCCAGGCCCTGGGAGTGGTACTCCCTGACTGCCTTCCACTGGGGCCGCCGGCACAGAGGTCACCCCAGGCTGGGATTCCTTGACTTTCTGCCCACTCCAGGAAATGGCCCTGTGTCCCGTGACAGCAAGGGGCTGTGTCCCAGTGACCCAGCTGAGCTCACCTTTGGACTCAAAAGCCACGGTGTAGCATTTCTGATAAGATTGAACTCTACATCTTTACATGGTCTCTGGATTTTAATCCCACATTCTCTAACATCTCAAATGCCAAAGTCATTCATTTCAAAAAATTTGTACTGAGTGCTGACCATGGACAAGGTCCACAGGAGATCATAAAGAAAATGAAAGTGACACAGATAATGACAGCAACAGTAACGGGTCCTTCCTGTGGCCCAGACACAGCATGCATACGTGTATGTGCTTTTATTAACTCCATCCATTTGCAGATGAGGAAACTGAGTCATAGGCGGAGATACGAAGATAATACAGATAGCTTCCATTAGTACAGGACTTTATAGTTTACAAAGCTCTTTTGCTTCCTTCAATCTTCTGAAGTGTGTGTGCAGATATTGTTATTACTCCTGCTTTGCAGAGAGGCAGGTCCCTGTCCTCAAGGAACTTGGGTGCCATGCAGGGGGAAACCCACCAGTAGTTTCAGCATTCACTAGGTTTTCTAGAACACAGTGGGGATGGGTGCTCAGTAAATGGGAGTGATTGTTTTCTTTGATGTCAGAGAAGGTGACATTTGAACTGGGCCTTGAAGGATGAGTAGAAGTTTGCTGGGGTCAGGGGGTGGGGAGGGCCTTCTGGGCAGGAGAAGAGCTTGAGCAGGCTAGTGATGGTTGGACAGAGGAAGGAGCACCATGTCAGGTGGGGCTGGGGAGTGGACCCTAGAAGACACGCGGGGCAGGGGGGCTTGGTCTGACCTTGAAGGAAGGGCAGGATGGAAGAAGGGGTGTGGGGCAGGGATGGGGCAGGTTGCTCTCTTGAAGAGGCTGGGCTGGGAGTTGAGAGATAATGGCTGCGTGACTCTGAGCAAGCTGGCCCCTTCTCTGGGCCTCAGTTGCCTCCTGGGTGCGTTAAGGAAGCTGGAATGTGTAAGCTCAGACCCCTTCCAGCTCTGGCATTGGTGCTTTGTGGCATGGGGCTGACCTTGTTGGAGTTTGGAGCCAGGCCCCTGTAAACCTGTAGTTGATGGCTCCCTCCTACATTGTGGTTAATTCATGCCTAACACTGGGGTATGGGATACTTTATCTTACTTCCCACCCACTGTTATGGAGGGCCTTCTGGGTGTCCTAACTGTGGGAGGGGAAAGAGAAAGATCCAGGAATGAAAAAGCAGGGCCCTTGCCCAGGAGGGGTTCGTAGGCTAATGGGGACCCAGACATAAAAGCAAACTTGAGAATCTAGTGAGAGGCAGCAGGAGAAGGACCTGTTTAGTTTGGTTAGGGCATCTAGGAAGGTTCCCTGGAGGAGGTAGCAATTGCTCAAGACTGTTCAGACATTATAAACATGAAAGATAGTGCCAGGCTCCTGACCAGCAGAAAGAATGACTGACCCAGCCAGTCTTGAGGATGTCCAGGGGCAGGAAATAAGGGATGTGGGGGCGGGGCCTGGTCCTGCCTGCAAAGTGCTTCCTCTGGGGTTGTGGGCAGCTAGCCTGGGATGCTGTTAGACCTGAGAGTCCCAGACTGGGAATGTGTCCAGTGACCTGATGGGCCACTCTTCAGAGCCACTAACACTCTGCACCTGGGAGGAACATGGAGTGGGGATCAGTTCTTTGTGGATCCTGGAGAAGTTGTGGCGTGCAAGGTTGGGGTCGGTAGAGTGGGGTTCCTGCTTCTCAGTGGGGCTGCATGCTCACTGTGCCCATCTAGAATCCAGGCCACCAGCCTCCTGAAGGGTTGCTTCTCCTACGGCCATCTCTGCCTCCCCAGGCCCTGGGGCCTGATGCCCTGCGACGGGGTGATGGGAGCTTGGCTGCACCGTGTTTCCCCCTTTGCCTTCAGTGCCTCTGTGAGTCAGGGCCTGGCGCGGAAGCAGCCACACGTGTAAGATTTGTCACCATCTGGTTCTGTTTTCCACTCTCTGCAGATCTTGCATTTTTGATGGGTTATACTGAGTAGACCCTGGCAGACGGCTTTGGGAGGGGCAGGGGAGGCTGCATCCCAGCCCAGCTGCTCACCACTGAACAAGTCACAGAAGCTCCTTCGGCACCTCCCTGTTGTCTTTAAAATGGGACTACAGTGTGGGGTGGGGCGGGGGGAGTTGAGAACTTCAGGGTAAGGGGCTTCTTTATGGGAGGCTGAAAATATTTTAAAATTGTGGCAGTGGTTACACAATTCTGAGAATATACTAAAAACAATTACAATATGCACTTTAAGTGGGTGAATTATATGGTATGTTATATCTCAATAAACCTGTTACTGGCTGGGCGCGGTGGCTCATGCCTGTAATCCCAGCACTTTGGGAGGCTGAGGCAGGTGGATCACCTGAGGTCGGGAGTTCAAGACCAGCCTGGCCAACATGGATAAACCCCGCCTCCACTAAAAATACAAAATTAGCCGGGCGTGGTGGGGATGCCTGTAATCCCAGCTACTCAGGAGGTTGAGGCAGGAGAATCGCTTGAACCCGGGAGGTGGAGGTTGCAGTGAGCCAAGATTGCACCACTGCACTCCAGCCTAGGCAACAAGAGCGAAACTGTCTCAAAAAAAAAAAAAAAAAAAAAAAACCTGTTACTAAAAACACTTGGCTTATGGAAGGGCCCCATGAAAGGTGGTGTTCGTAATTCCAAGGAAATAGTCTAGTTTGGGGGAAGAGCAGGATGTGCTCACTCCAGCACAGATCAGCTGTGGGACCTTGAGCGAGTGTCTTCATCTCCCTATGCTTAGATTCCTCATCTGTAGGAAGGGCAGAGGAACAGTTGTCTATGGGGTTGTTCAGAGGATTAAATGAGATAAGGCAAAGTGCAGGACATGGTTTATGGCAGGGCCTTAAAAATGGATAAAAGTCTGCAACCTCCGCCTCCTGGGTTCAAGTGATTCTCCTGTCTCAGCCTCCTGAGCATCTGGGACTACAGGCGTGCACCACCATGCCCAGCTAATTTTTGTATTTTTAGTAGAGTCAGAGTTTCACCATGTTGGCCACACTGGTCTCAAAATCCTGACCTCAGCCTCAGCTGATCCACCTGCCTCTGCCTCCCAAAGTGCTGGGATTACAGGCACCGCACCCGGCCAATCGTGATTACTTTTTAACAGTAATTATTAATAATGATAAATATTACAAATATCATCAGAGTCCCTTTATTGCAATGATATATAGATCATTGGCATTATCTGACTGGCCCTTGGCCAAGTCCTGGGGATGCAGGGATGAAACTCAGCCCTCTGCCCCTGTACTCCAGAAGCCCACGGTTTAAAGGGGAGGCTGAACTGCACAGTAGACAGTAAAAAGCAACACAGACCATACTAAGCTTCAGTGATTTGTGGGAATACAGGGAAGCATAATGCATGCCAGGGGTGGCTTGGAGGTGAGTACTGAGAAGGAGGGGTGCTCAGGGAAGGCTTCCAGGGTAGGGGACATTTGGGCTGGGTTTTAAAGGATCAGTAGGGGTTTTCAAAGCCACGGAGTGAGAATTGTAGTCATTCTGTAGGGAAGGAAATCCCGTGTCTCTGCAAGATTCAGGAAATGGCAGGTCATTTCAGCTCTCCGTGGGAGAGGGAGAATGGTGAAAATGTAATTGGAAAATGTCAACCTCACCATGGAGCTTGGCCTTACCCCTGGCATCATGGGGAGCCATAGAGGTTTGTAAACAGGAGTCACATTAGTATTTGAGAAAGACACTCATCCTTCCAGCTCGATGCTGGTGCACAGCAGACTTGTCTGTGGCTTTTTGGTCTCCTGTGCCAAACACCTGTCCTTGCCCCGGGGGCTGCTCTTGACTGGCTGGATGAGTGAGTAGGCGTCCTGGAGGCGCCCTAGGAAGCTGCGGATCGGCTCCACATTCCCCCCTGCTTTGGAGGTGTGGAGTGTGGAGGCTTGGAGTCTCACTGTGACCTACCCCCTCCCAGACACCCAGCTGGCTTGTCCCCTTACATCTTGACCTGCAGGCCTCCTGCCCTCCTCACACATGTGTGCCTAGAGACCCTGGGAGGGGCAGGGGGCACCAGAGCCCTGTGTGTGGCCCCACATTGGTGCAGGCCTTGCTGCCTTGCTGACCTGCCTCCCTAGCCTTATGGGCTCCAGCTCACAGATGGCTGTCCCCGCCCCTGCCCTCTCCAGGCTGGCCTGCTCTTGCCTCACTTTTCAGCCCCCTGCCTTTGCTGTGCTGTTCACACCTTCCCTGTCCCCTCACTTGATGTATGTCCCATTTCAACTACCAGTTCCTAGAAATCAGAGACTGTCTTAAATGTGTGCATTTCCTGGAGCATTGAGCATAAGTCTGGGCCCCTGGGTTGGAGGGGCAGGAGGTGGAAATTTCAGATGCACCAGGAGTAAGCAGGTAACAGAAGAAAGAGAAGAGGACCAGGTAGTCATAGGGGGTGGGATTATGGCAAAAGGGAGAGGACTTGCCCACTCCAGTGCCACTCTGGTATTATAAGAGGTTTGAGTATTGTAGGAGAAATGGGAAATATGGATTTTTAGGTAATTCTTAAGCCATTGTATGAACCAAACCCAGCAAGGCTGTTAGCTGGAGGCCTTGGGTTGCTTGTGAGCTCAGCAGCATGTGCTGGGGGGTGAGTGTGACCCTGGAACCAGCCCGCCTGGGCTGAAATCCCAGCTCTGCCTGTTACATGCCGTGACCCTGAGCAGTTAGCTCACCTCTGTGTGGTTCGGTTTTCTCATCTGGAAAGTGGGGATCATAATAGTAATCACTTCATACAGTTGTCATGTGTGTAAAGGGTTTAGTGCAGTCCCCAGTACACTCAGCTGTTGCTATTACATGGTGTGGATTACTGGTTGGTTGAGTCTACCAGGTCTGAGGGGATGGTGGCAGGAAAGAAGTCAAGAGCACCCCATTTTTCTGGCTGCCACTCCCAGAGGGGTCTCTGGGTTTTCAGTGGGGCACACAGAGCCCGTGTTGGCCTTGGACCCCCTCAGGCCCGTTAGTTTTCTCAGGGTGCACCTTGCTTCTCCTCCAGTTTGCTGCTGGCCCTGAACATTCCCACCTGTAGTTCCCAGAGGTGCAGGGCAGAGTGTGGTCACCTGTGTGTCCTCATGACCCAGCACTGGGCCTGCCGGACAACCGTCTGGGTGAGGAGGCATAAACTCCTGTAGTTAGATGAGGGGACGGCATCTGTCGTCCTCTCCGTGGCTATCTGGCCATCTGCTCCTAGGCCAGAGGTGGTGACTGCTGAGGCATGCACACTGCCATTTGCCCTCCTGTGCCCTGGCAGGCCCTGCAGGCCCGCTGTGGCACGCTGTCCCTGGGCCTCAGACCCCCCTGCATGTGCTCACGTAGTCACTCTCCGTGGGCCGAGTGGGCGTGTAGGGGAAACCCGTTTACCTCCCCGCCCTCAGCACTCCCTTCGTGAGCAAGTTTCTGTCTTCAGGGTGCACACCCTCTCTGAGAGTGGGAGCTGGTTTCTCATGTTTGCCACTTAGATAACCCGGTTTCCTGGGAAATACTGGGTCCCTCTCGGCAATTCGTGTTTGCAGCACACGAAACAAGAAAGGGAGTCTTTGGAGAGAAAGGGGGCTTCTCCTGACCCGCCTGCCAGGGTGACTGTGGGTCTTCAGTGTGGAAAGAGGAAGTCACTGCTTCGTGATTGGGGCAATGTGAGGGCCTGGAGGACCCAGAGGGGCTGTGGCCTGCATGGGAGTGTCTTGATCCCAGCCAAATTCCAGGAGGTGGGTAGCACAGGCTCTCCTGGGGAAATAGGCAGGGTGGGAAACTGAGTGACTATCAGTTATCATTCTTGTGTAACAAATCAGTCTAAAACTTGGAACTGAAAACAACATTGTGTCCTTCCTCACAACTCTGTGGGTGGGCTGGCTGGTTCCTCCCCTGCCTGCTCCGGCCTGCTCACGTGGCTGTGCTCCGCTGAAGGGTGGGCTGGGCTGGAAGGCCCAAACTGGCTTCTTTTACATGACCAGCATGGTGCTGGCTGTAGGCCGCGCGGCCTCAGTTCTCTCTATGGCCAGTTATCCTCCAGTAGGCCGTCTCAGGGTAGCATTCCAACAGGGGGAAGGTGGAAGCTAGAATACCCCTTGAGGCCTAGCCTTGGGAGTTGCATGTATTAGTTCATTCTTGCACTGCTATAAAAAAATAACTGAGGCTGGGTAATTTAGAAAGAAGAAAGGTTTAATCAGCTCACAGTTCTGCAGGTTGTACAGGAAGCATAGCGGCTTCTGCTACTGGGGAGGCCTGAGGAAGCTTCCAATCATGGCAGAAGGCAAAGGGGAGCGAGGTATCTCGCATGGCGGGAGCAGGAGCAAGATAGAGAGCGGGGGAGGGGGGTGCTACACACTTTTAAACAACCAGATCTCATTCACTGTCACGGTAACAGTGCCAAGAAGATAGTGCTAAACCATTCATGGGAAACTGACTCTGTGATTCAATCACCTCCTAGCAGGCCCCACCTCTAACATTAGGGATTACAATTTGAAATGAGATTTGGTGGGGACACAGATCCAAACCATATCATGGCATAAGATCACTTCTGCACATTCTGCTGGTCAACGCAAGCCATAAAGCTGGACAAAATTTTCCAAGAGTAGGGAAATGGACTCTTCCATCTGAGGGAAGGAGTGGTAAAGTCTCATTGTAAAGAGATGGTGCACAGAAACAAGAGGACAAGTTGCAGCCATCTTTGCAAATATGCTTCCACATTGCCCCTAGGCAAGTGATTTGACGTCTCTGAGCCTCAGTTTATGTATCTGTAAAGTGGGTGTCCCTACCTTGTAGTTTTGTGGGTTAGAAATTATGCACTTAAAGTGCTGCCACAGTGCCTGGAGAAATAAAAGTTAGCATTTCTTCTTCTTCCTGCTGATGTCTTAGAATAAATAAGGAAACTGAGGCAGGATCCACAGCAGGTTTGTCTCCAGATCTCTGGGCACCCATGCCGGGGCTCTTCCCCCTGCTTCCCAGAGGCTCCCTCCTGTCTGGGCCGCTGTCTGTCTGAGCAGAGGCCCTGGGCCTGGGTCCTGGGTCCTGGGTCCTGGGTGGTTTTCCAGTCCTCCAGCCAGTCTGATCTTGCAGTTTTACCTCCCTTGTCTCCTCATGACCATGCCTCACTGTCTGCCTTGGATTAATAACTTATTTATGATATGGAATAAAAGCCAGACATCACCTCACTGCGGCTCCTCCGGAGCACAGCCGGCCTCCCATTCCAGCAAGGGCTGGTTTTATTTTTCTTCCTCTGTGTCTTCAGGCACTGGCTGGAGGGAGAGCAGCCTGAGGGCTGCTTAGCAGGCTGGTGAGAGTGATGGGGGCTGTGCTTGTCTCTCCATCTGCCTTGCAGCCCCAGGGTGGTACAGGCCCAGGGTGGGCTGTCAGTGAGGGCCCAGGAGATTCCACATTCCCAGGCACTGCAGTGGGAAGTTCCCAAACCATCCACCAGGCCCAGCATTCCATTTTCAGCATGTGGGTCTTGCCCTGCTTTCAAAGCCCTAAAAACAACAACAGTGATAATATTTACATGCTGCTTCATCCTTAGCAGCACCAAGGAGCTCCCTGTCAACATAAGCTCAGGCACCTGCAGATACCCTTGTGTTATGAAAACCTGCATGGATCCCAGCTCAGCGTACTTTCCACCATTCACCCTGACTTTGGCCTGAGTTGGAGACAGCTGTGGCTGGAAAAGGCTTTGGGGCCCTCTAGCTCCCTCTTCATTTTCCAGCAGAGGAAGCCGAGGCTCAAGTTGGGGAGGAGATCCAGGGTCATGGAATAGCAGGTGAGTGTCAGGTGTCAGGGCACGCAAGGACCAAGGTTCCTGACTCCCAGGCAATGTTCCTCTCGCAGTTCCAGGCAGCCTCTCCTGTCAGTGGAAAGACCAAGCGTATGTGAACAGAGACTCAAGGTCGTAAACTGTGTGCTGTCCCGTGATACGGTAGCCGTGGCAACAGCTTCAGAATGATTAATGCTAAAAGTGATTGGTCTAATGGTGGTGGGAGGTGAAGGGGCCTGGGGGTACTGAGTAGAGGTGTTTATGAGGTTCCCACTGTGAGGGGGAGGGCTGCTCAACTTCTGCATGTCATTGTCTTCCCTGAAACTGGGAGGCCAACTAAGAAAAACAGATGTCAATGGCCCAGTTAGTGGGATTTGATGCTCAAACGGAACCTTCTGGTGTTTCTCAGACTCAAGTCACCAGTGCTGCTGTTTTATCCATTTTCAAAATATTGGAGAGGGAGAGGGCTGCTGTTATGTACACATTACTTGTCATGGAACATTTAAAAACCCTGCAGTCTAATTTTCTTCTGCTTTCAGTAACACGGCTGATGGGGCAGTAGAACAGGCCCCTTTTTAGAGAAATGTCTGGAGGTGAGATCGTTTGTTAGGACCAGGTTGGTCTGAATGCAAACTCTGTTCCCAACGGGTGGCTGAAGGCCTCTGTCAGCCTTTGCTTTTAAGCCAGCCACATATTTACACCTTTGGTCTGTCCAGAAACAGCCTGTCACTTTCCCCTCCAAGCCACTCCTGCCCCCCAGGCAGAGGTTCACATCCACCCCTTGAGGCTGGCAGGGGCCCACACTCTATGAGTTAGCTCCTCCAGCCTGAAGAGGCCTGTGTTCCACAGCCTGGCCGACTGCTGGCCTGGGTGCATCGTGCCTTTGAGGCTTTGTCACTTCAAAATTCATAGTCCCCACGTAGGGAGATGCTAGGTAAAATATGCCGTCCCCTAATCCACGGCCGCAGTTTTGGGGAAGCGGATCTCTCACAAGGGTGGTATACCCAAGGGAGTTTGTTTTAAGGCCTGACCCAAAGGATGCTTGTTTAGCATGGTTTCATTCCAAAGTCAGTTGCACAGCACCAACCAGTTCATCCCCCTGAAGCTCACGTCTAGAAGAGGGACAGAGATACCTGGACAGGGATAGAGCACCTGCCAAGAGCCACCACCACAGAGCACAAAGGAGGGAGCAGTGATGGGGTGGCCTTCGAGCTGGGTGGAAGGGGCATTCCTAGTGGGGTGCGCAGCAGGGGCGAAGGCGCGGAGGCCCATGGGAACTGTGGCTCTGGTACAGAACGGGTCCTGTGTGGCTCCATTGTGGGGATTTTTGTTGCTGGTAATTCTAAAAGGGAAACCAACACAGCATAATAAGAATAACCAGCACTGGGGTGGTGTGAGCCACCTCCTGTATCTCCCAGATGATGGCATTCGCCTCCCTGCGCTCCCTTGCCCCTGCAGTGTATTCGCCAACAGCAGCCTGGGCAGTCCTGTTACAATCCGAGTCCTCCATGGTTCGCGGCATTCCTCCCAGAGAAGCCAGCCAGGCCCTGGGCCGCCATCGCTCCTCCTCACTGCCCTCCCTGAAGGGAACATTCCTCCCCAGGGACTGCCAGGGCCTGCCCCTCAGACCCCTCAGGCTTTCACTCAAATGTCACCTTCAGAGCAACGTCCTCCCTGGCAACCTTATTCACAATTTCCAGCTCCAGTCCTCTCTTCTCCATGGCTCCTTCCATTTGGTATGTCACATATTTCTAGTTATTTATCGCCTGTCACCACCCTGCTGTAGAATGTTAGCTCCATGCAAAGAGTAATTTTTGGCTGTGTCTCCAGCACCTAGATCAGGGGCTTCTCAGTCATCATCTGATGAATGAATGAGTGAATATGTGCTATTGCAGGCAAGCGTTTAGGAGAAGCAAGTTACAGAGACATAGGTGAACATGTGAAGGGAGGGGGTCTGGAGAGGGGGTCTGGTGGCTGCAGTGTGGGCATTTGTGCTGCTAGTGCCTGGCAGGTGAACTGTAAGAGTGTGGCCAAATCTGGAACCTGTGCTAGTGGTGCTGGTCCCTGGGCAGGGTTAAGGACAGGATCATGCCACCTGTCTGGGGTCTTCTGGCCAATTGTGTTTCATCTGCTCCTTCCACCCTTTGCAGAGGACACTGGCCAGTGATACCTGGAGGGTCATTGTGTCATCAGGAACCACTTGTGGGGCTAGAGCTAGCCTGGCATTCTCCCATGCTTACCTGCATTCTGGAGGGAACTTGTCTCTTGGCCACTGCCAAATCCCTCATAGGCAGCTCACTACAGACCTGGCTATGCATCAGATGCAGTGATAAACATTTATGTGCGTGATCTCACGTGGGAGGCATGGTTTAAAACTAGTCAGCGACCCGCTGGGCCAGGCTGCTCTAGGGCTCATTCGGAGGGGAGGCCTGGCTGGGACAGTGACCTGTGGGGCCCTCTCTTGGGCCTGCTCTCCACTGCCAAGGGTGCAGCACCTTGCCCAGTGCTGCTCACTGTCAGCTGGTGTGCGTCTGAGTGGCAGCGTTCAAACTGCAGGGCCTCCACGCAGGGTGCCACTCCTCCGCTCAGGGCCTGGCAGCCACACCGCCTGCTGGCACTTGAGGGCTGCTTCCTGTCTCTTCATCCTGGAGCCATGGCTGCTGCCAGGACTCAGGGCCAAGCAGGGGCCAGGCAGAGCTCCTTCGCCGAGCTTGGTGGGCTATGATGGTGACAGAGGGGGAATCCTCAGAGCTGCTTGGCTCCTGGGCACTCGGGAATGGAATCTGAGGGTGGCTGCTGGCCTGGCAAGATCTGCCCTGAGTCTGGCTGGGCTCCAGAGTGAGGGGTTTGCAGCAGAAGGCAGTCTCTGAGCACCTACAGGTCCTGCCTCTGGGCCAGGACATCTGCCTGTTGGCGGGGAAGGGGAGTAGAAATAAAAAGTGACCACCCCTCCTTTAAGAACTTCAAGCTTTTGGCTGGGCACGGTGGCTCACACCTGTAATCCTAGCACTTTGGGAGGCCAAGGCAGGGCCTCCCTTGAGGTCAGGGGTTCAAGACCAGCCTGGCCAACATGGTGAATCCCCGTGTCTACTAAAAATACAAAAATTAGCTGGGTGTGGATGCACACCTGTAGTCCCAGCTACTCGGGAAACGGAGGCGGGAGAATCGCTTGAACCTGGGAGGCAGAGGTTGCAGTGAGCAGAGATCGTGCCACTGCACTCCAGCCTGGGGACAGAGTGAGACCCTGTTAAAAAAAAAAAAACAAAACAAAAAAAACAAAGAAAAAAACAAAACTTCAAGCTTTTGATGATCTGAGCAGCTCTGTTCTCCAAGGTGCTGGAGGACAGCCAGTCATCACCTTCATCATCAACATTAGCACAGAGGGACTCTGAATAATTGTCCTCACTCTCTGCACAGTGGACCCCCAGCTGGGATGGCTGTGAGGGCATTGACTGGTCCTTGGCCACTCAGCAGATCACAGCTGCTCCCTCTACCTCCTAGGCTTCCCCCACGCTGGATCACTTGTGGTCTAGATGGCCCTTGGTCATGAAATAAGAGGCATGCGGTAACCCAGCCAGCTGGACTCCCTCTGTCCCCGCTCAGGGAACATACTTATTGTATGCTCGTTTCCTCTCTTACTTGCCCTTTTCTGGTGTTATGATGAACACACCTGTGCTGCTATTGCTCTCTTTATGAAACATGGATGACCACTTAAGTGTCCCTTTTCGTGCCATTCTAAATGTCCCTTTTCTTGCCATTCCACTGTTTGAAAGCCTCCAGGGTTTGGATGAGTGGTTCTGAGCCCTGGATGCATGTCTGAATCACCCAGCAGCTTCCAGAATGCACTGACTCCTGAGCCCCACCCATCAGGTTTTGATTTCATTGGTCTGGGAGGTCGCCGTAGTTTTGTAAATTCCTCCAGGTGATTTTAATGACTATCTAGGGGTAAGAATGGCTGCTGTTGCCTCCTGGAAAACCTACTGTGTGTCAGGTCAGTAGCTGGGGTCAGGTCTTTCAGACCAGAAGAGCCAGGCGGAGGAGGGAAGTAAAGGAAAAGACCACCACCTGCTGTGAACCCGGCTCCAGGAGGGCCATTTCCCATGCCTTATTTCATCTTCCCATCCACTCTTTGGTTTCAGATATGGAATCTGAGGCTGAGAGAGGGCTGGTGCCGCACAGCTGGGAAGGACCCTGCTGGGATGGAACCCCAGGTGTTTCCCTCCCCAGCGAAGCCTCTACACTACTTTGCAGGGAAGTTGAATGACAGAAAAGGAGAGAGACATTATGTTTGCTTCCCTTTTTGTAAACTTTGTTTAGGGAATGGGAGTTGATTCTGTGTTCATTGTGGTAGGCACACACTCTGTGCAGAATAGGTGTGCCTTTTGAGATAAGGACATCATAGAAAAGTTAGAAAATACCTAAAAGTTTAAAGAGAAAGAAATTGCCTACAGTCTTATTGCCTAAAGACAAGTCCCTAACAGCTGCGTATGTTTCTGCCCAACCATTTGTCTGCAGGTCTTTTTCACCTTTAAAATCATCCTCTATCAGTCCCTTTTTGGGGGGTAAGGACTTTTCCCCTTAGGACATTCAACCACTGGTATTCTTTTTTTTTTCTTGAGGACTTCTTTCCACTTACAGGCAGGACATCTGGGCATGTGTGGTAGTCCATTTTTATGTTGCTATAAGGAAATATCTGGGGCTGGGCAATTTATAAAGAAGAATTTTAGTTGGCTCGTGATTCTGCAGGCTGTACAAGCATGGCTCCAGCACCTGCTTCTGGTGAGAGCCTCAGGAAGTTTGCAATCATGGTGGGAAGGAAGAGGAGCTGGCATGCCACATGGTGACATCGGGAGCAAAAGAGATGGGGGAGGTGCCACACACTTTAAGCAACTAGATTTCGTGTGTGAACTGAGTGAGAACTCACTTACCACCAAGGAGATGGTGCTAAACCATTCATGAGGGATCTGCCCCCATGATCCAATCACCTCCCACCAGGCCCCGCCTCTAACACTGGACATCACATTTCAACATGAGATTTGGAGGGGATAAACATCCAAACTCTATCAGCATGTCAAAGACAGGCCATAGCAGAGCCAGGAGCTACATGCAAACCCTCCTGTGGTTCCAGAATGTCACCCCCAGCACTGATCCTGCGGGCTCCCCTCCTGAGCCACTGGGGCTTCCATGCATACTTCAAAGTGACAATGGTGATCATGAGAATCACGGCCGCAGATGCAAACACTAATATGGCCCTTGTGGCATGCTCGGGACCATCCTAGGTGCCTTATGTATATTGCTTTCTCAGAGCAGCCCTACAAGATGGTTGTGGTTATAATCCTGAAGCACAAGGATGTTAAGTAAGTGTCCCAAGATTACATGATCTGAGAGTGGTAGAGCCAGCATTTGAACTCAGGAACTCTCTGGCTCTAGGGTCTCTGCATTTACCCACCACATTGCTTCTCCACTGAGAAAGACTTTTGCTGTAAATGCACTGGGCTCAGCAAGACCTCAGTAGCCTTTCACCTAGCATCTTCCAGGGTGTGGGGCCTGCAGAGGTCATGACCTTGGGAACTGTGGCCGACTGGTCATCCCAGATAACTCTCTCCAGCTGGCAGAGGCTCTCTGCTTCCTGGTGTTTCTTTGAACCTTTGGCTTGTTGTGGCAGCGCTGATGCTGCTGGTATGGGGTGCCGTGCAGATGTACGTGGCAGAGCGTGCCAGTTGTGGACAAGTCTGGCAGCTTTCAGCCCCATCCTCCAAGAGCTCCTTCTTCCTGCCTGTCCCCAAGGCTGCAGCTCGGTCTGAGTCAGCTTTCAGACTTTCTTTGGCTTGGGCCGAAGACTTGGCAGCCCCAGCCTCCAGCAGAGCTCCTGTGGCTTGGGGCTTCCACATCAGGTTTGAATTAGATGAAATCTCAGCGTCGGCAGGCTTTCATCCCAGCCTCGCTGACTCCTGCTTCCGTGGTAGCAGGCAGTCTGTGTGCCACATGCGTGTCGTCTCTGCATGAGTGTTTGCTGGAGCATTTGTCGTCTGTGTGAGTCATCCCTTTGTGTGTCCTCTCCGTGCTTGTGTATTATCTCTGTGCATGTTTCTCGTCTCCATGCATGCATGTTATCTTTTTAATTAATAGCTTTATTGAGATATAATTCACATACCATGCAATTCGCCCATTTAAAATATGCAATTCAGTGGTTTTAAAAATTATATTCACAGAGATCTGCAATCACCACTGCTGTCAACTGTAGACCATTTTCATCACCTAAAAAAGAGACTATGTGGCCTTTAGCTATTCACCCCCGATCCAACATTACCCCAGCCCTTGGCAGTGACGAATCTACTTTCTATCTCTGTGGATTTGCCTATTCTATTTGTTTGAAGACACTTCATACAAACAGAATCATGTAGTATGTGACCTTTTGCATCTGGCTTCTTTCACTTGGCATATTTTCAAGATTCATCCATCTTGTAGCATATACCAGTACTTCATTCCTTTCTACGGCAAAATAATATTTCATTGTATGGCTATATATATATAGTTTGTTTGTCCATTTATCCATTGATGGGCATTTGGCTTGTTTCCATCTTTTGAGTACTAGGAATAATGCTATGAACAACTTTTCTTTGCGTGGACATATGTTTTCTTTCTCTTGGGTGCTTACACTTTGGAAGGGGAATTGCTGGATCATGTGGTAATACTGTTAATCATTGGAGGAGTATTGCCAGACCGTTTTCAAAGTGGCTGCGCTGTTTTACATTCCCACCAATGTATGAGGGTTCCAGTTTCTCCACATCCTTGCCAACACTGGTTATCTGACTTTCTGATTCAAGCCATCCTATTTCTTTGTGGTTTGGATTTGCATTTCCCTGATGACTGATGATATTGAACATCTTTTCATGTGCTTACTGCTATTTGTAGATCTTTCTTGGAGAAACGTCTGTTCAGATCCCTTTCCCACTTTAAAACTGGGTTGTCTTTTAATGATTGTGTTGTAAGAGTTCTTTATATATTCCAGATACAAGTCCCTTATCAGGAGAGGAGAGGCCGGTCTCTCATGTCTTTTTGCACCCCCACCTTACCCCCATCAAGCTTAGCAAGCTGTATGTGATTCATAAAGACTTAAGGACATGTTAAGGGAGGAAGAGATCTGGGTCACTTTGAAGAGTCCCTGCAGGAGCCATGGTTCCAGGGTGTGGGGGTGTGAGGGGTGGGGCTGCCTCTCTTACCTGCCGTGAATCAGAGACAACAGCCCTGGATGGCCCATTAGAGGTTCTGGCCCCTGCAGGTTATGTAGGGTGTTGCTTTCAGCTGAACTGACTGATGGAACCACCAGGGTTGGGGGACTTGAAAAGACCTAGATCACTGAGCCTGCCCCTCCTCCTTGATTTTGGGGTAGAGCAACTGGGAAAAAGGCAGTGTCATTTACTGAGATGGGGAAGACAAGGGGAGGAGTGGGTCTGGAAGTCAAACCCAGAGTTCTGTTCCAAAGTTTGAGATGACCAGTGGAGATCCAGTCTCTATCAAGGAGGCTGTTGGATAATCACAAAGGAATTTCAGGAGGAGCCAGGGCTGGGGATATAAACTGGAAGTCATTTGCAGTCATGCAGTACCTAAAGCCATGGTCCTGGGGACGTGCCAGGGAGAGCTGATGATGGGAGGAGCTGTGTGAGACCAGGACAAAGAAGTGATTGCTGGCTATGGCCATGTGGTGGTCACAGGTAAGCAGTTTCCAGGAAGTGGTGGCTCTAGAAGGCCACTTGGGGTGGGTAGAGGAGAAGCCAGGGGGTATGGAGGCGGTGAGTGTAGACAACGCTTTCTGCTGTGGAGGGAAGCAGTGACACGGGCAGTAGCTGGGCAGGGATGGGAGGTAGAGAGTTTCAAAGATGCGGGACACTCGAGTGTGCTTGGATGCAGATAGGAATGGTCTTGTAGAAAGGAGAGTGTGATGAAGCTGGAAAGGGGGTGCTAGCTGCAGGAGCTGAGTCCTTGAGGAGGTAACAGAGAGGTGATCCTGAGCACAGAGTGGGGGGACCACATCCAGCCACAGAAGAGGAGAAGGGGCCCAGCTGTGGGAGGACAGTGCGCAGCAGGGTGGTGGGAGCCTTGGAGTATGAGACTGGGCAGGGGGGCAGTGTTGGGGGTCTGAGCCATTTGGGAGAGCTGGGACACAGACCGTTAAGCTGTTAGTCTTAACAGGGAAGTGCAACAGAACCTCAGCTTCATGCTCATGTGAGGTGAGCTGCTGATTTCAAGTGAGAACAGTAGGCACCTGTGTGCACGCGTGGAGTAAGTGGATGGTTGGGCTGAACCAGGGTGGAGAAGCTTCCCTGGGACAGCAGGATAGAGGGAAAGTGGGTGAGAGAGTATGGGTGTTTGCAAGAGAATTATTGTGCAACTAGACCTAGATGTCCAAGGTGGTGAGAAGGGAAGCGAGGATGTAAGGATCACACCTTGGAGGTCCCGATGAAGTTTAATAATAACTGGAGCCAAGTGCTAGGGTTAGGTGAGCAGGGCAGTGGGGGAAGAGAAGGAGCCACCTGCGGTCGAGGTTTCTGGGTTGTAGCAACCCATGTGGTCTAGCCAAGGAGCGTGGCTGGCAGTGGCTGGGAACAGTGCATGCAGATGCAGGTGGCCCTGTTGAGGGGAAGCAGCCACCCATTGAGGAATCTGGTGGAAGCCATTTCTGATCCTTGTGTGTATCACCCCAGCATCCAGTTGCTGGGTTTTCTTTTGTTTCCTACAGTGGAACAGTTTCAAGCTGGGTTTGATGGAAGCCTAGAACCTGAGACAGCACAGCTGACCAAGGGGTGTCTGTGGAAGTAAAGCCCTTGTGATAGAAATTCCAGAACAAGTTCAGACCCAAGAATGCACTCTCCTTGGGAGGTGATGGGGTGATTGGCTGAGAGGTGGCCTGCTCTGCTACTTTCTCCTCTGGGGAAGCCCCAGATAGGCCAGCCTTGGAAGGAGAAAGGAGAGGCAGTCTGGCCCACTCCTCAGCTGGCTTCACTGAAGCTACTATCTTGAAATAGCCCTTCTGGGCATTTGGCAAAGGTAGGCTGGTCCAAGCGGCAGCAGGCGAGGGGACTTAGGATCCCCCTTTCCCAGGGCCTGCAGCTGTCTCCTGAGAGCCAAGCCACTTGCAACTGTCTGGACCCCAGGCCAGGTCCTTGCTCATTGTCTCTGTACCTGCCCATGTCTGACATGTCTCCCAGTCCTTGGGGATCTCTTCTGTGCCCCTCTTGGAGAACTCTTTGTTGGCTCCGGGTACCCTTGCCTCCCAGTTTACATGCACATACATGCAATTTGAGAATAGATGTACTTTTATGTACGCATGCACACATATGTACTCATTTCAAAACAATTTGGCCTCAATTACCTGCTATAATATTTAGGACCTCATCCTGATAGTAGACAGCTGTGGGTGACCCGCTGCACTTGCTCAGTTGTGGTTCACAGCGGGACCCAAGGTGATTTCTAAGCCAGCACTCACCTCCCTAGTTGCCACGTGACCATGTCTTCTTTGGGTGTCCTGGGCTTACACCTGAACTTGGGGGCTTTCCCTGAGGGGAACCCATACTGGAAAACCTGTCAACATGGCCTGGAGACCTCTGGATGAAGAGGCAGCCGAATGTGTTACCTTTGCAACTAAAACGATGTCATGTTGGAGAATCCACAGTCCTTCCCATCTTCCACCCTCACCATCATTCAGCCACACACCTCCCAGGGAAGGCACCTCAGAAGCAGCCACATTAAAGGGAGTTTAGCCCAGCTGAGAGTGGCCAGATTTGTGCACTGGAGAATTTCCATTTGGGGAAATTGGACAAGGGCCTATGGGTATGTGGCTCAATTGGATGTAATCAATGATTCTTTGTTTTAGTTTTACTGTGTGAAGAACCTATCTAGTACATATTTCCTATTTGTTTACTGTTTTTAAAAGAATAAGATATAGGTGGAAATTCAATATGGCTGATATTTATTTTCCATCCTACCAGAATTTATTTCTCCTTTTTTCTTGATTTTTTTATACAGAAATTTGATTTGATTTTAGCACTTTAAAATTAGCCACCACTTTTCAGAAATATAAACATTCAATAAATTGAGAGACGGGAGTACTTTAATGAGGAGGCAGAGAGCCAGAAAGTGCTCACTGCCAGCCAGTCTATGCTGTGTGGTGCCTGGTTTCCTGGCCACGGCAGAGATTCAAGGGAACTTGGGCCAAACCTCTCATTGTGCAGACAGGGAAACCAAGGTCTGAGGGGGAAGGAACTGGGCCCATCTTGCCTCCCGGTCTGGTGGCCAAGCCTGCCTTCCTGTCTTCTCTGTCTAGGAGGAGAGTCTCTGCGGCCCAGGCGGAGCCCAGACCTGGATGAGAGCTGCCTGTTGAGGCCTGGGTAGGATGCACGCAATGGGACAAGGACCATCTCTGGGGAGGTTCCGCCCTGATCCCTTGGGGGCTGATGGGATCCACAGTCGCATAGAAATTTAGAAACTTATTTCTCGGATTACGTAGGACAGGGCTTGGGTCTGGCTTCTTTGTCCTAAACAGTTTACTGGGATGGGGAAAGACAGATCTTTTAACCCTTTCCTGGGGAGAGGCCTAAGGGTGTGGAGGCTGGACCGGACCCAGGGTCCTGCGGGTTCCCATTCTGCTGAGAACAGTGAGGGTGTGATGAGGATGGTCTCCGTAGGGGTAAGAATCCTTGGGGGAGGTCACCTGGGGAGTGGGAGGGACCATTTCTTTTATGGGCTGTGCCCTGCCCTCCCTTCTCATATCCTTGGTGAGAGGTGTGCTGGCCTCCATGGGAGGGTTTTGCCCAGAGGTGGAGAGTTGGAGAATGAGTGTCCTTGCTCAGCAAGGTCAGACCAGAGGCCCAGGGATTTGCAGGTGGTACTAGGAAAGCCATGTTTTCTTGCTCCAAGTGGCTCCTGACAGCAGAAGCAGGCCTGGGGGCTGAACCCAGGTAATACAGTATTGTAGTTAAGAATGCTGGCACTTACTTGCTGGGTGACTTTGGGCCAGTTACTTAACCCTTCTGAACCTCTATTTCCTCATCTGTGCAATGGGTCTAACATTACTGCCTACCTTGTAGGGCTATAAAGATGAAATAAGATAATATATAACAATATGAGCGGCAGGTACTGTTGTTAATAACAGTGATAAGAAGACTATTTATAAAGGATGGAAAGTAGGGAAGTGTGTTCATGCTGAATACAATGTTAGGAGTGTCCCTACACAGAATCTGTTACATCTTGAGGGAGGGAGCTCTCTGTCACTGGAGGCATCCAAGTAAAAGCTAGAGGTCTCCTAACTGGGGAGGTTGTCAAAGTATAATGCCTCAGACTGGGACGAGCACGATGATCTTGAAAGGTCTGTAGCCCATGATTGTGGGCCAGAAGGAGGGGGCGGGCTGGAAGGCAGTGGCTTCATTCTGGAAACTGTATCCCTCATATGAGACACTGAGCCCTGGAGGCCACGTGGAGTCACTAGGCTGTGGGGCAGGGAATGCTAGGTTTGAAGGATCCTCTTTGTGGAGCCATTTAACCAAGCCCCAGAATGGGGGAGGGCCTTGACCAGGTGCCTGGTGTGTGGGAGGGGCTGAACAGAGCCTTCCACTTCCTGGTCTGGAGAGTTCGCCCTCTGCTAGGCAGCTTGAGAGGTGTGATGGACTGAGACGGCGCAGGCCACTGCCCTGGACCAGCCAGGTTTGTGTGCCTGTAGCCTGGGTGGAGCAGTGGCCTCTGACTCATGCTGTCTCTTGCTTGCTTGTTCCAGGGGCAGGAACAGTCCCTCTGGGTATCAGACACGGGTGCAGAAAGGGGGATGGGATAAATCATGCAGGGCTTGGCTGAGAGTTCATCACATGCCCTCATGGCAACAAAGCTGCAGTAGGCCTTGGAGGTGTGTCCTGGGCCTGGAGCCACCAGCTGGAAGACAGGCCTCCCGTGGGGAGTTCTGCAGGCGTACAGTGGCAGAGGCCCTTGGATTTGGCCACCACTTTTTGTCCAGGTTTGGGCTCAACCTCTGTCCCTGAGCCTGAATGTCCTGGTCCCCTCCCCACACTGTCCTTCTGCATTTCCACCCTCACCTGGGGGTCCTTCCCCTCTACCTGGTATGCTCTTTCCTTCCCGGGTTGGTTTCTTTTGCACCCTAACAATTTCTCCCTTCTGCCTGCTGTGGAAACCTGGGCTGACAGTCCCTGGGTGACCTTGTGACTCTGCCTGGATGGGACTGTGAAGGGAGAATCTCCTTGTCTCTGGTGGCAGAGAGGAGATGTGTCTGCAAGGACAGGGGACATATAGCCTGTCTGGGAGGAGGGAGGATGAAGCTGGTGTAGGAGGAGCTGAGGGGAGTGGTGGCAAGAGTGTTGGGCCTCTCACTTCCAGTCTTAGCCCCTGCCTAGGTGTGTCCTGGGGCTAGTACCTTCCCCTTCAGGCCAGGGGGTTTGAGTTGAATTTCTAATCCTTGCAACCAGGAACCTGATGGATAGTCATCCTTCAGGACCCACAGATGGCACCTCCTTTGGGACACGTGTCCACACTTCATCATAGCACCGGGCAGGACATTGGCAGCCCTCAGCTCTTGGGCCTATTTTTTCCATTTGTCCCTGCCCATAGGAGGCACACAGTAGGTATAAAGTCAAAGTGCTCTGCATGGATGCATGTATGCTCAGTATAAGGTTTGACGTTGACATTTTAACAAGCACACCAGAACTTTTGCAGACAGTTGAGTGTTACCTGATAAAATGGTTACAGGGAAGCCTCAAATTTGTTCCAATAATGCCATTTTTCCCTGGAACATTTCTTGGCCTCCTGATTGGGCCTGTTTATGAAGCACAGAAGGCAACCATCTTGGTTTGGCTCCAAAATGATGTTTTCTGTTTGATCCACAGAAACAGCTAGAAGGGGCAAAGAAAAGGTTGGCTGCTGCTGGAGGCTTAGTGATGGGTGTTCAGTTGGACTTGGAGGGGGCTCCTAAGATGCAGCCTCAGAACAGAAGGAGGTGGGAAAATGGGTGGAATGGAGTTGTGTTGTCACTGGAGTTCCAATTCAAATGGAGAAGGTCTAGTGAATTTATAAAAACGCTTCCTTCATTCACTGCTTCGTGTTCACAGCTGCGCTCCCAGTCCTTGGTATGTAGTAGGCACTCAATAGATATTTGTCGAACGAGCGAAGGAATTCAACAAATATTTATTTGCTAAATAATGCCTACTATTTTCCATCCACCACGGTAGGTGGGCTGCTCTTAGTACTTTGTAGGATGACGTGTGTGTGTGCGTGTGTGTGTATGTGCATGTGTGCATATGCAGACACACATACACGAACCCACATCTAGTTGTATGTTTCATTGGCCCCTGTGATGACCGCCTTCACTGGGGGATAATAACACATTTGCTGGACTTTGCCAACATATTTTTTTGTTTTTATTTCCAAGGCCAACACCTGATTTTTTTAAAGGGAATATTTGATGTAGGGAATCATTAGATTAAAAACATGCATTCCTGGCTCATTTATCGTGAATGAGCATTAGCTGCCCTCCTCCCCGGCCTCCAACCCCCATCCTGCCATGTGCACACCCACGTGCTTTCAACCTGAAATAACAGCGCTTCATATTGGAGTGGGGGACAAGCACCCACCTTAGGGATAATGAGTCTTTGCCCCTAGGATCTTCCTGTCTGCCTCTAGGTAAAGCAAACCCCTGTGATGTGCTTCGGGCTGGAGTGCAGTGCCTTGGTGTATGTGCATGTGCCTTATGGCAGTGGCTTTTGTGCCTCTGCTTTTTATAAGCAATGGAAGCTCTGATGTAATGAAATTTTATGTAGAGCCCCATGGATAGACAACACTGTAAAAGTGGATCTACTTTGCTGAAAGGAGGGCGGGCCCCTTTGCTCAGCTTTCCTACCACCTCCTCCCACTCCCCTGCCAGGGCCTCATAGAACATCCTGGAATCCCAGGGCTCCTCAAGGTCCTGGAGGAAGAGCCTGCAAGCATGTAGGGTCACATATGTGCATTCACAGATGCTCGCCTGTCGGCTGTACTGTGTGTTCATGCCTCTTATTTCTCTCTTTCCCGCTGCTTGCCGTCCCTGGTTCAGGCGGGCCTCATCCGCACAGACAGCACCGACTTCTTCATTGAGCCTCTGGAGCGGGGCCAGCAGGAGAAGGAGGCCAGTGGGAGGACACATGTGGTGTACCGCCGGGAGGCCGTCCAGCAGGAGTGGGCAGAACCTCACGGGGACCTGCACAATGAAGGTAGGCTGTAGGTAGGGGCCTGTGTGCTGCTTCTCTCCCTACCTCTGGAGAGTTTCCCGGTAACTTCTGTCCTTAAGCTGTCCATGTCTGGCCTCAGTCTTCTTATCTGTAAAATGGGACTGGGCCACATAGACCTGCTGTACTGGCAGAGAAACCCCATTGCGTTCTAGGAGCTGCTGTAATTGGCTGGAGCTAGGGGCCAGAGGAGTCACTTGTGTCCTGAACTGTGGTCCCTGGGACTCCAGAGGTCTCTGAGGAGCTCACCATTGCTTCTCAAGGCTATTTCTGAGGCAAGGCGGAAGGTAGAATGCCTGCAGTGAGTTCTTCCCCACTAAAATCGACTCAACCCTTGGGAGCCACAGGAAGGGAGTTATTAGGGCACCTGCAGGGAGGCTGCCTGGTGTCTGGGCGTCATGGTCAGCTGTGTGTCCCGTAGACCATTTTACAACCCTACCTTCAAGTCTGTCTACTGTGTGACCCTAGGCAAGTTACCTAAGATTTCTGAGCCCTCATTTTCCTCATCAGTAAAGCGGAGATGATCCATGTCTACCTGTAAATGTTATATGTAATGGTGACGGTATCTGTGAAAATCCCAGTATAGGGCTTGGCATGTAGTAGGTGCGGGATAAATGGCAGCTCTCCTTACAGTATTATTAAGGGTAACTGCTGACATGTTAGGGTGGGAACCCCCTGAGGGAAGGGGTGTCCCTGCACCCAGGCGACCAGTGCAGGAGCCTACACACCAGAGGCACTCAAGACTTATGGTTGGGCGAATGAAACTGGATGTGACAAGTGCTGGTCCTAGGCCCGCTGGTCAACTTCACAGTGTCACAAAGCTCCTTTGGCCAAGAGGCGATGAGGAGGCCATGGGTGAAATCTGGTTATGACTGGACCGCATCCTTGTGCCAGCTCCCTATGGGACTGGGCCTGGTGTGAGAAATGCCTGGAAGCCAGTTGTCCTCGCAGACAGTGCATCCGTTGAAGCTCCAGTTGCTCTCCAAGTATCACTCATAAGAGAAGCTGTGGCACCAGAGCCAGAGGGTTCTGCAGGCCTAAGTGGGGAGGGCAGGGCTGGCGGGGCCTCTGAGCACTGGCGTGGATTTCAGGGCACCCTTCTCTCCACCAGGGTTGAGAAGAGGGCTGAGTCTCCCCTGGGCTCCGTTTTTTAAAGGATGATTCTGAATCCAAAGACCATAAGGTCCCCTCTTTTAGGAAGAGACGTTGGGGAAGTCCAGCTCCAGAGCTGTGAGCCTGGAACCAGCTGCATCACCAGCCACCATGGTGGGCAGCTGGGAAGCTGAGACCACTGAGCACACGGAGCTGGAGTTCAGACCCAAAGAAATGTGGCTGCGACTCTTGCCCCACACCAGGCTCCGGGGCTGGAACTCCAGTGAGGCCAGGCCCTGGTCCATCTACGGGCCTTCCTTAGAAAGACCAGGGGCAGGAGAAGACTTTCTTGGAAACCTGTGACTTGTACTTTTAGTTGAGGGCCAGTCGTGGGGCTGAGCCCAGTGTAGGGAGAAGCATTTCTAGGCGTGCCTGTCTCCATTTCACAGCTTGATTAAAGCCAGAGGCTTCAGCTCAGCTCTTTGGGTCTAGTTTTCAGCACACAGAGAGGTGCCTCGGAGGCCTGGCCAGGTGCTCAGAGCCTGCCTAGCAGCCGGCTAAAGGCTTTTGGGGAATCTCCCTCAGGCTGGGGACCTTCACATCTCCAGCTGTCCCCATCCTCCACAGGTGTCCCTCTGCTTGGTTCCTCAGACCTGGGAGTCTCCTGGGTCTGTTCCCTTCTCCCACTCAGGCTGGGGGGCCTGGAGGACAGATGCCAAGTCTCCATCTCTGTGTGATTCACAGCAGCAGGCCTGTCCCTGGCGGAAGGAGGGCAGGGAGGTGTCAGAGGCTCCACTACATGGGTTTGCTCACTGGGCTGAGGCTGTGGAGGGGATTCCAGCCCCCTGCTCCACTGTCAGGGAGTCTGAGGTGCACCAGTGAACCTGGAGTGGAGGGGACAATTCCTCTCGGCACTCAGTAAGGCCTCAGCTGCTGCTTCCTGAAAAGGGCATGTGTGGGCCCACACACTCACACCTACCCATGCACTCTCCCACACACTGACACCCACACTCACAAACACAGACCCATATACCCGCACTCACCCTTACTGGCACACACCCATGCACCCACACTCACACGTGGACACATACCACCCATACACTCATGCTCACACACTGACGCAAACACACGCTCACAAACACACACCCATACACCCACGATCACACATAGACACACACCACCCATGAATTCATGCTTACACACTGACACAAACACACGCTCACAAACACACGCCCCCTACACCCACACTCACACATAGACACACACCACCCATACAGTCATGCTCACATACTGATGCAAACACATGCTTACACACATCCATACACCCACACTCACACATAGACACACACCATCTATACCCTCATGCTCACACACTGACGCAAACACACGCTTACAAGCACACACCCATACACCCACACTCAAACACTGACAAACACATACTTATACCCACCCGCACTCACACACTTGCATACACACATACAGACCCCTCTATACACTCATACACTCTCACAACCCCACATCCACACACTGACACCCCCTACATACTCACACACCCCTTCACACACTCGCACACTCTCAAACACACTCATATACACACATGCTCATATACACATACACTCATATATACACACATCCATGAATGAGCCCCAGAGAAGAGTTAGGTGATCCTTTCCCAAGGCTTTGGTGAGAAATTGAACCATTCAGAGTCCAGGGGCAGGAATTCCCGGTGCTGGGCCACCAGGCTCAAGCTGGCCCTCACCCCGCGGCCCTGCCTTGGCCCCTGAGGCTGCATCCTGGATGCTCTCCTGCTCCTAACGCTTCCCTCTCCTATTTAATCCATGGTCCTACTCTCTGGAGCCCCGTTCCCACCTCCAGTTCCCTCCTGAGGACACGAATGGGGTATGTGCTCCTGCAGCCTGAGCTCTGGCTCTCCGTGGGGCTGCCCATGCCAGGGCCGCCAGCCGGGCTGGGGCTCAGGGCGGCTGCTTTACAAGCAATTGAGATAAAATTCACCATTTTAACCATTTTGAGGCATACGATTCGGTGGGTTTTTAAAACTATATTCACAATGCTGTGCAACCATCACCTCCATCTAATTCCAGAAGATTCCCATCCGTTAGTTGTAGTCACTCCTGTTTCCCTGCCGTCCAACGCCCCCTGGCAACCACTAATCTACTTTCTATCTTTCTAAATAGGATTTGCCTATTCAGAACGTTTCATGGAATGAAATCATGTGGTATGTGCCTTTGGTGCCTGGCTTCTTTCACTCAGCATGTTTTCAAGGCTCATCCATGGGATCGCCTGTCTTGATGCTTCTCTTTATGATGGAGCACTAGTCCAGTGTATGGACATGCCACATTTATTCATTCATCTGGTGGACACTGGAGTTGTTTCTATCTTTTGGCTACTATGAAATGCTGCTGTGAACATTCGTGTGCAAGATTTTATGTGAACATACGTTTTCAATTCTCTTGAGTACATACTTAGCAGTGAAATTACTGGGTCACATGGCACCTCTAGGTTTAACTTTCAACTGTATTTTCAAAGCAGCTGCACCATTTTACATTGGCTTGGGGCTTCTTGGATGGCTCACGGCAGCTTCCCAGTGGCTGATGGGCCCTGCTCTGCCCTGAGGGTTGTCTGCTCCTGTCATCCTGAAGGATGAGGGACCCACAGAAGAGGGTGTGGCTGGAGCCCCCCCACAGCATCCAAGGCTGATGCTGGCTGATCCTCCCCAATTCCCCAGAAAGTCTGCAGAGAGAGAATTATGGCTGTGCCCTGATAGAGTGTGGTCATGGCTGGGGGAGGCCTGAGTTTACATTCCGGGCTGTTGTCATGAAGCTGCTGTGTGACCTAGGGCGAGTGGGGTAACCTCTCCAGCCTTCCTGTGACAGGCCTGGCAGGGAGGGCTCTGAGGGGTCAAGTGTGGCATTCCACTCGCAGGGCTTACACTTCTGAGCACAGCCCATGCGTTGGGAGTGACTGTTATTTTTCTCCCTGCTCCATGGAGAGAGCCTTGCGCCTTCCCCTGCCCTGCTGGGGGCTGCCCTCCTCTCTCCCAGGAGTTTGGCTATGGGCTGCTGCGCTTGCCATTGGCTCAGACACCAGGGCCACCAGAAGCTGCCTGCAGTGTGAGCTTAGAGCGGTGCCAGCCTCAAGGGTAAGTGAGGGAGAAACCCACCTGAGCCCTGCTCACCAGGCTGTGCGTCCACCCAGAGGGCTTTCCCTGCCAGGCCAGTGGCTACACGTTTTTCCAGCTCTTAAGTCTAGGGCTTTGTTCCTTTGCACTATAGCACCACTCAGCAAAGAGGAGATAAAAACAAATGGTGGCACCAAGCCCTGTGTGTTCCCTGTTACCTGTCCTCAGATCCCCATTACCTGAGCACCCGTGTGGGTAGCAGCGTAGAGGCAGCTCGGATCTCTGCAGAGGTTCCCATGGATGCATCCATGTGCATCACCCACGTGTGGACGGGGTCTGCACGCACTCGCTCCCATGTGTAAAATAAACAATCACAATGGATTGTGCAGGGGCAGGGCCCTCTGCCCCCTGTGCTGAAGCGGGTTATCTCCTGCTCTCTGTTCAGCCCCAGCTTCAGTGTCCCTTCCTCTGGAAGCCTTCCCCAACAGGTCTGGATCTCCAGTGGGGCGCCTTCTCTGATGAGTCCTGCTGTAGTCTTTGATATTCCTGTATTGTTACAATCCAATTTCTTATTTGTCCCCTCTACTAGGCAGTGGGCTTAAGGGCAGAGGCCCGGCCTTTATCACCTACCCACCGTCCATCCATTGACTAGTATGGGGCCCCTCCTGCTGCCACACCCCTAATACATGCTGGGGATATTGTGGTGGCCTCTTCACATCCTCAGTCCCAGCCTCCTGTCTGAGGAGTTCTCAAATATCTGGGGATAAATGAAGGTTCTTAGAAATTAATGGTATGAGTATCAAAGCTTCAGAGTGAGATGGGGGGAAAGTCATTAAGAGTTAAGGCTCTGGAGCCTTCTTGACAGACCCCAGCCTCCTGTCCTGCCTTCTTAGCTTTCCCCGTGAGTCTCCATGCACCCTCACTCCACCGCCCCAGCAGAGTGTACTCTATCTTCATTCAGGCTATAGCATAGATGACTGACAGCTCTCAAGGTGTTACCCTTCTACGTGGCGGCATAGATGGTAATGTTTCAAAGCATGGGCTTTTGATTCAGACAGACCCACATGAGAAGCTACTTAACATCTTTGAACTTCAATGTGTTCACCTGTGTAATAGGGACAACAATCTGATAGAGTTGTTGTAAAGATTAGACTAGATTGGGTTGCATTAGATTAGATTAGAGGTCAGTAAAGGTAAGGCCCAGGGCCAGATATAGCCTGGCAGCTGTCTTGTAAAGGAAGTTGGATTGGAACACAGACACACTCACTCACAGTCTCATCTGCGGCTGATTTTGTGCTTCGGTGGCAGAATGGAATGGTTGTGACCGAGAATGAATGACCCCCAGAGCCTAAAATATTTATCTGGTCCTTTACAGAAAAAGTTTAGTAACTCTTGGATTATATAATACAAGTTAATAAATGCTATTTTGCTTTTAGCCAAAAGGGCAGAGCAGCGATGGTGAAATTTGGGGTCACTGACAGTTCTTGGGTGGGATTTGAGAGGCTCAGTGCTCACAGGAGTATCCCGGAGTTCCTCAGATGCCCTATGGAGGCCACAGCAGCCCCATGACTTTTCTCCTTTATGGAGATATTGCCAACTTTGATTTTTACAGCAACCTTGTGGGTTAGAGATAAAGGGTGGTTCATCTTCATGTTATAAGAGAGAAAATGGAGGCCAGAGAAGCGAGGGATTGGGCCTGGGACGCCCAGAGAGAGAGGATGAGTGGCTCCCGGAACCCAGGCGTTCTGCTCTGGGCCAGTTCTCACCCCTTTGCTACTCATTGCTTCAAAGATTTAGCAGTGCCCTCGTGGCAGGAAAATGGCTCTTGCCCATGAGTTGACCTAGTATGGAGCAATCCCTCATACTACTTTACTTACAGAGGCAGGGAAAGGGGCACCAGTGATGGGGACAGAGGTGGGTGGTGGGCAATGTCACAGTGACAGCCCCTCCTGTGGGTTGGACCTCACTCTCTTCCTGTCTTGGTTCCAGCCTTTGGCCTGGGAGACCTTCCCAACCTGCTGGGCCTGGTGGGGGACCAGCTGGGTGACACAGAGCGGAAGCGGCGTCATGCCAAGCCAGGCAGCTACAGCATCGAGGTGCTGCTGGTGGTGGACGACTCGGTGGTTCGCTTCCATGGCAAGGAGCATGTGCAGAACTACGTCCTCACCCTCATGAATATCGTGAGTGTCCATGTGTCCTAGGACTTGGGGGGAGTGGGGTGGGGTGGGGTGGGCCGCACCCCACCCCACTGGGCCCCAGTGCTGATCCAAATGGAAGTTTCTGGGGCCTGGTATTTTTCAGGTGGATTTGGGGAAGTCATTGCTTGCTCCTTAGCCCAGAAGGCACACCCTTGGCAGCCAGGTTCGATGGTGTAATGAGCCTGAATTGGCCTGACTTGCGTCCCAGGCTGTGGCCTGATCCCAGCTGTACATACCTGGGCTGAGGTGACCCACCAGGCCTCCTGCACTGGAGCCTGTGGACAGAGGGTTCTGGGCTTGGACACATTCAGAGTCAGGGTCAGGCGTGGCCTGGAGCCTTGCTTGTGTTGGAGTTGAAGGGACTCTTCTGGGACTCATCATCTGGAAAAAATGCCCAACCCCAGGCTGGGGAGACTGGCCAAGGAGCTGTCAATATGTGAAGTGGGTCCTGAGACCCTGACATGGGCCTTGGGTGTGTACAGACAGGCAAGGAAAATCAGGGATGTGGGCAAATTCTAAGACTGCATTGAAGCAGAGAGCCCGTGCCCTTAGCTGCTGCCTGTGGCTGTCCTGCAGAGATATAGGACTCTCGTCACAGAAAAGCTAGTTTTTCAAGAAAAGTCAGAAATGTAGTTTTTTTTTAAGTGTTTAAAAATTTCATTATGGAAAATTTTAATCCAGATATTTAAGTGAACATTTCCAGTTTTTTTTTTTTTTTTTTTTTTTTGAGACGGAGTCTCGCTCTGTCGCCCAGGTTGGAGTGCAATGGCACAATCTCGGCTCACTGCAAGCTCCGTCTCCTGGGTTCATGCCATTCTCCTGCCTCAGCCTCCCAAGTAGCTGGGACTACAGGCACCTGCCACCATGCCCGGCTAATTTTTTGTATTTTTAGTAGAGACGGGGTTTCACTGTGTTAGCCAGGATGGTCTGGATCTCCTGACCTCGTGATCCGCCCCCCTTGGCCTCCCAAAGTGCTGGGATTACAGGCGTGAGCCACCGCACCCAGCCTACATTTCCAGTTTTTAAATGTTAAAAGAGAAACCCACTGTGGATGCCAAACAAAACACACTATAGGCCACAGGTAGCCCCGAGTGAGCATCCCTGGGCTAAAGGGGCAGAGACAAGGAAGAGCAGGAGGGAAAGGAGGGTGAGAGCATAGGGCCTTTATCAGGGTGCCTGTGGCTGTGTGGTTCTGGGAAAGGATGGGGACCTGTCTGGGTGAGGTGAGACCCAAGGTAGAAATAGTGCAGGCAGGGGCCAGATGCTGGGGATGGGGGCCGGACCCTCAGCCCTCCCCTATGAAGTGTAGTACCGGAGGCAGGTGACCCATTGGGATAGACCCTAGCTCAGCATGGGACACTGTGCAGTCCAGGCCTGGGGGAGGTGGGCAGTGGTGCACAAGGGAAAATGCTACGTCAATAGGAGGCAACAGGGCAGGTGCCCTTCACCTCTGAGCCTCTGCAAGGTGACCAGGTTAATGGCTCATCATAAACATTCATCTGGAACACCAGAGCTGAGAAAGAAGATATGTACGTGGTGGGTCCTGAAGAATTTGAGTGAGGCCTCTTTTGAAGGCCAAAGCTTCCAGCCCCTGCATGGGCCCTCACTGGCCTTGATGTTAGGGCCCTCTGCCCCTAGGCCTGTCTGGAGAGGATAAAGAGGCTGGCTAGCTGCATGATCATACAGACCGAAAGATGACTGCAGTATGCCAGGGCCGGGATAGAATCACCTTATCCTCAGTCTAACATGGGCAGTGCTGGGAGGCTGTAAGGGATGTGCAATTGATTGTGCTACGGCACTAAGAGGAATATTAGTGAATCGGCCAAGAGCACACAGTCTGACTCGGCCCCTTCCTGTCTTTGTGACTTTGGGGGCAAGTTACGAACCCTCTGGTGTGTCTCTTCTGCACTTTGAAAGCAGCATTAACAGTACTTACTATCAGAGGTTTTGGGGAGGATGAAATGAGCACATGGTGCACAGCATGGCCATGCAGAGCGTGCGCTGTCAGTGGGTGGTGGTTTGTGATAATAATGTGACCTTCGTGAAGTGACTGGTCATGCACTTCTGGGAACGGGACAGTTGATGGGGAGAAATGTCAACCCCACGTCATGTCAGTCCCCTTGGAAACATTGGTAGGGCGCTGCCTGGGTCCATAATCTGGCTGCACCTTTGACGAAGTGGTCACTAGGGGGACAGCCCCTTAATGTCTCTGGGACCTTGGGCAGGGGACCTGTGTTGCTCAGGGATCCATAGGATGCAAATGATGAAAACCCAACTCAATCTAGATGAAGACAAAAGCGGTAATTTCTTGGTTCATGGGTCAAACTGGGGGAGGGATAGGTTGGAGCCAGTTATAAGAGTAATTGGAACTAGAGGAAGTTTTCAGGTTCGCTTCTCTGTCTGTGACATCCTGATTCTCTCTGACCGACTTCTCTACCAGACATTCTGGCCACTGACAACACAACGCTGACTCCTATCCCCATCCATGGCTGGAGACAAAAGGAGTTTCCCCTCTGGTTCCCAGGCAAAATCTCCCGAAGCAGGACTCTGATTGGCCTAACCTGGGTCACGTGCCACTCTTTGGGATGATCACTACACGTTAGAGAGGGAGAGCATCAGTGCTCCAAGGCTGGAGAGCAGTTAGACACAGCCATGGCCGCTGGAGAAATTGTTCTGAGCTGGCCAGTCACCCCAGTTTGTGTCTGCTACAGTTTAGCCCCTTAGAGCCTCTGCTTTTTCATGATAGTGTCTGCTCTTGGGTTTGTGAAGATTTAGTATCCAGGGTATCTAGCACATGCCTGGCACATAGTGGGTACTCAAGTAATGTTTTCTGTCATTAGTATTGTTACATTGTTTGTTTTTGCGTGTATAAGTTGTTCCTCACCTGAGTTTGGGAAAGTGAGTTCCCTGAGGGGAGGGGCTTTTTCTTTTTAGGAACCCCAACAGCACACACAGCACAGGGTCTGAGACCTGAGAGGTGATTGGTAAACGTGGAGGTGAATGGTATCTACGAGAGAAGCGGGTGGCCGGCACCCATTGAGATGGCAGCAGGAGAGAGCAGCAGAGTTCTGTCTGCAGTGTCAATATCAATAAAAGAGCAGGAGCAGAGATCAGCTCCAATGACAGGAGCCCAGGGAGCGGGTGGGGGGCTAGAAAGTCTGTCCCTGGCCGCCCCTGTGTATGGACACTTCTTCCGTCCCAGGAGCTTAGCATGTGGTTTTGGACACAAAGGGCAAAGGCTATCACATGGAGTTGTTTGAGAAAGAAAGAGGGAGGGGAGGGAGAGGACGCCTGTGAATCTGAACACATCCACCATGCTGGAACACTCAACCACCCACCCAGACTCCGCAAATCACAGGCCCAGCCTGAGGCCGTAGCTGGGGACCGATCCCATTAGTAGGAGGCCACGCTGAGAGCCAGGTTTGGACCCTGGAGCCAGCAGGTGGGGGACAAGAGGAAGGGCAGGAAAGGGGAAAGGGGTAGGGGGGACCTCAGGATGCCCAAGAGTGGTAGGAGCCTGGGTCCCACGGCCCAAAACTGGGGCTGAAGACCCCAGGACTGTAAGCCAAGCCCTATTGCAGCCCCAGAATCCTTCACTTTGTTAAAAGATAATTTTCAGGAAAAGGTAAACTCATGACTCTCATAGAGAAATAAAAATGAACTTGTGTTAAAGATTTGACTCTACACATTAATGAGGGAACCAGGCAGATGTTATAACTCGTTCAAAAGAGAACCCAAGGACAGAAACATTATAGATTAGGAATTTTATAATGAATGTGCAAAAGGAGACAAAATTGATGTTGTGTAGGGTGGGAGGGAAGGCTGTTTAGCCTCTGCCAGAGAAGATGGAACCCGCCTGCGTGCAGACAGGAATTTTGCGTTGCTCTTAGTGACCCATGGTGCTCTCTGCTGTAAGGGCGCTTTCTCTGCATCCGATTCCGATAAGGGGGAAAGGCATGCGGTGGCAGTGCCTGCCTTCCATTGAAGCACAAGTTTTTATTCTCTGGTTTGAGGCCTGACCAGGTGTGAGGTGTCTGATGACTTGTCCTCCTTAAAAATCTCTGCCTTCATTCCTGGAACTAGCGGAGTGGCAGCATCTCCCAGGCTACAGCCCTGGATTGGACTGGGTTACAGCCCTACACAGCAGTGTGGTGGGATTCTGTCTCTTCTGCAGCTCTGTTCTGCCACCTGCTCCTCACTTCCAGGATTCTGGCTGGGGTTAGGAGAGTGAGAGTGCCCAGGGCAGTGGCGGGGGCGAGTTTTCTGAGGGGGACCACAAAGCTGTCTTGGGTGATCTGCTCCATTCTTTCTCTCATCTTTCAGAGAAACTCTTTCAGAGGTACCCTGAGGGACCTCCATGAATTCTCTTGCTTGGCTTCTTAACTCTTGGCTGGACTGAGGTGTCGGCAGGTTCTGGAGGGTGGATCAGGCTTGCTGGAGCCCTGCTCCCCAGCTGGCTTCACTGCCAGCCTTGGCTGACATCCATTCATTTGTTCAGAGCTGGGTGCTGTGCTACCTCTGTGGGCCCTCTGTGGGGTGAGGTATTGGGTGGGGTGGGGTGGGGGTCAGGGTTCTTGTGGTTGCAGGTGACAGATCCAGCTCACACTAGCTGAAACCAAAGAGGGGTGTATTGGCAGGGAGCTGCTGACATGCCCACAGAGTCAGTGGGGCAGGAGCCCCAGGGACCACAGGATGAGGGCTTCAGTCCCATTAGGGCACCGTCTCCTACTCTGCTGGCCTGTGCTTGTCAATGGAACCCAGCAGCAGATGGGCTTTCTCCCATGATGGGAAACAGGAACACCCCAGGTGCTCACACTTAGGACCCAAATGCCAAAGGTCTCTTTCTTGCCCTCCTAGGGAAGACTGGCTAGGGTGAGACATGCGGCTATCCCTGTATTAATTGCTGTGACTAGAAGGTTGGTTTGGGTCTGCTGGGTCACAGCTTGCCGCTGTGTATGGGGGTGAGTTGGAGCAGGACCTGTGCCCAGAAGGCAAGCAGCAAAGCATGCGGACAGGAAGAATGGCTTCCACAGTGGGGGACACAAAAGGAAGAGAAAACACAGTCCCTGCCCTCTGAGCTTATACTGCTGTGTGTCTGCAGACCACTGCACAAGATATAATTGCAAGCTGGGTGCCGTGACTCACACCTATAATCCTAGCACTTTGGAAGTCCAAGACAGGAGGATTGCTTGAGGCCAGGAGTTCAAGACAAGCCTGGGCATAGCAAGTCCCCATTTCTACAAAAAAATTTAAAAAATTAGCCAAGCAAGGTGGTGCACACCTGTAGTCCCAGCTACTCAGGAGGTTGAGGTGGGAGGATCGCTGGAGCCCAGGAGTTCAAGGCTGCAGTGAGCTATGATTGTGCCGCTGCACTCCACCCTGGCCAACAGAATAAGACCCTGTCTCTAGAATTAAAAAAAAAAGAATATCATTGTAGAAATTATTAGTATTGTTTTTGAGCAACCACTGGGAGCCAGACTCTTTGCAGACTCTACCTCATTTATTTAAGTCTCCCCATAACCCTATGAGAGGTCTGAGTAGCCTCAATGTCCTTACATAGAAACTGGCGTGCAGAGACAGGCTGTAACTTGCTAGTCTGCCCTCTGGTAGGCCGTGGGGCTGGGATCTGAGCACCGCTGTGTCCACTCCAGAGCTCACCCTCTTCCCCAGGCCTGGTGCCAGCTGGTGCTGTCCGTGGCTGGTGACCCAGCTGTTATGGTAGAAAAACTTTTCTCTACACTCTTATGTTCAGTACTGGAGGGCTTGTGAGTTAAACTGAAAGAGACAGACTGGCAGGAGAAAAGAGTTGATTTGCCAGTTCCTTGTATATAGGGGTGCTCCATCATGAGTACCTCAAAGGGGTGGTGAAAACTGGGGGTTTGGCCAGGTGCAGTGGCTCACGCATGTAATCCAGTACTTTGGGAGGCTGAGGCGGGTGTATCACCTAAGGTCAGGAGTTTGAGACCAGCCTGACCAATATGGCGAAACCCCGTCTTTACTAAAAATACAAAAATTAGCTGGGTGTGGTGGTGTGCCTGTAGTTCCAGCTGCTCAGGAGGCTGAGGCAGGAGAATTGCTTGAACCTGGGAGGCGGAGGTTGCAGTGAGCCGAGATTGGGCCATTGCACTCCAGCCTGGGCCACAGAGGGAGACTGCAGTCTCAAAAAAAAACAAAAAAGAAAAAGAAACAAAACCTGGGGGCTTATATTCTTAGCTTAATAGGGAGAGAAAGGGGAAGGGAGAAAGGTTTCTTTAGGAAAGACAAGTGGGTTTTTAGGAGAACAAACGGGAGATGAAGTTTGTGATAATGCTTACTTAAGCAGGGTCAAGTGGTATTTCTGTCTTTATGACCGTGAAATTCCCTTAAGGGGATTTCCGACAACCTCTTCCCAGATGCTGCTGCTTTTAAGGAAAGCTGAGAAGGCTTCTTTCTGCATCTGTTGGCTTTCAGATGTCTTCAGCTTACACTGATCTGTATCCTAATGCTGGGGTTCCAAATGGGCCCTCACACAGGCTGGGAACGGGACCCCAGGAGAGGGAGTGCTTGTATGCATGTATGTCCTGGAGGGGCCATGACCTGTGCCAGCTCCTACAGTCTCTGCTTGGTGAGGGGCTCCACATGCGTGGCTTCTGGGCACTGTGTGCCCTCAGCAAGGCCCCTTCCAGACCCACTGAGTGGCCTGGTCTGAGCCCCTGATAAGGGTTCTAAGAGGGTCAGCTCAAATGACGGGGGTGAGGGTGGAGGGGATACTCTTTGGGGCTATGGGAAAAACAATGAAACCCACTGCTGAGGTGGAGAGCTGAAGGCAGCGAAGTTTGGAAGGTAGTGGGGAGAGTAGATGGGAGCTAGTTCCCCAAGCAGAATTTGGGAGCTTCCCTTGGAAACAAGAAGAGGTCTTTTGATGGGCTATAAGTGAGATGTTTCTTTCCACTGGGCAAAGTGTACTTTTGAAACTTGGCATTCCAGGGCTGGCCTGGCCTGAAACGTGATGCATTCAGAAGGGGGTAGGAAGCCCTCCAATCTGGAGTTATAAGAGACCACGTGGATGGTGGCAGGAGTGGGTGGGAAGTTCTCTCTGAGCCCTTGATGTTCATGATGTGGAGGCCAGCTGCCCACCTATCCTTCTCTGGTGTTCCCCTGACGTCCCTAGGACTTTACTGTTGGAGGAAGGCAGGCTCAGTAACCCATTCTAACCTTCTTGGCCAAATTAACACATTCTGACTTTTGACCCTTGACCTCTGACTCATGCATGACTCAAAGCTGTGGCCGGGGAACATTGTCAGTTTCCACTGAAGACTGGGCCCCGAGGGCCTGCCTTGGTGACTGCTGTTTGGATAGTCTTGGTCCTACCTTCCTTCTCCCCACAATCTGCCAGAAAGTGGGTGAGGAGAGAGGAGAGTAATGATCTTCCCAGAGGTTCTGGAAGGCCGCTAGAGGCTGGGTCTTCTGCTCACTGCTGGGTTGCCCTGTGAATGTGGGAACAGAAAGGGCCTGCGATGGGTGAGGGGCACAGCTGAGGCAGAGCTTCCCCTGAGGGAAGCCCAGTTCCTCTTGGGGAGAGAGGCTCACAGCATTGAGATGGACTGCGGCTTAAAGGAGCCATGACCTTGCAGACCTGCTGCTGCCATCGCGGGTACATGGGCGGTGTGGGGTTCTGGCTTCCCCCGAACAGGTGCAGAGGACGGACAGTCAAACTTCCCAGCAAGGGAAGGAGAGCAGATGGGGACCGACAGTCTGCCTCCCTGGGGACCAGCAACTCATCCTGTCCATTGTGTGGAAGCTTTTATTCGGCTGGGATGCTTGACACTCGAATTGCCTTAGGGGATTTCCATGGGGCCAGTAATAACAGCTTGCCTTTGCATTCCCCTTGGAACACCTGTCTGCTGTGACCATTTCTGATCCTGATTTCTGGGGCCAGGTCTGGGCTGGCGGGACCAGAGGGAGGAGATCTGGTTCCTGGGATGGATGGTCCCATTGTGCTCTCAACCCAGGGAGAAGGGGGCAGAAGCCATTAGTGAAGCACCCAAAGTTATCTGACGAGGCCCTGGGCACTGCTGTCAGGGGCGGCTGGAGGGACAGTCCGGGTGGCCCTGCCTCCTATATGTCTTTTGCATTGACCTGGGGAGGTGCTATGGATATTCCTGCAGCTTCAGATGATGCGACCGGGCTCCCCGCTCAGCCTTGTCGCACACGCTGCTGGGCGCTGTCTTTCTCTATGCCTGTTTGCACATCTATACTGGGTCATCTTCCTTAAGACTTCTTCAAATCTCAGGACTAGAGAACCATTTGAGCACTTTGAAGCATAAAGGGGTAGTTGTTTTCAGCATTTAGTGGGTACGTGTTGTGTGCCTTGTATCACAGACAGACTCCCATCGTAGAAGTTTTGGTCTGGCTGCAAAAACAAGCCTTAGTCCTATGGAATAATCAGGGAACCATTGAGAATGGTACCAGTACAAAGGAGCTTAGAGGGGGTGCTGTCCCTGTGGGGTTGTAGAAAGAGGAGGGCTGTCTACAGGGGCTCATTGCTGAGCCTGCCTTGGGGGAGAGGGCAATTTGGAGAGGGGAGGGCATGCGGGCCAGGGCGGCAGACAGCACAGCAAGGTTGTGGGGGTAGGGTTGAGGAAGGAGACCCAAGTGTGTGGCAACAGGTGACAGAAGCCTGCAGAGACCTCCCTGGCACCTAGGTGTGGCGGGATGGCTGGCAAGGCAGCAGCATGGACTGTGGCGTAAAGAAGAGGCATGAGAACAGCTCCCCGTGGTGGCATCCAAGGTGGATCTGCAGGTTCCCAGGGTCCTCTCCTGGCCCAGGGGTGATGGACCAGTTCTCTGGGGCGAGGACCTCTTTGGACATGGGGAGATTGGGGAACCTCCTAGGGCCTGGAGCTGGAGCACAGGGAGGGTGAGAAGAGAGACAGAGAGGCCCTTTCATCCTTTCCTCCCAGCCAGGTTGCAGCCAGAAGCTTCCAGTCTGTTTTCTCTAGAAACCCTCTTGGCAGCCAGCCTGTCTGGATGATAGGTGCCTGGTCCACCTCCACTCCCCACCCTGCCCCACCTGGCTGACAATACATAGATGTTGGGGTGGTTGCTGGGACAACACTGGCTAGCACCTCTGCCAATTGTAGGGTCCTACCAGCTCTGACCTGCCTCAGAGCCCCTTTCTGAGCCTGGGGCCTGCTCAGATGGCCTGTATAGAAGAGCTTGGTGCCTGTTTTAGACCTGGGAGGTTTTGGTGCAGTTGGCTGTCAGATCAGGGCCTTGGTGGCCTCAGCCTGGAAGGGTGGCATTTTGTTTGTTGCCCTTGACATGCATTACACATCCATCATAAAGCCTGGTTTGGAACACCACAAAAACTGCTTTCCTGCTGACGGAAAGTGTGGCTTTGCCAGACGTTCTCCTTTTGGGTAGATGAAACTCTAAGGAGCTCATCCTCCTTGACACGAAGCAGACAATCCTCTTCTTCCCTCTCTTTTTGGTCTTTTTCTCTTCTTTTATGTCTCTTCCCCAAAACTGCTTTTGTGAAAAGTAAAAAAAACTCATTCACTGTAAAGCAGTAGTTCTTTTTAAAGTTTATTATATTTATTATATTTAAAAGTTATTTTATTTTATTTTTTTGAGACGGAGTTTCACTGTTGCCCAGGCTGGAGTGCAGTGGTGCGATCTCGGCTCACTGCAACCTCCGTCTCGCAGGTTCAAGTGATTCTCCTGCCTCAGTCTCCTGAGTAGCTGGGATTACAGGCGTGCCACCACACCCAGCTAATTTTTGTATTTTTAGTAGTGATGGGGATTCGCTATGTTGGCCAGGCTGGTCTCGAACACCTGACCTCAAGCGACCTGCCCGCCTCAGCCTCCCAAAGTGCTGGGATTACAGGTGTGAGCCAAGGTGCCCAGCCTCTTTTTTTTTTTTTTTCTTTTAAAGACAGGGTCTTGCTTTGTCACCCAGGCAGGAGCGCAGTGGTGCAATCATGGCTCACTGCAGCCTCAACCTCCTGGGCTCAAGGGATCCTCCTGACTCAGTCTCCTAAGCACCACAGGTGAGTACCACCATGCTTGCCTAATTTTCTTCTTCTTCTTTTTTTTTTTAATTTTTAGTAGAGACAGGGTCTTACTATATTACCCCAAACTGGTCTTGAACTCCTGGCCTTGAGCAATCCTCCTGCCTTGGCCCCCCAGAGTGCTGGGATTACAGGTATGAGCCATGGCACCCACCCAAGCAGTAGTTCTTAACCAGGGACATTTGGTAATGTCTGGAGATATTTTTGGTTATCACAGCTAGAGGGGATGGGATGCTACCGGCATCTAGTTGGTAGAGGCCAGGGACTCCACTAAACATCTTAAAATGCACAGAACAGCTCCCCCAACTGAGATCATCCACATCAAATTGTCCATTGAGACCCCCTGACCTATGGTATTAGTTCCGATTGCCACACACAGGAATTTTCAAAGCAAACCCACTGGGCAGAGAATGATGTGCATCACAGAAGGAGAGTGCTGGGAATCTTGGTGTGAGAAATATGTGGTAGTGAGCACCCTCCTGCGAAGAGAGTTTTATGGTTCACACAACACTTTTGCTTTCGTGGACAGCATCTCACTCCACAAATACACACACACACACACACACACACACACTTTTTAGAGGTAGGGTCTTTCTTTGTCACCCAGGCTGGAGTGCAGTGGTGCGATCATGGCTCACTGTAGCCTCGACCTCCTGGGCTCAAGTGATCCTCCTGCCTCAGCCTCCCAAGTAGCTGGGACTACAGGCATGGCTGACTGTGCCCAGCTAATTTTTTTTTTTTTTTAAAAAAAATAGACAAGGTCTCACTATGTTGCTCAGACTGGTCTTGAATTCCTGAGCTCAAACAATCCTCCTGCCTCAGCCTCCCAAAGTGCTGGTATTATAGGCATGAGCCATTGTGCCTGGCTGAAATAAGTTTTAAACTAACAGATGCCATTGATCAAGCACATGCTATGGGCCAGGCCTGGTTTCAAAGCCTTGACGTCTGTTTTTCCCCTCCACTCTCCTGCCTCTGCAAGCTATGTTTCCTCCACACCCACAGATGAGCAGGGTCGAGCTCCAAGAGGTAAGACCATGCAGTGGTGAGACGTGGCAGAGCTCGACCTTCACAGGCCTCCACACTGCCTCTGTTTACACACAAGCTGCCAGCCTGGGACATCGAGGCTGCTGCGTTTCACAAATAGGTTGTGGGGGATAAATGCTGAGCATTGTGGGCTTGTGAGAGGGACTCTTTTGGGCTGGGTGGGTCCATCCCTGTGCACCCTGGTGCCACTCTGCACATGCAGCCTGGGCATGAGGTGGGCTGAGCAGCTGGATCCCTGGAGCACCACCCAGACCAGCCTGTAGGCTCCAGGAGCTCCAGAGATAGTCACCCTTTAAGAGGTGTGCTGATTAAAAGGCAGCTAAAAGTGCTCACTTGGAACCCACACCAGCCCTTTAAAATATAGGCCATGATCATGAGCTTGGCAGAGAGGGAAGATGGAGCAGCTGAGCCTGCAGCAGCTGAGAAAGAAGTCGGGAGACTCAGCACTTTCCTTCCACTCCCCTGAGAGCAGCCTCATCCTCCAAGACCTTAAACACCTCACTAGTGACCTCGGAGGCAGGGCCTACCAATGTGGTATGTGGCATAAAATCATGGGGTATCTGACCATCATGGAGCCTTAGATTTGATGAAATATGGCACACATGTGAACTTGTCTGTGTGTGCACACCTGAGCATGGCATCTTGGTGAGGTCTTAGTGTCCCAACCCAGGGTAAACCAGACCCAGCTCTGGCTACTGCGAGGGTCAGCCCCAGAGGGCTGGGGAAGGCAGAGAGCTCAGACCACAGGTAGTAGTATATTGCTGTTAAACATCCACATACATGCACATGTGTACACACATACAACACAGGTACCCACACACATGCACATGCGTGCACACATATAATACGGGTACCCACACACAAGCATATACCTGTGCATGTTTAGTCATCTGCATGTGTAACACAGGTGTGTTTGTGTAGATACACGCACCCATGTGTACCATACCAAATTAGATGTGTGCACACAGACCAGTTCACATATGTACCATATTTCATCAAATCTAAGACCACACTGATGGTCAGATACCCCATTATTTTATGTCCTTAAGAACGAAAAAGTGTTACCAATGAAACTCTGTTCATCACTTAGCGTTTTTACTGTAGACTTATTAGAAGAGAGCTTTTTCTCTTTTTTCTTTTTTTTTTTTTTTTTTTTTTTTTGAGAGGGACTCTTGCTCTGTCACCCAGGCTGGAGTGCAGTGGTGTGATCTCAGCTCACCACAACCTCCACCTCCCGGGTTCAAGTGATTCTCCTGCCTCAGCCTCCTGAGGAGCTGGTATTAGAGGTGCATGTCACCATGCCTGGCTAATTTTTCTATTTTTAGTAGAGACGGGGTTTCACCATGTTGGTAAGGCTGGTCTCCAACTCCTGACCTTGTGATCCTCCTGCCTCGGCCTCCCAAAGTGCTGGGATTACAGGCGTGAGCCACCACACCCAGCTAGAAGACAGCTTTTAACCTCAGTTGGACTTAGGTCTTTATCATATGTTACTCTTTTTTTTTTCTCTTTTCTTTTTGTTTTGAGATGGAATCTTGCTCTATTGCCCAGGATGGAGTGCAGTGGTGCGATCTCAGCTCACTGCAAGCTCTGCCTCCCAGGTTCACGCCATTCTCCTGCCTCAGCCTCCCGAGTAGCTAGGACTACAGGTACCCGCCACCACGCCTGGCTAATTTTTTCTGTATTGTTAGTAGAGACGGGGTTTCACCGTGTTAGCCAGGATGGTCTCAATCTCCTGACCTCGTGATCCACCCGCCTTGGCCTTCCAAAGTGCTGGGATTACAGGCGTGAGCCACTGCGCCTGGCCTATCATATGTTACTCTTGTACACACACAGATAAGGCAACATGAACAGGTGAAGAGTTCCCCTAACTTCTTCACATTCAGAGCAGTGCCCTTGCATGTCACATTTCAGCACAGTCAGCATAGTCCTCAGTGTGTGACCTTTCCATGCAGCATTGCCCTGCCTGCCATCGAGAGCAGGGATGGTGCCACCTGAGGGCTCCACTAGCATCCTTGGATTTTCATACAAGCTACGGACAGCATCCTGTGGATTTGATGCTGGAGCCAGATTGATTTTACTGGAAGGTGTCAATGGGAGGTTTTCAGACAACACCCAGGATTCACATTCCTGCCTCTGATAGTTTGTTACCTGAAATGACGAAGGCTGTGGTTGTGAAGCCACCAGGAATGACAGAGGCTCTTGCTTGCACTGGCAGTGACAGTCACCCCTGGGCTGCCCCCTGGCTAACAGTGATTGTAAACATGAAAAAGAGGAGCCTGTTGGACTCAATAGGATGCAGCATGTGTCTTGGGGGTGCTGGGGGCTAGAGCACATGGTCTGCAGAGTCATCTTGTGCCTTGTGAGAAGGGCCAGGGTTGCACACCAAGGGGCTGGTCCAGGGCCTGAGACTCCATGTTGCTGTCATCTCCCTAGGACTGAGAAAGGACAGGAGGGGTCATTGTGGCCATTCCTCTGTCTTCAAGCAATGTTGCCCACATCTGTCCAGGTTCAGAGGCAGTAAGTGATCAGGGAAGGTGCATGAGCAGGTCAGGTTTTCCAAGGCCTGGGCTTGTCCTCTGACAATGACTGCTGTCCTCAGGCAAGCTTCCGTATACCTTTGGGCCTGCCTGTATCCCTGAAAACAGGGATAGCATACCATTCTCCTTGGAGGTCCTTGGAGAAATGGCTGACTCTGGGACTAGGGCAGGGAATATGCAAGATGACCCCAGAGCATCTTCTAGAGCCAGAAAGTAATGAAGTGTTAAAAAACATACCCCAAATCCCCAAACCATGGGGGTGTGTTTACAGGACACAGGACCCAACTCAAAGAGCTCTCAACCACCAAAGCTGTGACAATTTGAGCAAAAAAACAAATCACAGAGAATTATAGCCCAAGGTGTAAAATAGATAAAAGTCCATACTGATAACATAAATGATAGAATAAATAAACGAAGAAGGGACAAATCTCCCATGCAGAGTAATTCCAGTTTATTCATGTAGAGACTCCGTCTTCAAGGAGGTGGATTTTAACTCCCCACTCCCTAGATGTGGCCACACATAGTGACTTTCTTCTCAAGAATTCAGTATGGAAATCAGGGAGCAGAGGGTAACTTTCAGTGAAGAAACCTGACAAACACTCCCTCAGCTGGGTGATGAAGGCCAACAGCAACAGTGATGAGTCAGGCTGGTATCATGCACCCTTGACATGGCCTGATGAGGAAGCACCTTACCCCTGTGGGCTTCCTCCCCAATAGCCCCCATCTAACCATGAGAAAACCATCAGACGTACCCTAATTGAAGGACACAAAATACCTGCTCAGTGCTGCTCAAGACTTTTGATGACTCAGTGCTGGTCATCAAAAACCAGAAGGCGGGAGGGAGAACCTGTCACAGAGAAGAAACAGAGCAGAGGGGCTAAGGAGACAGGAAGTTTAAATGGAATGTGGCACCCTGGATGGGACCAGGACATTTGCGGGAAATTAGAGAAATCTGAATAAAATGTAGACTTTAGTTAATAACAGCATGTCAGTATTGGTTCGTTAACTGTGACAACCATACCATAGTAATGGAAGATGTTAACATTTGGAATCAACTGGGTATGGGGAGTTTCTGTAATATCCTTGCAACTTTTAGCTGAACCTAAAGTTATTTTAAAATAAAGTTTATTTTTAGAATAATAGGAATTCCAGGCCATTCGCCGCGAGGATTCAGTGATGCAATGCGGGGAGGCGCTTGTGGGCTGTGCCAGCCATTAGTGGCAATGAGTGTTCCGCTTCTGTTTGAGCGCGGATGGGCTTAATACCTCCAGGGTCTTGCTTTTTCAGCACTGGCCTCCACCTCTCCCTGTTTAAGACCTGCCCGAGCCTGGCTACCAAGCAGTGAGTGGACCTTTTACAACCTTCTTGAGTTGTAAACGCTCCTCATTCTCTCTCCTGGGCCAGAGAAAGCCCACCCCAGCCACCCTGCCACAGAAACTGGTTCTGGACAGCAGCTGAGTGTAGTGGCTAAGGAAGTGGGCCTGAGAGTCATAGAAATCTGAGTTCAACTCCTGGCCTTCTCACTTCTAGCTGCGTGGCCTTGGGCAAGTTACTTACCCTCTCTGAACCTTGGATGTCTTGCCTATGAGACGGAAATAATTCCTCTCCCCATAGGGTTGTTGTGAGGCTGTATGCCAAGCCCTTGGCACAGTGCCTGGCACACAGTAGGTGCTTGGGGAGTAGCAGTGCCTCCCTCTAATCCCAGTACCCTCTACCATCTTCTCTTGTGCTGCCTTTTCTTCCCTTGGTCAGAGAGTGTCCTGACTTTTGCTTGTTTTTCTGGTACATACCCAGTGGTTATCTCAGGTCAATATGTGGTGCTGAATCCTAATGTAGGGGTCCTGGCAGAGGTACTTTGAACATGGCGCAGAGGTGACTTTGAACTTGGCTCAGAGGTGAGAAGCAGGGAAGCTGGACACACTGCTCTGTTCTGCCCTGTGGGTGTGCCTCGTAGCCATCCTGCCTCGTGCCCAACCATGGGAAGCGATCCGTGATCTCCCCTGAGCTAGCTCCCTGGCCTCACCTCTGGCGTTTGGGAGGCAGCCATGGAGGGCCAAGGCAGACAGGGCCAGGTCCTGGGTGCACAGCCAGGCTGGAGTCTGTCAGCGAGCTACCTGTGCATGTTCCAGAGCAGCTGAGGTCCTGGCCATGGTGCCATGTGTCACACGGCCTCTGCAGTTCTACCAGACATGGCAGCCCTGTCCAGCCACCTTCTTGGCCTGTGCAAAGTCTCAGGCAGCTTGAGCCAAATCAAAGACGCTGAGGTCCCTACTCAAGGGCTGGGGATGGCAGGGGTGTGTGCAGATGAGCGTACCAGGGCGCCAGAGGACTGCAACAGGGGACTTGGAATGGAAGGGCTAACTCCACCTTTTTTTTAATGGGGTAGAAAGGGAATAAAATAAAAGCAGTTTATTTTTATCATCCTTATTCAGTATAAGAAAAGACCCAACTGTTTCTCATTGCCAAGCTCCTTTTCTATCACAGCCTCAAAACTCTTCACTTCTTCTTGTGCTTTAGGCTTCCTTTTTGGGATCATTTTCCATCTTCCCTGCCATTCCTTTAGTGGGGTCTGTGTAACAGTTTTTGTTTATCTGATAATGTCTTCATTTCATCATGGTCCTTAAAAGATGGTTTTGTGAGTTCAGGATTCTAGGTTGATGGTTTCTTTATCTCGGTGCTTAGATGGTGCTAATACAGTGTTTTCCGTTTGGTGAGTGATCTGTATTCTCTTTGACGGAGGTGTGCTTACAGGGAAGTCCATAAGAGACTGCGGTCACTGTCCGTCCCCAGAAAGGGAGCAGACATGCTCAGTGAAACTGCCAGCAGGAGACTTAAGGCCAGCAGAGGACGTGGAAGGGAAGGCTGAACAGGTCTCATGCCCCAGGGAACTTTCCAATGATGAAAAACTCCCCACTATTCGGTGCATGTGAGCACTGGCTGGGAAGAAATTCCCTGTCAGATGGAGGGGGATGGCTTAGCCTGTTTGGGCTGCTGTAACAAAATATCCTGTGAGTAGCATAGAAACAACAGAAATTTATTTCTCACAGTTCTGGAGGCTGGGAAGTCCAAGATCAGGGCACCAGCAGATTTGGTGACTGGTGAGAGCCCGCCCACTTTCTGGTTCATACATGGTGACTTCTCACTGTGTCCTCACATGGTAGAAGGAGTGAGGGGGTCTTTCAGGGGCTCCTTTTATAAGGACACTAATCCCATTCAGGAGGGCTCTGCCTTTATGACTTAATTACCCTCTAATGCCTTATCTCCTAATACCATTCCCTTGGGAGTTGGATTTCAACATATGAATTTTGGGGCAACACCAACATTCAGACCAAAGCAGTTGACTTTAGCTACCTTGGTTGCCAGTGACCTTGGGGTTCTCTTGGTGGCCCCACGTGGCTCATGCCTTCCTCTCCCCTGCTGCAAGCCTCTGCCCCTCTCCTTTTAAGGGCCCACAACCTTCTTGGTCCAGGGATCATTCCAGCTCCTCCACTGAGACTTCCCTGAGCCCTCCTGCCCAGACACTGTTTCCCTTTTCTCCAGATCCTGGAGCTGGGTGGTGGGGATGGGGGCCTGAGCTGCAGAACTCAGAACACCAGGCACCTGAAGCCCTTGGTCTCGGGTTGCTTCTTAGTGGTATCTCCAGATGGGCTGTCCCTTTCTGTTTACATAGTATTTGCATCTAGGCCAGTTACCAGGGAGTGGGAAGTGGCATCAGGGGGCCTCACCCCACCTCCTGCCAATGTTGGACAGATGAGCTGTGATTCTATCTCCTGCTCAGACAGGCAGCAGCCCCCTGCCAAGTCCCACTGTAAGGACCTCTCAATGTCCTGAGCTGGAGATGGCAGCTGTTGGAGCAAGGGTCATTGGAGGCTTTGATGAGTGGGTTTGGCCTGTTGAGTGAGGTACAGAAATGAGAAATATGGCAGGATTCTGGCAGCAATTCACATGGTCTGCCTTACAAGAAAGACACGTGGAGGAAGGCAGCAGCCCTGGGCATTTCCAGATGCCCAGAGGCCCAGCAGATGCCCCCGCTGAATGTCCCAGTGACTCCTTTCTTCTCCTGCCCCCGGGATAACCGATGGGTTTACATGAGTATGCGTGGGGCACAGATGTGGCTGTGCAGAGCGTGCATTGCCTGTGATCCTGTCCTTAGTCTGCTTATAGTGCACTCAGGGAGGTCTGCAACACTTACCCACCCCAGTACAGAAGGAAGGCCGTGATCCAGTGTTGGAGGGGCTGGGAAGTAAGGGTTACTTAAGGGTCACCCTACTGCAGATCCATGATCATCTCAGCGATCAGCAAAGACTCCTTAGTTTAGAATTCCACCAGGGAGCCTATGTGTGTGTGTGACTGATTGGGTGCCCCTACTCCACCCTGAAGTCCCTCCTAGGATAAGTCTAGGGTGTGTGGATTGAGGAGGACATTGTCTCTACGCATTAGAGCACTTTACTCCCACTGGGGAGGGGAAGAGTTTGGGAAGGAAGCCCTGCTGCTCGTTGGACTATGGTCATTTCTTGTGGTGGGCATTGGCATTGTTCCTTGTGGTGGGGTGTTGGCAGGGAGCTGCTTCCCCTCAGTGGGTGCTGGTCTTTGGTCTTGCTACTCAATTGGATCCAGATATGGGTGCCAGGAAGGCCCGTGGCTGAAGCCTGACACCGGCTGCTCTGAAGTCTGCCCATTCATGAACTGGGGCAGCTGCCAGTTCTGGGCACTGCGGAAAGTGGCTTGGGACTGGGGCTCGGTGATGCACGCGGCTTCTGCTGCCCACAGTTTTGTGCTTACAGCCTGGCTGCCTCCTTGGCTGGCCCAGAAGGGGTATGCCAGCAAAGCGTACATCTCCTGTTCCCCTCCTGGCTCACCCCTTGCCATGGGACTGTCACGCCTGTGTGGTTGGAAGTGCTATTACTCTTCTCTGTGTGGTGGACAATGGTTGCTTTGTGGGTTGTAGGTTGATCACTTTGCTTTTGAGTGGAAAAGAATTGATGGCTGAAGGGCATGGGGAGATGGAAGTAGTGAGAGCAAGACTATGCATGGAGCTCCGGCCCAGCTCCTAGGAAGCCATGTGGGCAGGAGGCAGAGGCTGGGTTCCACTTCTGCTGGCATCACCTCCCTAACCGCACTGCTGGCATCACATCCCTGACCGCGCTGGTGGCATCACATCCCTGACCGCGCTGGTGGCATCACATCCCTGACCACACTGCTGGCATCACATCCCTGACCACGCTGGTGGCATCACATCCCTGACCATGCTGGTGGCATCACATCCCTGACTGTGCCGGTGGCATCACATCCCTGACCATGCTGGTGGCATCACATCCCTGACCACACTGCTGGCATCACATCCCTGATGGCGGCAGTGGCATTTTTTTGTAGAGACAGGGTCTCACTATGTTGCCCAGGCTGGTTTCAAAATCTTGGCCTCGGCCGGGCGCGGTGGCTCACGCCTGTAATCCCAGCACTTTGGGAGGCTGAGGCGGGTGGATCATGAGGTCAGGAGATCGAGACCATCCTGGCTAACACGGTGAAACCCCGTCTCTACTAAAAATACAAAATAATTAGAAGGGCGTGGTGGCGGGTGCCTGTAGTCCCAGCTACTCAGGAGGCTGAGGCAGAAGAATGACGTGAACCCAGGAGGTGGAGTTTGCAGTGAGCCGAGATCGCACCACTGCACTCCAGCCTGGGCAATAGAGCGAGACTCCACCTCAAAAAAAAAAAAAAAATCTTGGCCTCAAGTGATCCTCCTACCTTGGCCTCCCAAAGCACTAGGATTACAGGCATAAGCCACCGTGCCTATGCCCGGTCAAGATTAGGCTTTTAAATGTATTGAATGGTGTTCTATGAAACAAGCAACATAGAAACAGTATATTCAGTATGATTCCAATTCTGTAAAATAAGATGCATGCATGTACACACGTGGCATGACGCAGGTTAACTGTAGTTATTATAAGTCTGACTAATAGTAGTGTCGGTGATTTCGTTTTCTTCTTTTTTTGTAGTTTTCAATTTTTATTTCTAGTGAAGTGTTTTGTATTCACAAACAAGGTTATTTAAAACAAAAAAGCTGGAGTATCCAATGGGACCACTCAGGAAATGGGTGTCCCCAGGAGAGGGTGAACTCCCTGTCCTTGAGGGTGGACAAGCAGAGGCTGAGTGTCCGCCTCATGAACACTGTTCAGGAGCTTCCTGGCAGAGGAGTGCAAAGGGCTGGATTCTTTGATGAGCTCTGCAGGACACTGGCCCACAGTCCTGGGCCTGTGAGAAAAAGGAATTATCTAGAGCAGTGCTCTTCAAACTTGCCCATGCCTGCCAGTCAGCTGGGGATCTTGTTCAATTGCAGATCCTTATTCAGGAGGCCTGGGGTGGGGCCCAAGACTCTGCATTTCTCACAAGCTCCCAGATGCTGCTGCTGCTCCAAGGTCCTGGAGTATGTCTCCTGGAGGAGTGCCCACTGCTGCCTCCCCAGGGCCGGGGTACTGTAGGGCAGACATTATGCCAGTGGCAACTGGAACGGTACACAGGGATGTTAGGGCGAGTGGCCTGTGGTTCCCTGAGCCAGGTGACCTGTCTGGAAGAGGCTCTCCAGACGTGGAAAGATGAGTCTTGGTCAGAGTTGCCGAGTTTGAGACCAGGCCCTCTACAATGTGGCTTTGTGGAAAGAGCTCATGGTTGGGATTACATGGTCTAAGATGTGAATCCCAGTTCTGCAGCTTGCTAGCAGTGTGTCCTCGGGCAGGTCATTTTGCCCCCTCAGCCTCAGTTTCTTTATCTGTAAAGTAGGATAAGTATCTTGCCTGGTAAGGTCACGGCGGGGATACCATATGTTAGGTACCTACCCCAGTACCTGGCATGCAGTAGGCCTGTAATGAATGTTTCCTTCCCTTAAACTGTATTTTCTTCTTGCAGGTAGATGAGATTTACCACGATGAGTCCCTGGGGGTTCATATAAATATTGCCCTCGTCCGCTTGATCATGGTTGGCTACCGACAGGTAAACCACCTTGTCAGCAGGCAGGGTTTGCGGGGAGAAGGGTTGTGGGGCCAGAGTGTTGGACCAGCAATGGTGTGGGCTGCAGGGATAAGCATCCAGGAATCTGTTTCCAGAATCAGAACTTGAGGCTATTAGAATTGTGGCTTCAGTGGTGGAGCCTTTGGAGGTGGTAAGCAGCAATTTATGGGTTCCTATAATCTGAGAAACTGACGATTCCACACCTTTATCGCTGGGAGATCCCTCTCCTTGGGGAAACTGGGGCTTACAGTGGGGTGGCCACTGAGACAAGTCATGTTATGGTTGAGCCCTGGTGCCCTGCGCTCTGCAATCTTAGACTACCAGTCACCTATTATTAAATGGGGGTAGCCACCAAACTTTCCCGTAAGGGCTATTGTGAAGATTAAATAAAACAATGAATGCAAAGTGTAGAGGAAATGCTCAGAACAGCACCTGCCTTGCAGGTTAGTTGAAGGGATTGGAAATTGTGTGTGTGAAGTTCCCGGCAGAAACGCATCTCAGCATGGTGCTTGGCACGTGATCATCCCTGAAAGCAGGCAGGGCTGTGTGCCAGCAGCAGTTGAGTGGGGACAGCTGGTGATCTTGGGGTGGGTCCTGCAGTCCTCTGGGCCTTAGCGTTCCCATCTGTAAGTGGGAGGAGAGAGGCCTGCTGTTTCTAGGGCTCTGACCCTCCACGTGGCTGTTGGTGCTCTCCCGGCCCCTGCAGTCCCTGAGCCTGATCGAGCGCGGGAACCCCTCACGCAGCCTGGAGCAGGTGTGTCGCTGGGCACACTCCCAGCAGCGCCAGGACCCCAGCCACGCTGAGCACCATGACCACGTTGTGTTCCTCACCCGGCAGGACTTTGGGCCCTCAGGTATGCAAGGTACTGTATTTGCCATGGCCAGGTGTGTGCAGCATGCACGGCAGACAGAGGCTGGGCCTGGAGGCAGATGGGCTCTCTTCTGGGGCCCACCACATGGAGGTTTGAAGGGATGGGACCTGGACAGCCGAGGATGAGTTTTGCAATGGTTTATTGGGACCGTGGGAAGTAGAGGGGTCCCTACTCTTGTCCCCGATATTTTGGTGGAGGCTGCAGGCAGCTGTGAGTGGTCAGGCCCTGGGTCCTGTGCTTAATGTCCCAGAGCCTGGCTGCTGGAAGACCCTCCATGGGCTTCAAGATGCTTCTCTCCACACTGTGTCCTTCTGTCCTCATTGCAGACTGTGGGACACCTAAGATGGGGCTTGTGTGGGCTGCAGAACAGGAAGTCTGTGCTCTGCCTCCAGCTCCACACCTTGCCAACCCAGTGGTCCAAGATCTCTTCATCTCCCTGGGTCCTCCCAATTGTGGAATGGGGAACATCATAATATTTGCCTTCCCCCATTCCGGGGCTGCTAAAGGCCCCGGGGGTGCATGACATGTTTGTGACAGAGTATTGACAATTGTAAATACTCTGAAAACATGCAGCTTTGATACCCATATGGGGAAACTGAGCCATGGGGTGGTGAAGAGACTTGCCCATGTGGTTTAGCAGACAGGAGGCAGATGTGAGACTCAAACTGGATCTCCAGGTTCCATGTTGAAGGCTTTCTATTTTTTTCTGCTTTAATGCTGGAAATCAGTTGGTCAGCCCTGCCTACCCAAAAGATTTCTTGTCTGAATGACTGAAGCCCCAAATGTGGTTTTACACACCACACACACACACACACACGTACAGACATCCACACACATGTACAGGCCCATGTGCACACAGACACATGCACACATGCAAATAGACATAAGCCAGTGTGTACATGTACAGATATACAAACACACACGTATACACAGACACACAGAGACACTGCATACATGTAGAGACACAAAGACACATGTACATGCATGCACAGGCACTCACATAGACACAGACATGCACACACATGTATATCACATGTAGAGCAAATCTCAGCCTTCCAGGACAACAGAGGCCCCAGAAACCTCCTTCCCACTCAGCCTCTTGCTATACTCCCCAAACCATGTCAAATAAAAGAACATTTCAGCTCCTCTAACATGAAGGAATAGCTCTGTCTGGGGGGACTGCAGGCCTAGGCAGGGACATGCCCTTTGTCATTATCCCCACCTTGGAGGCCCCTAGGACACAGGCCTCATGCATGGTAGTGCTTAGCTGGTGCCGGCCCCCCTGCACTGCCATGATTCCTGTGTGGCCTGCCTGCACATTGGCCTGTGTCCTCCCCACCTCTGAAGAGTTGTCTCAGCTGTCCTTCACTGCCCTCCATCAGCCATTCCTGGTCCCCCTCAACTCCTTCCAAACCATTCCCTTTCCCCTTCCTCCAGCTCCCCCGCTGCACCCTGGCTTGCTTCTTGAATTCTAGCCTTTCTGGCCCATGCCTCATCACGTGATCTCCCTGCCAAACCACAGTTCTTTAGCTGTGGCGGTGGGTGGGTAGTGGGGTGTTGCAGGGTCGGGGTAGGCTCGGATCTGAGTCTCCTGTTTTCCCCCTGGTACCTAACATAATGCTGCCCCCAACTCCTGCATAGAAAGTGTTCGGAGCTTGTTTGCTGATTGACTGTGGGACTGGAGGGAGGCATTGTGGAAGTAGTGTGTTTGCAGGCCCGGGTGTTCTCTGGTTTAGAGGGGCGCTGATAAACCCTGGGAAACTGCAGGCCAAGAGGGAAGCCATCAAGCCCTAGGATGTGAGGGTGGCTTGGCCCAGGTTTGTCTGGCTGCAGGTGGGACTTTGTGAGCATCTGTCTTCCTCCAGGAACGTCCCCACTCCAAGCACTGACCAGAGGGCTGGGCTGGGCACAGACCTCAGTGTGTCCTGCCTCACCTGCCCTCCACCTCGCTCTCCACCTTTTCTTTCTCTCTTCGGCAGGGTATGCACCCGTCACTGGCATGTGTCACCCCCTGAGGAGCTGTGCCCTCAACCATGAGGATGGCTTCTCCTCAGCCTTCGTGATAGCTCATGAGACCGGCCACGTGTAAGTGGCAGCAGCAGGGTGGGTGGGACTGGCAGCTGTGCCGTGAGCTCCAGGGAATTCTGTGGCTGTGGGAGGATTTGCCCAGCTTGGCCTGGTCCCAGTGTCCTGGGAGGTGTCAGAGGAGCTGGCCTGCCACTGCGGCATGGCCTCCTGCAGTTACCAGTAGAGGGAGGCCCTAACCTGAGTTAGGAGGAGCCAAGGGGCATGAGTAGTAATTTGGGCCTGCCTTGGGCCCAGCCTCCAAATCCCAGGGCCATAGGGGACCAGATGTGGCCCTGCCTGTGGGTGGGTCAGTGGCAGTGTCCCCATCACACGCAGAGGCCTGCTCTCTCTGGGTGGTCTTGATCTCTGGCTTCCCTCCATCACATCCACACTTGAGGCCTTTCTAAGACTTGATCCAGCCCACCCTGATACTCAGCACTCATTGGAGTGCTGGCCTGAGCCCACTGTAAACAGGTGCACTTAGAGCTTAGGCGGTGGGCCAGGCAGAGGCTGGCTTGCCTGATCTTAGGGCTTTGGGTTTTGTTTAGAGTGTGTTCATTCATTCAATATTTCTTGAGCACCTACCATGCACCAGGCCCCATTCTAGGAATGAGGCTACAGTGGAGACCAGGACAGAGAAGCCCTCAAGAGGCTACATGCTGGGTGGACACAAATGAGCTACTGTTCAGTAGGTCATGCCATGTCACAGGGGCAGAACCAAGGGACACCATCAGCCCTGTTAGATTTTATCCCAGCTCTGCTCCTCCAGGCAGGTGGGACCTCCTCTCCACACCTGCAACATGAGGCTGACACCAGGGGAACCTCTGAGGCCCCTCCCTGTGGAGACACAAGGTCAAGCTTATAGGCCTGTGTATCTGCCTAGCAATCAAAGCCAGATGCAGCCATCTGGGAATGTTTAAGAACTTAGAATTCTTGGGATTTGGCATTAATGACTAATTGTGAAAAGCAAACTTTTAAATGTAAACTCTTATTATGGTAGGTGCCTACCATGTGCAAAGCTCTGTGCCCAGCCTTGCAGAGTCTTGGAGAGGCTCAAGAGGCAGGCGCTGACAGGGGCTCAAGAAATAAGGTTGAGTTGAGTTGAATGAAACCTGGTCTTTGCACTCAAAGGCCCTCCGTGGGAAGCCAGCAAATGGCTATGAGTTTTTAATGGTGGGATAGATGGCTCCTGCTGTGGAGGTGAGCCCACAGGTGAGACAGCTAGGACCAGTGGCCAAGTGGGGCTTGATCTGGCCTTGGAAGCTGTAAGAACATGGGTGGAGCTCACAGAAGGGGTGGGTGTCTGGGAGTGGTGAACAGCAGGAGCGAAGGCTTGGAGGGCAGGATGAGCCCCGTCCCAGTGGGAGCAGCCTTGGAGAGAAGATTGGTCCTCCCCACTACGTGGTTGGAAAACTGAGGCCAGGAAGAGCGGTCCGAGCTCCGGGTCAGGTCAGGGTCTCCTGCTGCTGGCCTGCCTGCCTGCCTGCCTTCCCGGGGCAGGCTCCTGGGATGTATCAGGACTCCTCTGTCTTCCCCATTCCAGGCTCGGCATGGAGCATGACGGTCAGGGGAATGGCTGTGCAGATGAGACCAGCCTGGGCAGCGTCATGGCGCCCCTGGTGCAGGCTGCCTTCCACCGCTTCCATTGGTCCCGCTGCAGCAAGCTGGAGCTCAGCCGCTACCTCCCGTAGGTCATTCCTGCCCTCAGAGCTGGGATAGGGGAGCATGCGACCTGCCACTCTGAGCAGACATCACACAGCTGGCTGGCTTCCCCACGTCGCCCCTGGCTTGACTCTTCCGTGACTCATCTCGCCTCCCCGCCAAACCTGGCCTAAAACATACCCCATTAGCATAGCAGGTGGATTAGTCTAGTGTTTCAGAACGTGTTCAGGTGACCATTTACATAGAATTCTTATTAAAAATGCAGACCCCCTGGCTCACGGAAGATGGTAAGTTAGATTCTGCTGGGGTTGGGTCTAGAAAGCTGGATTTATCAAGCATTGCAGGTGATACTTATGCCTGCTGAAGGTTATGAGCCACTGGGCTGAGGCTTGGGGCTCTAAACCCAGTGGCTCCTAACGACCCCTTTGAGCCCACCTGGCCCTAGCCCCCAGAGCTGCCCGGGATCGACTTCTCAATGGATGAACAGTGCCACTGTGGCTTTCCCCCAGGCCCCAAGGAAATGGGCATGCTGAGGAGGGAGCTCCTCCTCTCCCCACTCCCATCCTTGGCCCCAGCAGCACACCCCCAATTCCGGCCTGGCTGGTCAGCTCCTGGGTCTTCAAGGATGTTCAGGTACAGAGCAAGTGTTAGACTCAGGACCTTGAGGCCTGAGAATGGGAGGCCAAGTGGATTTGGATGGGGGCAGGTGGAGGCAGAGATATAGTCACTAGCCCCGTACAGAAGCTAGCCAGGGCAGCTCGCCCAGGGTCCATCTTGCATGGTAGGCTTTTCTCCTTCTTTCAGTACAGAGTGAGTCCTCAAACTGTCTATGAATCAACCATTAGTCTTGGCCATATCGTGTCCCTCTAAGGTGGGCAAAATGACCTCCTAATCCAGCTGCAAGCTGAGTATCTAATCCCAGTCTGGGTACCCTCGCCTTTGGCTGCAAATGGAGCCCTTCCAGATATAGTCACTGGTGGGAGTGAGGTCCTGAGTGAGGGGCTGCTCAAGGCAGCCCGTTCTCCCTGGAAGAGACAGCGCTGGGAACAGAATAGCGGGTGCAAATTCTTGCAGGCCTTGCTCATGAAAACCCCAGCCCCTGGGAAGGGAAAACCTGGGACTTCCTGCTGTCAGCCTGGCTCACCTTCCTTGTCTCTACTGGCAGCTCCTACGACTGCCTCCTCGATGACCCCTTTGATCCTGCCTGGCCCCAGCCCCCAGAGCTGCCTGGGATCAACTACTCAATGGATGAGCAGTGCCGCTTTGACTTTGGCAGTGGCTTCCAGACCTGCTTGGCAGTAAGTAGCCATCTGGCCTCTGCCAGGTGGTTGGGGGCCAGGGCAGTGTCCTTCTGTGGCCCATGCTGACCATTCATGAGGTGCCTTCTGCCCAGCTGGCCAGTGGGCCTGGTGATGGGCCCACAGACACAGTGCCAGCCACCATGCAGGGATGCAGAGTGAACACCTGTGGGGGCAGGTGAACACAGTGGCTTGGGAATGCATTAGCCCTGGGAAAGATGGGAACAGCAGAGCAGAGAGGGTGGGCACCTGATGGGATACTGTCTGGATATTGCAAGGGAGCCCAGGTTCCAGATAAGGTGTTGGGCTCTGGCCTGGTGGAGCAGCAGGTCCCACACCCTCTGGGGATGTGCCAGTTCTTTCAGTCTAACTCCCCACCTTCTGCACCTGCACATCACCTCTCTCCAGAGCGTCAGTTCCATGTCCCTGCTGCCTGTGCCTGAGGACATAGATACAAGGGAGCATAACCTTGTCCCTACACTGCAGGATGGCACAGGGGAAGACTGCTGAGCCTGAGATCAGCTAGAGTCCCCTAGGAGAGAACTCAACAGCTGCCACCCAGGGCCCAGGCTGAGCTGTCAGAGAATGGGCCATCTCAGGGGTAGGGGGCTTTCTGAAGGGGGCAGGCCTTGGGGACCTGAGTGCTTCATACTACCCATCAGGGAATGCAGCTCTCTTCACCTCCATGGAATGGGGAGTGCCCCCAACCATGTGTGGACACCTTCCCCACTGTCTGGGACATGTGGTCTGACAAAGTGCCTGAGTTGTGGGCAGAGGACCAGGACATGGGATTTCAGGGTCCAAATGCTGTACTTGTAGGATGCTTGTCTGGCTGGCAGGGGATAAGAGGGAATATTAAGGAAGCTATGGCTTCTCTGGACAATCTGAAACATAAGGTCATCAACCTCTGGCATGGCTGGGTGTCCAAGTTACAGGGAGGTGGAGTCCCAGCCTCGTTGGAGTACTGGGGTTGGGAGGTCTGGGCTGGAAAGCAGCAGTCCCCTTAATTCTCCCCATGTGCACAGGGCTCAGGGCAGGGGCACTGTGAACCCAGACCTCCCCAGAGCCTCACACCCTAGTCCCAGCTCAGTGACAAATGGCCTCTGTAAAGCGGGGGAGGGAGGCCTTGGAGAGAGAACGACAAGAGCATGGGACATGGCTAGGCTCTTTCTCAGTGCCATGGAGAAAGGAGGGGTCCCTGGAGGCTGCCGGTACTTGGGGTTGAGTAAACTTGAAGCAGGTGAGGGGCTCTGGCTGCCTTCCCTGCAGTGCCCTGGGTGCCTGCACTCATCACACCCTCTTTTCTCTCCATCACTGCCCTTTGTTCTTGGACAAAGAGCCAGTCCAGTCTGGTGACCCCATTCCCTTGCCATGCAGTTCAGGACCTTTGAGCCCTGCAAGCAGCTGTGGTGCAGCCACCCTGACAACCCGTACTTCTGCAAGACCAAGAAGGGGCCCCCGCTGGATGGGACTGAGTGTGCACCCGGCAAGGTACCTGTGGGGTGTGCAGCAGGAGTGGCCTTCCTGGGGTGCAGGGCATCCATCACTGGCATGGGGGTGGATCCCAGAGTGAACCCTGGCCCCTCCCTCCAAGTGCTTATATGAGTTGGGGGTGGTGCTAAAAGACAGTGGTGAGTCCAGTGTGTGGGTAAATACACGTGGAGTCTTCCCATAAACTCACCCTGTCTTCTCTCCCAGCCCACAGCCCTTTGTCTCTGTAATTGGCTGAGGGTAGCATGATCTCCTAGCCAATCTGACAGAAAGGCTTACTTCCATTTTACAAATGAGAAGAATGAGGCCCAGGCAGGTTAATTAAGGAACTTTATGGGGTCCCTCAGGGAGTGATTAGCAGAGAAGGGATGCAGAGAAATCTCTGTGTGTCCTGCCTACTCCCCCACCCCTATGCTGTCTCTGAGCATGAGACACACATGTTCTCCCCACACCAACCTCCTTCATGAATGTCCTGTGTTTGCTCCCTCATGCATGTGTGGGTGCCAGGGCTTCATTTGCCCGGGGGACCCCGTGGCTGGGTCTGAAACCCAGCTCTGCTCTGCTGCCGGCCCTGCCCTTGATCACTGTGGTGACCTTGGGCCGTTCATTGAACTTTTCTGACTCGCCAACACCTGACCAACCTCAGGGTTGTTCTGAGGTAACTGACTCATGTCAAGGCACGTGAGGGAGCAGGGAAGAAGCCAGGTGCTAGGAGAGGTGGTTCCTCAGCATCAGCAGGAGCCCAGCCCCAGGGCCACCCCACCAGCCTGCCCCCTGCCTCCTGCCCTAGCCAGGCTCCTCCTATTCACACCTGTCCTGCTGAGCAGCTCTGGGGCTTGTCCTATCACAGGTGGATGGAGCTTCCCCTGGCCTGGCAGGTCCTTGATGGGTTATAGCTGTTCCAGGTCTTTCCACTTCTTAAGTTTTCCCAGGTGTTTTCAAAGTTCCAGACCCTCCCCAACCACAGTTTCACGAGACAGTTCATCAGTGGTTCTCTATCTGGGCTGCATATTGGAATCATCCTGGTAGTTTTAAAACCCCTCCTATAGAACAAGAAGTGACTGCAGATGAGCACGGAGAATATTTTTGAGGTGATAAAAATATTCTCAAATTGGATTGTGGTGACGATTGGACAACTTTGCGAATTTATGAAAAGTCATCGCATTGCATACTTGAAATGAGTGAATTCTATAGTACGTAAATTACACCTCATTATAGTGCCTCCAAAAGTTCCTACCCCTAGTGATTCTGACTCAGTTGGTCTGGGGTGAAGATCAGGCATCTGAAGTTGTAAAATCTCCCCCAGGTGATTCCAAGGTTGAGAACCACTGAGTTCATCTCTTGGGAGATGAACTTTGCCCAGAGAGCTTTGTGCATTTTTTTCATGCTACCCTATAGGAAAAGGGAAGGGAGTTGCCTCTAGTTGAGCCCTCCCTTATTGCCTGGCCCTGTGCTAAGGCCTGTATAGATATTAGAGCAGTCCCACCTAACAGGTGGGTAAACTGAGGCTCAGCAAGCTAAAGTAGCCACACGTAGCTAGTATTGCTGAGCTGGGATTCAAACCCAGGAATCCTTCATGCATACACTCCTTCCACTGCATGCACAGACCTCCCTGCATGGCTGGTCTGCCTCCCAGAAGCACATCTCATGATCCCTGGAAGGTGATTTTGAGATACAGAGCCAAGATCAACTCTAGCTAGTGTGGGAAGATTGTGTCTTCTCTCCCCTATCAGCCTTTTATTACTCCCGGGTGTGCAGATAATTGCACATTTATTATCACTGTTCATCATAAGATCTGCCATTTCTGGAGGGCCTTGTATACTGGATATGATCTCATCAGAAGCTATGAGCAGGTGCAGTTACCCACATTGTCCAGTTGAGGAACAGGCCCAGAAAGGCAAGCCTTTTGTTTAAGGCTGCTCAGCTCATGCTAGGGGTGGGATTCTGCCTAAACCCAGGCTCATGCTCTTGCTATCCCTTTTTCTGGCTCCCCGGGTGGGCTCAGCAGCAGCAGCCCAGGGTGACCTCATGCCCTCTGCTCTGCCCCAGTGGTGCTTCAAAGGTCACTGCATCTGGAAGTCGCCGGAGCAGACATATGGCCAGGATGGAGGCTGGAGCTCCTGGACCAAGTTTGGGTCATGTTCGCGGTCATGTGGGGGCGGGGTGCGATCCCGCAGCCGGAGCTGCAACAACCCCTCGTGAGTGTGCTTGGCTAGGGTGGGGAGGGCAGGGAGTCCCTCCCCAGGGTGGAGGGGCTTGGAGGGGAAGGCACTGGGGAGACAGTGCAGGAGAGAAGGGCCCCTGTGGGTGGTTGTGTATGCTAACGCATGAGGACACAAACTTGTTGGTGGAGGCAGATCACTCCTACCTGCATCCACTAAGAACTCTCAGGTCTGCCTTCTGTGCGTTTGTCTGAACCAGTGGTTCTCAAGCTCATGCGCAGAAGATTCCCCAGAGTCTGGGTGGCCCTACTTCTTCATGCGTGTAAGTCCTCTGATGACCCCGACCCTCTGGCTAAACTTTGAGAAACACTGATCTAAGCTCTTTGTTGGAAGAATCAATTTCCTAACTTTGTTTTCTACCACATGGAGAAAATCTCCCTTTAATTTTTCTTAACTCTTTCTAACATCAAAGCTCCTTCCCCTCTTCCCCACCCCCGAGTTTTAGCATTCTGTGGGAGATGTCCATTCTCCCTTCTCATCCCCTCTATAGGGATCTTCTCCCCAACTCCATGGTTTTGGGATATCTGAGCCCTAGTTCTCCATCTCCATCTCCAAGCAGAAGCAGCCTGTTTAGAACAGCACCACGGGAGATGGGGACTGGCCAAGGCCAGCTGCATGGCTTGGTTGGCTCTAGGAATGCAGGAGTTCTGAACCCCCACAACAACAGGGCCTGGCCTGACCCCCTCACAGCACTGAGGGGTATGATGAAGACTGCGGAATTGCAAAGTTGTAGGGTCACAGTGGCTCTGGTGTCCTCAGGAGTGGTCATTCATACTGTTATTTATCGCTAGGGATGGGAAACTCACTGCCTATTGAAGCAGCTGTTCCTTTGTTTTAGAGAATATAGCCGTATAGTTAATATGGACAGCTATATTGACCTTCTACACACATGAACCAAAATGGACTGCCTTGTAACTTTCATCTGTCGGGAATACAAAGTCTGTGGTTATAGAAAAGCCCAGGGGTCCCTGTTCTGAGTAAATCACCTTGCAGGCATGACCGACAATTATCCCTTGGTATAATTGGTATCAAAGCTACCATTTATTGAGCTCCTGTGTAATAACAACTCTTTTTATTTTATGAGGCTTAAATGAAATAATATGTGTGCTCTCAGCACCATGCTCACACAAATTAAATACTTAATGAAAGACAGCCGCTGTTATAATAATCATTATTATAGTATGTCAAGCACTTTGTGCTAGGTAGGATGCTAAGCACTTAGGTACAAAAATCTGTGCAATTCTCCCACATGTCTATGAGTAGGGTACTGTTAACCCCAGCACTTGGACACTTTGTATCAAGTCTTACCCAATCCTCTTGACTTAATGAAGAAGAGAGCATAGATGACTATAAAATACCTTTTCTTACTATTCTTCACAGACACACCAGGAGGTGAGTAAAATAAGAGGGATTATAGTCCCTGTTTTCAAGGGGAAATTAAGCCACAGCAAGGCTAAGTGGCCTGGCCAAGGTTGCACGGTCAGGACTTGGAAGCCAGCTCTTCTGATTCCAAATCCAAGTTTCTTTTACCACTCCTTAGTTTATGATGATACTAAGTGGAAGTTGATGCAAATGGGAGTGGCTGAGTTGTTTATGGGGGCCTGCTCTATGCCAGGGCCTGCAAAACAGTTGAAGGCACCCACAAAGATGAATAAGATGGATTTCTCTTCCAGTCCAGCTGGAGAGGGTTAGTCAGTCCCTGTGTCAGTCTGTACATCTGTCTGTCACACTCACCGTGGAATAGGTGGTGTATGTCTGAAGGGTAAAGCAGTCAGGGAGGAAGAAGGATCTGGATAGCTCTTCAGCTGAGCTCCACAGCCCCCACCCTGGGAGCCATTCTCTGGTTTATGTCAGTGGAGGCCCTTGTCATGCTATTATGAATGGCTGAGCTGCTCCTGGTGGCTGTGTGGGAAACCTGGCCCTCCCCAGCCTTCCCAGCCAGCAAGGTCATCCATTTCTCTGTGTCTGTCCCAGCCCAGCCTATGGAGGCCGCCCGTGCTTAGGGCCCATGTTCGAGTACCAGGTCTGCAACAGCGAGGAGTGCCCTGGGACCTATGAGGACTTCCGGGCCCAGCAGTGTGCCAAGCGCAACTCCTACTATGTGCACCAGAATGCCAAGCACAGCTGGGTGCCCTACGAGCCTGACGATGGTGAGTGGGCCCCACCCCCCTCCCACTCCATGTCCTTAGGCATCTGCGGGGGCTGTGTGTGCCCAGGCAGGGCCTCCCACCCCTACATACACCAGTGAAGGTGGAGGGACAGTGGGGGTGCCAAAAGGGACACTGAAGTCAGCAGGCTCACCATATACCCTTTTGTAGGCCTGTTCTTGGTATACTTCTGGGGTCATCATCCCCATCAAGGCCATCCCTGATTTGTGTACTTATGATGACAGTTTTCTGGCAGATGCAAGGAAAGTGTCTTGAGGAAGGGACACTTCACACACAGGTGTTGCCAAGGCCAGCAGCAGTGTAGGCTGTTAGGGTTGCCTGCCTTTCGTCTTCTGTCCCTACCTGCAGGGAGAAGAATTATATAGGTGCAGGCGCCCTTCCTGTTGCATGACCAGTGTCCTGAGGAGCTCAGTCCTATTACACGCTGTGTTTTTAGGTTTTACTGATTGGGTTGTGGTTTCAGCAGAGTCGATGAGATGATTTTGGAAGGCAGGCAGATAGGATCTGGTGGGATCTTCATAACGACTCTCTAGGCTGCCCTGGGACATACACAGGACTTCTAGACTCCTGTAAAGAGTCTGAATTTGGGGACCATAGTGGTGCCAGTTCCCATCTGTTTTTGAGTGTTTCCAGTGATGGCTCCATAGCGGCAGAGCATCCAGTGAAGGGTTGGGATTCGTGGCAAGTCAGAGCCTCTGCTGGAAGAGCCCTCAATGATCCTCTGATTCCAGCTTTCCCCTGCCAGCCTCTCCATGGGTCCTCCATGGACAGATGCTCATTCTCCATCACACAACTCTTGGCCCAGACAGCTCCCATCAGGACGGGCTTTCCTCCCTGGAGCCTGGGCTCCATCCCAGAACTGTCAGCTCTTCAGCTCTGGTCTAGAATGACAGACTCTTCAGGTTGGAAGGGACCTCAGAGGCCTGTCATTGCCAGATTCTTCCAGAGCATCCTTGCAGGGGGTGTCTTCTCTCTGCTTGGATTCCTCCTACTCTGGGGAGCTCACCACTCCCTTCGCACTGTTGCTGCCCGGAGAGCTTCCGTTGCTGCCCAGAGAGCTGCCTGCCTGGGTCAGGATCCTGCCTGTTCTGGGTTGGAGCTCCACCAGACCCAGGTCCCTACAGGAATCTGGTTCCTGTGGATGAAATCCAAGGTGGTCTTGGAGGTTGTGGCTTCCATTGCTGCCTAGAGAGCTGCCTGCCTGGGTCAGGATCCTGCCTGTCCTGGGTTGGAGCTCCCCCAGACCCAGGTCCCTACAGGAATCTGGTTCCTGTGGATGAAATCCAAGGTGGTCTTGGAGGTTGTGGCTCCAGACTTGAGTCCTTCATGCTGGAGACAAGGAGTTACCAGCTGTGCTGGAGCCCAGGGACCAGAGCAGAGCCCAAGAGTTTCCTTAGTAATTGGCTGAGGGAATCTTGGTTTGAAAGCCTTCCAGATCCATTCAGAAACCAAACCAGCAGCCACAGCGTTGGGGAGAGGAGGGGCTGGGAGGCCCGTGGGGCAGCTGGACTTTGGGTTTTTCCCAGGACTGTTAGACGAATTCCAGGAAGTTAGCTAAGCCCCCAACCTCCTTTTTTCTAAGAAGCACAGTAAGTGTTTATATATGCTCTGGAACCTCCTTTTTAGGATATCTATAGCCCACATAAAGAAGGAAACATTTAATTGTTAGGACCAGAAAGGACTCTCTTTCTCCCTGACTGTTGCTCCATTTTGCAAACCCAGATACAGACCACTTTTCTGCCTTTTTTTCACGCAGACTTCTAATGTTTACAAACATGTTAAGACGCATGTCATACATGTGCACAGTGAAGTTTTGTAGGGGTCAGAGCAGGACTCAAGCCAGACGGCTAAGGTTAGAATCCAGGCTGAACCACTTATCGTGTGGTTGTGTGGACTTGAGCAAGTTCCTTAACCTCTCTGGTCCTCAATTTCCTCCTCTGTAATGCTAGCACCTACCTCATTGAGGTGTTGAGAGGGTTAAATGAGTTAATTCATGAAAAGCCATTAAAGCTGTATTTTAAGGGCATGTGAAGGTTTTAGAAATATCTAGTACATAGTAAGCATTCACTAAGCGTTGGCTTATTATTACTTTATCACTTGATTTTTCTCAATAAGCCGATGTGGCATTTTACTGATTAGGGATAATAAAAATAGGGAACAAAGGCTGGGAGAGGTCAGAGCATTTACCCAAGGTCACATGGCTAATAAGTGACACAGCAGGGATTTTCAGTCCCCGTGCCACACCCAGTGCTCCCCCAACTGTCCAGAGCTGGCCCCAGAGCTTTCTGGCTGGACCACATACTGATCTGTCCTGGGCCACTTTCTCTGAGCCCAGCTGGGGACTCAGCATAGTCCCTCTCCCTACAGACGCCCAGAAGTGTGAGCTGATCTGCCAGTCGGCGGACACGGGGGACGTGGTGTTCATGAACCAGGTGGTTCACGATGGGACACGCTGCAGCTACCGGGACCCATACAGCGTCTGTGCGCGTGGCGAGTGTGTGGTGGGTGCACCCCCAGCCACCCCGACTACCGGCACAGGGAGACTGGAGGGCTGCACTGCAGCCCCTCCTGCCTGGGAAGATGAGCATTGCCTCACCGGCCCACTCGCAACACCCTGTTGGTCCTCAGCATAGCCCTGGGGTGCTGGAAGGGGCTAATTATTGCTCAGCCCCATTGGAGGGGAGAGGAGATGGCAAGAATCCTCATCACGCCGGGTGTAAGACCTTACCCAGGTGCCACGGTGAATTCGTGCCAGAATCCTGTCCAGGGACACCTCCCAGGCCAGAGGTCCTCTCCTGACCAGGGCCTGGGGATGGGAATGGGAGCCCCGGGGTGGCGGTGGGGGCAGGGGAGCCTCCTCCCACTGACCTCACCTCTGGCCTCAGCCTGTCGGCTGTGACAAGGAGGTGGGGTCCATGAAGGCGGATGACAAGTGTGGAGTCTGCGGGGGTGACAACTCCCACTGCAGGACTGTGAAGGGGACGCTGGGCAAGGCCTCCAAGCAGGCAGGTGAGCCGGGCTGGGGCTGGGGGGATGACGAGGGCTGACTGGAGTTCTTGCCGTCCCTCAGGGGGCCCTCCCTCCTTGAACTGTGCCACAGTCTGGGGTGGGGAGAAGGGGCCCTGGGGCCCATCTCCAGGCCTTCCTGGGCTGCCCAGGCTGGTGAGCCAGGTGCTGCAGCCAGTCACCTCATCTTTCAGGCAAGCTCCTCCCTGAGTTTGGGGCCCAGGAGCTCCAAGAGACATTTTCCCGCTAGGTAAAGTTTTGTGATGGGAGCTCGGCCATCCCTTGGACCTTGGGGCTATTGGTGGGAGGGAGGCATCAGACAGGTCTAAAGGTGTAGCCAAGACTGGACTGATAATTTTCTTTTCCTCTCTCCTTCCTCATTTTTTTTTAAACCTGCGGCACTTTCTGCTTTGAATTCCTGGTATCTTTGAGTTCCTTGACTTTCCTCTCTACCTCCAATCTGACCAGACTTGCTGTGGAAAAGAACCAGATATCAGTCCTTCACACTTTAGTATAAATGGGCCCTATTTTCCCTTGGGAGATGTTACACTTTGTCTCACCTTTGATTGTTGGGGACAAGGTTGGTGGCTCTGAGAAAGTCCAGGCCTTGGGTCGGGAGGGCCATGGGGGCTCAGGACAGTCATGTGGAGTCTTCATGGCCTTTATCATTTAAATCCCATCAGTAGCAAGTAGCTTAAGGTGTGAGAAGAAGCAGAGAGAGAGAGTCAGAGGAGCAAAAAGGGACGGGGGGAAGGGCAGAAGTGAGACGGAGAGGAAGAGGGTCAGGAAAGAGGGAAGTAATAGCAGCTCTCACACACACGGAGGCCCTTAGAGTTTACAGGACATGTCTCATTCGATCCTCCCAGCACCCTCATGGAGAAGGTCTCATCCTCAGTTTACAAATGAGGATACAGAGATTCAGAGAGGTTCTGTGATCAAATGAGATGTTCCTGGGTGCCCAGTGAGGGAGTGGGGGACGCTGGGCAGTGGGACCACCAGCTTAGGATGCTCACGACTTCTGGATCCCTGTGTGTGGCAGGAGCTCTCAAGCTGGTGCAGATCCCAGCAGGTGCCAGGCACATCCAGATTGAGGCACTGGAGAAGTCCCCCTACCGCATTGGTGAGTGCTGGGGTGCTGGGAGGGGACAGCAGGGCCCCAGGCCCTGCCCTCTGACTTGGGGGAGCTGGGAGACCAGAGGACAAGATTCTAGTACAAGTGGAATTGTACTAACTGGAGTAATAGGCAGAGACCCCCTTTTCGTTTTATTTTAAATTTATGCTGCATGGGTAACCCATTCCATGGTTTACATTTCAGAAGGTCTAAAAGGGGACCTAGTAAAGAGTCCCCTTTCTACCCCTGTACCCTGGGGGCAACTACTGTTTCTTCCCTAAGGGCAACTACTGTTAATAATTTCTTGTGCACATAGATGGCTGTTAAAGGAAAGCCATGTTCACAGAGTGTATCTGTCAGCTTTTGCTGCCTAACACACCACTCCAAAACTTAGTGGCTTCAAACAAGAATAATTCTTAGCTCACGGTCCTATGGGTCATCAGTTTGGGCTGGGCTCTGTGGGGTGGTTCTTCTACTTGTCTTCTTGGACCAAGTCATGCAGATGCCCTCAGCTGGTAGGTCTCTGGGAGCTGGTTGGTCTAGGATGGCCTCGCTCACATGTCTGGTGGTTGGTACTGGCTGTCAGCTGGGGTCATGGAGGTGGCAGGGCTGTGTCCTCAACAGGCTAACCCAGTGTTATTCACATTATATCTGTCACATAGTCCTCAGGAATGGCTTGTGTCATGTTTTCTAGAGTCCCATTAGTCCAAATCACATGGACAAGCCCAGATTTAAGGGGTAGAAACATAGACTAGCTCTTGATGGTAGAAGTGGTGAAGTTACTGTGCAAAGCAGCATGCATAGAGGAATAGGAGGAATGTAGAGGCATTCTGCAGTCTACCACACAGGCCCTGACATTATTCTCATTATAATCATACTTAAACACCAAGCCACTCAATGAGGTGACACCCTTATGCTTGTAACAGTTATCTAACTATGAAGCCAGGCTCGATTAAAAATGAGAATACCACAATAAGTTAATAAATTTAAATTAAGGCCATTAATATAATATGAGTGATGTTTTGTTTCGTTTTTGCTGAAACTAAATTGGCTGTCAAAAAATGGACATGTCCAGAGAGGCAAATCCACAGACAGAGAGAGAATAGATTAGTGGCTGCCAGGGGCTGGGGAAGGAAAGAGGCATGACGGCTAATGGGTATCAGGTTTCTTTTTGGGGCGATGAAAATGTTCTGGAATTAGACAGTGGCAATGGCTGAATCTACTTAAAAATCAGGGCAGGCGCAGCGGCTTACGCCTGTAATCCCAACACTTTGGGAGGCCAAGGTGGGTGGATCGCTTGAGCTCAGAAGTTTGAGATCAGCCTGGGGAACATGGTGAAATCCCATTGCTACAAAAATAAAAATAAAAAATCAGCTAGGCATGGTGGTGCATGCCTGTAGTCCTAAGCTAGTTGGGGGACTGAGGCAGGAGCGTCTCAAAAAAAATTTTTTTTCACTGAATTGCACACCTTATTCGAGTGAGTTGTATGGCATGTGAATTATATCTCGGTTCAAACCCTGTGAGCCTGGTTCAGAGCAGGGTCCCAGTGGCAAGTGGGCAGAAGGCTGCTTCTCCCACACTGGGCAGTGGTGTCTGTGTTCAGACCCCTTTGCAGAGGACGTGCAGGCCACAATGTCCCCTTGAAATGTCACAGAGGCCCCTCTTACCTATTACGTCTGCCAAGTCACACTGCTTGGTACCAATTTCATCATAAATGGAAAAACAAAACACATATCTCTTGGCAGGCTCACATCACACACAAATGCTGCCATTCATATTTTTAGATTATCATCAAAATAGCAATTTGTAAATACCTTCAAAGTTTCCTGGATAACTTGCATTTCCTGGAGAAATTGGCACCTCCCCTTAACACAGCTCCAGTGGGCTCCTAAACTTCTATTCTTGAAGGCATCTGAAAGGGCATTGTCCCATCAGGCCATAGGCACAAGGGGAAACTGAAACCCAAAGTGGATTGGGGGCCTCTGTATGCCCTGATTCATCCATGAGGAGTATGGGCAGAGCCAGTCTGGGCCCAGGTCTCCTGCCTCTCAGCCCTGTTCCCTTGCCAGCCGTGCCACTCTACCACAGCGAGCCCAGGTTAGAGGACATTGGTTCAGGCAAGTCCTGCCTGCTGTGCCTGCCTGGCTGTGGGGAATGTGCTGGAATTAGGGGCCGGGGGAGGGAAGGGGCAAGGAGAGAAGGGACATCTATTCCAAGAAGAGGTGGAGCTCACAGACACTGCATCCCCTGGGGATGATTTCAGAACATTAGCAGCCCCTTCCACCCTCTGCTGTCTCCAGAAATCTAGTTCTTCGATCCCCAGGGAAGAACTAGTCTTCTGTGGAGGTCATGGCAGAGGCTGCTAGCACCCGGGGCAGGCCGAGTGCGGGCTTGCTTGCCTGTTTGTCGGGTGAGTTCCCTGAAAGGTTAGAGTTTTCTGGGGAGCCTGGTGGGGAGAGCGAAGCAGGGGCGGCCCAGGAGCTGAACTCTGAAGTTGGCACAGGTTGTGTGATTATACAGGTGTGAGGTGCACAGTGGCCTTCAGTGAAAACGTGTGAATATGTGTGTGTGAGTGTGTGCATGCACGTGCATGCCTGTGTAGGGGTGTGTGTACCCAACAGGATATGTAGAGGCCCAGGACAGGTGGCAGCCCTGGCGATGAAGGGAGAGGCTCTGTCCATTGTCATTAGACTCTCCTGGAATTAGGGACATGGGGTCTTTGAAAGGAAGTGTAGGGAAGAGAAGGAGAACTCATGCTGTTAATATCTCCCATGCGCTGGGCCATGAGCTGCCACTTTTCATGCGTATGTTTAGTAAGCCTCATGGCCATCTATGAATATTGTTTTCCCGCTTTGCAGTTAAAGGAAACTGAGGCTCAGAGAGAGGTTAGATACAGAACAGGTCAGTGGTGGAGCCTGGATTCGGGACTGGGTCTGGACAGTGGAGAGTTTATGGTGGTCCACCCCCAACTGTCTGGAATGAGGGGTGCATAATCAGAGCTCTGCTACAGTGAGGTGCAGGCACAGTCAAAGGCAATGGGAGAACTGGAGGCTGCACCTGGCCTGAGGAGCTGCCCAGCCTTAGCTTAGACAGTCTGGAGCTGCTGGGGACTGAGAGCGATCAGGGAACCTGAGGGAGAGGCCTGGGTGGGCAGGAGGCGAGGGGCATCTCTCCAGCAGCCTCCCAGGAAGGGGCGAGGCTCTTCTTTTTCCACCCCTCTTCCCCACCCTCACCCTGCCCCTACGTTGCTCCTGTCTCTCTGGGTGCCTGGGCTCTGGCCCAGCTCCAACTGTTGCCCACTGTGTGTCTAGGAGCCTCCAATTCCCCATCTGTATTAACAATAGCCCAGCCCTTAGGATGTATTTAAGGATTGAACTGAAGCAGTTGGCAGAGTGACTGGCATATAGTTAGTGTTCTCGGATCCTTAGCTCTTATATGACAGTTATGACCATTTAAATCTGTCCCAGGTGGGAGCTCTGTGGGCCCTTCCACCTGGACACCCCAAGGCTCTGGAGCCTTTGCCCTCCCTACTTGGCTAAGGTGCTTGGGTCTCAGGCTGCTGGGCCCTAGGAAGTCCAGGGTGGCCAAAGGTACCACTCAGGGGCCTTGGCCAGGTGTTGGCATCTACATGTCTCCCACCCACCTGCCTCCCGGGGTCTTTTGGTAATAAGTTGTGAGTTACTCACTGACTGGGACATTAAGGGGTAGAAATTTATGGATTTTTAAAATCTCTGCCTCTGTTCCAGGCCCTGTGCTGGGCTGAGGACACCAAGATGGAGATAAGCCAACAGGCCGCTGGGAGAGGTGTGGCATCTGCAATCACAGCAGTGCCAAAAGTCCAGTACTTTTCTGGTGGTCTAGCGATAGTGCCCACTGCGCATCACTACTTGCCAAGCTGGCTATGTTTATGAACTCTTCTTGTTGTCCTGAGAGCCTCAGTCGTGGGGCGCGGGGATTTCTATCATCCTCCTGGGGCAGCAGCAGCCCTGCGAACTGGGTACAATTATCATTCCCATTCTACAGATGGTGAAACTGAGGCAGCACAGTGGGGCTGAGTAGTTTCCTCACCATCAATCTGACTCCAGAGTCTGTACTCTCAGCCTCTATGCTCTGCTATAGAAATTCTAGGGAGGGCAGAATCCCTGAGGACTGGGCAACCAAAGAAGACTCCCTGGAGGAGAGGAGATTATGCTGAGCCTCAACCATGGGTAGAGGTTAGTTAGGCAGGAAGAAAGGAAGGCAGTAAAGGTGGGAGGAATGGTGTGCACTAGGATCCAGAGGCAGCAAGAGTGTGTGTGTGTGTGTGTGTGTGTGTGCACGCGGGTTTGACAGGGAGCGTGTTGACCTGTCTGACTCGGGAGGGCTTGGGTGGGAAGGAAAGGCCGGTGGACAGGAGCCCAGAAGGCTCACTGGGAAGGCCTTGAATTTCATATTCATGGCCCGCCCCCTGTGGAGAGGAGCAGAAATCTGTGTGACCCTCTCCCCCCACCGGTCAGTGGTGAAGAACCAGGTCACCGGCAGCTTCATCCTCAACCCCAAGGGCAAGGAAGCCACAAGCCGGACCTTCACCGCCATGGGCCTGGAGTGGGAGGATGCGGTGGAGGATGCCAAGGAAAGTCTCAAGACCAGCGGGCCCCTGCCTGAAGCCATTGCCATCCTGGTGAGCCCCACTCTGTGCAGTGGCAACCCCTGCCCACCCCACTTGTCCCCTTAGCTCGCTACATCTGCTGCCAAGCCAGCGTGACACCATTCTGGTGTCTTTAGGAGCCTGGGCAAGGGCAAGGCACCTTCCATCCTGGGGTTAGCTCCTCATTTGTGCTTAAAAGCCTGCAGGATGGCAAGTGAGGAGAGATAAAGACAGTTGTCTCCTCACTGTCAGACCCAAGATGTTACATGCAGGGAGCCTGCTCTCTTTAAGGCAGTCTTGGAAATGGAGCCTGGAGGGAGGTTGGGCAGGGCTGGGTCATCCTGGCATAATCCCACATCTGTGTGCATCATAGCATGGCTGGCAAGGGAGTCCAGGAGCAGCTTCCTCGGGCCTTTAAGGCAGCTGATCCAGGAGCTCCAGCCTCCTGAAAAGGGGACAAGAGCCTGACTGGGGCACATCTCTGCCCATACCCCCCGTCCTAGAGCATGGGCCAGGGCTTGTGGAATAGGGATTAACCCAGCAGACGAGACCATGAGGAGTTCTGTCCATGGTGCCCTCAGCACTGGCTGGTGGCAGGGTTACCTTGGATGGGCTTTGTTCCTGGTGTCACCCTCACCAGCTGGGGGGCTCCTGGAGGACAGGCTCTGTGGCCTATTGGTGTCAGCATATCAATTCAATCCAGCATATACTTTTGACTCACCTTATATTTGTTGACAACCCATACGTCTATGGCCAGGTGATTTTCAACAAGTGTACCAAGGCCATTCAATGGGGAAAGAATAGTCTCTTCAAAATATGGTGCCGGGACACCTGGATATCTACATGCAAAAGAATGAAGTTCTACCCCTTCCTCACACCATACACAAATATTAACTCAAAATAGATCAAAGACCTAGATATAAGAGCTTAAACCATACAACTCTTAGAAAAGAACAGAGGGGCAAATCTTTATGACCTTAGATTCTTAGATACGACAGGCACTAAAAGCATACACAGCAAAAGAAAAAATAGATAAATTGGACTTCATCAAGATTGAAAACTTAAGTGCATCAAAAGACATTATCAAGGAAAGGAAAAGACCACCTGCAGAATGGGGGAAAATACTTGCAAGTCATATATTTGATGAGGGTCAGTATCCAAACCATTCTTATTAACTGCCTTCTAGAGCCAGGCAGTGTGGATGCTGCAGTGAGCAGAACAGACAGACAGACAGACAGCCCTGCCCTCCCATCAGAACTTAGGTCTATGAAAGGGAAGAACATTCCTAGGTGCAGTGGCTGCCCTTGGGCCTGGCACACAGCAGGTGTCCAGCCTGAGTTTGTCCCATGGCAGCTGGTCTGAATCCAACCCCCTACCATACCCCAGCCATGCTGGGCACAACCTCATCCTAGCTTTCACAGGTTCTGCTCCGACCCTAAGGCCTTCTCTTCGGCCCCTCCCCTCCCAGTGCATGCCGCCCTTGCTTCTTTCTCTGGTCCTGTGCCAGCTCCCCATCTCCCCTCAGGCTCTCCCCCCAACTGAGGGTGGCCCCCGCAGCAGCCTGGCCTACAAGTACGTCATCCATGAGGACCTGCTGCCCCTTATCGGGAGCAACAATGTGCTCCTGGAGGAGATGGACACCTATGAGTGGGCGCTCAAGAGCTGGGCCCCCTGCAGCAAGGCCTGTGGAGGAGGTACCAGTTCCCTGACCCGCCAGTGCTTTGTTGGGGCAGCCCAGGATCCCTTGAGAGGCAGGGGTGGGGGACTGCTGTTGTCTCCATTTGATGTGTCCTTGCTTCTGACTCAGTTTCTCCTTGAAGATCTCCAGTGTGTGGAAGCCCGTTTTGGGCAGGGCCTTTGGGATGAGGCTGGGGGTGCTAGAGCCATATCCGGGCAGAGCTTCTACCCTAAAAGAGCTCACCCACTGTGGGGACAGACAGCTGTCCAGAGCCACCTTCTCACCAGCGAGATGGAGCTGATCAGGAAAGTGTCCCTCAGAAAGTGACGTGGGCAGGCGGGGGCATAGGCAGAGGGAGGTGGGATTGGCCCACAAGGCTCTCCACAGGTACTGCCCCTGAGGCCCCACCAGGGCAATGGGGGGCCTGGCTGGACTAGGCCCACGGCAGCCTGCCCACCCCATAGGGATCCAGTTCACCAAATACGGCTGCCGGCGCAGACGAGACCACCACATGGTGCAGCGACACCTGTGTGACCACAAGAAGAGGCCCAAGCCCATCCGCCGGCGCTGCAACCAGCACCCGTGCTCTCAGCCTGTGTGAGTGCTCCCAGGGAGGGACGGGGAGTCTGGTTCTATGCCTAGCCCGGGCCCCAGGCAGTGGGGCTGCTGAGCCTGCTCCCCTCAGCACTGGGTTATGGAGACACGACCATATAGGCAACACAACTTTCAGTGCTTCTGGGCTCCAGGCCCAGGCCAGGATGCTGACCTCTACCTCTTCTCTGCCTGATTGTCAGGAGTCCAGAGACATGGCTCAGCCTGCCAGCCCCCAGCCATGGTCCAGCCCCTAATTGGGATTCCCTGGCTTGAGGCTACATGCTCTTCTGAGCCCAAGGATGACCTTGGGATTATTTAGGGGAGGGCCTTTGGGGAGAGGAGAGAGCTGTGCCTGGTGGAGGGCTCATGGCCAGGCCTCTGAACCTGTTGCAGAGCCGGCCTCAAGACCTCCTCAGCCTCCACCAGGCTTCCCTAGTACACCCCAAGCAGACTGAGGCCAAGGGTGGCTGGCTGGTAGCAGCCACAGAGGGCATCGCCCATCCTCCTGCTTCCCCAGGAGTCCTCCCTGGTAGGCGTAGGGTGCTGCCTGGGTCTTGTCAGCTTCTGCTCCCCTGGGCTGGGGGAACCCCAGGGCTGGGCATGTAATCGGGGCAAGGGTGGGAACCGGTGGCCAGCGCTAGAGGCTGCTGTGGCCTCCCTGTCTGTGCCCAGGCCAGGCCATGTTAACCAGCCCCTCCTCTGCCCAAGACAGCTTCATAACCAGCCCCCTGTCCTTCTCTTTCACTTGTTCCTTTGTATTGTTATTCAGACTGATTTTCCCACAAATGCCTGTAATCACAGAACATGCAGGGTTAGCTCTGCCTGAGTTCCTGGCTGGTGTCCCCCAGCCCCTACCCCTTTGGGGTTTTAAGGAAGAGGTTGACTTAGGAAACCTGCCTGGAAGTGACTAAAAGATGCCTTAGGAACCCAGGGAGGAGTAGGAGTCGAGGCTCTCCCTCCTTCCATCCTCACCAGAGCAGTTTTGTTTCCTCTAATGCACCCAGTGGGCATGCGCTTAAGATGCTGTTGGAAGTTGCTCAGTGGCTAAAAGACACTTGCAGGCCACCAGCATAGCTACTCTATGTGGAAGCTCTGTGGATGATGATGGTGACAGTAACAGTGTTCTTGTCCCAGGAGCCCCATGGGAAATTGGGGGATCTGCCTTGAAAGTGTGGTTTGATCTGTTTTGTGCCCTGATGCTTCTCAGCACCCAGGACAGTGCTCGCGCCAGTGGGCCCTCAAATATGTATGCGGCTTTGAAGAAATCGTGATGTGAAGACGGGGTAACTGAGGCTTAGAAGGCTAATAGCTTGCTCAAGGACATGCAGGGCGCTAGGATTTAAATACACGTCATACCTGTTTTTCAGACGAGACACAGCAGGAGAGAAGAGTGCCCTTCCTGAGGTCACATACCCAGTAGCTGCAGAGCCAGGTGGACAGTTGTCCTAGGCCTCAAACATTCTGAAACCCAAACCCACTCTCTGGCTCCTGCCTGCAGCTGTCTGGGGATAGAAAGTGTCCTCTGGGATGAAGTGTCCCCTTGGTCTCACCTCCTCTCCTTTCACCCTGTTTCCAGGTGGGTGACGGAGGAGTGGGGTGCCTGCAGCCAGAGCTGTGGGAAGCTGGGGGTGCAGACACGGGGGATACAGTGCCTGCTGCCCCTCTCCAATGGAACCCACAAGGTCATGCCGGCCAAAGCCTGCGCCGGGGACCGGCCTGAGGCCCGACGGCCCTGTCTCCGAGTGCCCTGCCCAGCCCAGTGGAGGCTGGGAGCCTGGTCCCAGGTGACTTGTCCTCAGGAGGTGGGAGGGGCTTGGGGAGAAGGTGGGTCTGAGGGATTTTTTTGGTGTTTCCTGCAGGCAAGAGAGTTTCTGCCTGAATGGCTCCCCCTACATCAAATTTTGTTTTCCTTGAAGTAGAATAGCTCCTACGTACCCTGGGCCGTGGCTCTGTGCTAGGCCTTTATGTTCATTCATTACTGCCAGTAAACTTCACACAGTGCCAGGAGGCATGGGTTCATGTCCCTGTGTTCCAGATGGGCAGACTGAAGTACACTCTTGCATTCCAGAAATACTTGCTGAGCACTAGCTATATGCCAGACCTTGTACTAAGAATGAGGGAACCTAGCATCAACCAGACAGAGCTGATTCTTGCCCTCGTGCAGCCCACAGTCCTGTGAGGGAAATGTATTAGACCATCAACCCACAGCCAAGCACTGACAGACTGCAGTCGGAGCTGGGTGGGGAGTAGTGGGTCAATGTGGTGGAGGATGGAGGGTGGTCAGAGGGCTTCTCTGAGGAGGTGTTGCTCAAGCTGAGACCAGAGGGACAAGCCACAGGAAGAGACCAAGTCAGGAACAATTTTACAATGTTCCAGAAACCAACAGGACAGTAGGGCTGGAGCTGACTGGGAGGGATAGGGGCTGCGAGATAACACTGGGGAGGCAGGCGGGGGTCCATGGCTACAGGCTTTGCAAGGGGTTTGCATGTATTCTAAGAGCAATGGGAAACCAGGGAAGCCTTTTAACATGGGCATTACAAGCTCTGATTTCAGGTTGTAAAGATCACTCTGACGGTGCTGTGGAAGGTTGAGTGTTAGACGGTCAGGGTAGCAAAAGGGAGACAGCAGTAAGGCTGCTTAGTTATTTGGGTGCTCTGTGGCTTAGACCCTGGAGGTTACCTTAGGGAAATTGCCTTGAGGAAATTGTCTTGGGTTTTCTTTTAAATACTCATTTGATGTGAACATTGAGAACATCATGCCAAGTAAAACAAGCCAAGCTGGATGCAGTGGCTCATGCCTGGAATCCCAACACTTTGGGAGGCTGAGGTGGGCAGATCTTTGGGAGGTTGATGTGGGTGGATCGCTTGAGCCCAGGAATTTGAGACCAGCCTGGGCAACATAGCAACACCTCGCCTCTACAAAAAATGTAAAAAGTTAGCTGGGCGTGGTGGTGTGTGCTTGTAATCCCAGCTGCTCTGGAGGCTAAGGTAGGAAGATTGCTTGAGCTCACGAGGTCAAGGCTCCAGTGAGCTATGACCATACCATGCCACTGCACTCCAGCCTGAGTGACAGAGCAAGAGCTTATCTCACACAAAAAAAAAAAAAAAAAAAGAAAAGAAAAGAAATAAGCCAGACATCCAGACATGTAAGGACAAACACTCCATGAGGGCACTTTGCTGGTGATTTCCAGGGGCTGGTGGAGGGTGAATGAGGGGTTAGTGTTTAATAGGCGAGGAGTTTCAGTTGGGAAAGAAGAAAATGTTCTGGAAACAGATGGTGGTAATGATTGTACAACAATGTGAATGTGCTTAATGCCACTGAACCATAGACTTAAAAATAGTTGAGATGGGCTGGGCGCGGTGGCTCACGCCTGTAATCTCACCACTTTGGGAAGCCAAGGCAGGCAGATTGCCTGGGGTCAGGAGTTCAAGACCAGTCTGGCCAACATGGTGAAACCCCGTCTCTACTAAAAATGCAAAAATTAGCCGGGTGTGGTGGCTGGCGTATGCCTGTAATCTCAGCTACTCGGGAGGCTGAGGCAGGAGAATCGCTTGAACCTGGGAGGCAGAGGTTGCAGTGAGCCAAGATCACGCCATTGTATTCCAGCCTGGGCGACAAGAGCGAAACTTTGTCCCAAAAAAAGAAAAAATTAGTTAAGATGGCAAACTTTATGTTATATAGATATTACCCCAATTTAAAAAACCTCATTTGATCACAATGATGTTTATTGTAACAGCAAAACATTAGGACGTATCTCAAATGTTTATCTATAGAAGATTGGACAAAAATCATGGTCTGTTCATACAATACAGTACTATACAACAAGAAAAATGAACAGGCCTGAACTGTACTTACCAAAATAGATAAACTTCTGTTATAGAGAATACATTTAGGTGAGAAAAAGTACTTCAGTATGAAGTAAAAAAGCACTTCCAATGGATGTCATTTCCTTAATGTTTAGAGGGACACAACACAATTTGAAAATATTCTGAGATGCTCATTTATTAAGGCTGGTGGTGGCATCTGGATAGGGTTTTGTGAATAACTCCATACTTTTCTGTATTTTGAAATATTGCATTATGAATATTTGTAAAGAACCAAAAATCCACACACAACTCATGCATTTTATATGTCTCCATAATATATAGCTTCATTTGTTTTGATATAAAATAGATTGCTGGTCTTCAAAGGACCTCACAGATAAAAGTAACAGAGAGATGGCAGATAGTGGAAGATACTAGCCCTGTCGCAATAAGCAAAATATAGAGATGAATCTCTAAATTTAACTTTTATTAAGTAAGAATTGCAATTCAAGGCATACACAGAGACCGGGTGGTCTTCAGTATGTCCAAAGAACAAAGGAAAGGTTGGGGGTTTTATTAGAAAGAGACATGATATGTATTGTGTTGAACACCAACTCATTGGCACTAGACAAGCTTTTGGGAGCTGGCAAGCTCTGACTGGTGAGTGATGGTGCTATGGAAAACTAGCCGTGGAGTCACAGCAGGTTGTTTCAGCAGCTGCTAGGTAAAACTGGTCTTGGAATTACATCAGCCTGTTTCAGCAGCTGGCCCTGTGGAAAATTTAATTCTTGGAGCAGGTGCTAGGTGCCCTGAGTGCTTTTTCCCCTGGTCCCTCAACTCTGATTTAGTTGGGTGTGACAAGTATGACCCTATTCATATAATCAACTTTCACAGCCCCTTATGAGACTGACTGAGCAGTCAGGAGCTGTTAGCTGCTGTTTGTAATGATTCATCCTGGGAGGATGAGCCGTGTTTGTCTCGTAGTTCTGCGTGGCCCCATGACCCTTGTGTCTCAGTGGTCACATGCTCCAGTGTGGGAAGTGGGGTCCTGCAAGTTCCTCTCCTTCCAGCTAGGTAAGGCTGTGGTCAGCATCTAAAAGGTGACCCAGTCACACTGGGCAGTGCTGCTTTCCTGGAGTCCCTGCCCCTCCATTGAGGACGTCCACATTCCCTGTTTGTCAGAGTAAGAGTGGGTCAGGTCCAGGGGACAATGTGTGTGGCCACCCCCTGCAAAGGGTGGTCCTCGGTCCTCTGGTGCCTCCTGCTCCTTGTACCTGCACCCTGCTCCCTCAGGGAAGAAGACACTTTTGAACATACTTCTGCAGGCCCATGTTTGGTAAATCGAGTCACAAGATTATTGACTATCAGAGCTAGTCAGAGGAGGGTCCATGGAGACCCTGTCGCCCAGCTCTCTGTTTACAGAGTAAGACATTGAACCAGGGGTGGGGGTAGCAGAAGCCACAGTCCAGGCCCCTATATCCTGTTAATAGGATATCATCACATCAATCCACCTGCCCAGGTCACACCATGTAGTGGATTGCAACAGGGGAGTTTGCTAGAGTGATACACAAAATATTAAAGAACCCAGGCACAGACCAGACACAGTGCATGCAGGTGGTAGTAGGGAATGGGGTCCCAGAGGTTCCCTCCTGAGCCAGAGATTAACCGTTTAGATTGTGGAAAGGCCCATGGAGTTCTAGGCTCAGGGCAATGGCTCTTCACCATTGGTATCAGGACTATTTGGCAACAGGTACAGTGTCCCACTGAGGCTCCTTAGAAGCAGTCCTTGCATGTCCCTCTGGTCAAGTGAAGACTTGGTGCTCTCCTTTGTACCCTTTCTGTCCCTGGGCACTGGCTGGGCTCTGAGCTCACTGACTCGTCTTTCTTCTCTCCACCTACCCTGACCCCGGCCACTATGCCTGGCACTGACCCACCCATGGCAGTGCTCTGCCACCTGTGGAGAGGGCATCCAGCAGCGGCAGGTGGTGTGCAGGACCAACGCCAACAGCCTCGGGCATTGCGAGGGGGATAGGCCAGACACTGTCCAGGTCTGCAGCCTGCCCACCTGTGGAGGTGAGCCAGAGGGGATGGGGAGGCCAGGTCCAGTCCCTTGGGCCAAAGTCCCAAATACTAGAATTGCTTCTTCCTGCTCACAGGAAATCGCCAGAACTCCACGGTGAGGGCCGATGTCTGGGAACTTGGGACGCCAGAGGGGCAGTGGGTGCCACAATCTGGACCCCTACATCCCATTAACAAGATATCATCAAGTAAGTACAGTCTATGGACCCTACCCTGCTCCCCAGACCTTTCAGTGGCCCTGGTGTTGCAGCATGGGCCACTCAGTGGAGCAAACCCAGCTTGTAGCTGTCTGTGTGACCTTCACCTCCCTGAGCCTCAGATACCTCAGTTGTGAAGTGGGGAGGAGGCGCTACTGGTCCGTGAGCCGTTACCTGCAATTCCAAAATGTTTATTTCTAAGTTTGGTGCAAACTTACCTGGCAGCAAAATCTGACCTGAACTAATGAGATCATTTATTCTTTTGATATAGAAATTTAGCCATATTTAGTTACAAGGTGATATCTCAGGCTCCATTGGGGATGTTCTATAATATAAACACAGAATATAATGTTTCTGATCCCAAAAGTTCTGAATTCTGAACTATATCTGGTTCCAAGATTTTCAGACAAGCACTTGTAGATATGAGCTGCCTTTATAGGGCTGGTGAGATAATTGGATGAGAGAATGCATGCATTCCTGTCTGGCTGTCAGCTTCCAGTAACAATAGGCCTAGCAATTTCTCTCGGCCCCATGATTCAGTTCATCCTCCCATCTTTCCATTCATCCACCCACGGATAGATATTTACTGAGCAACTGCTACGTGCCAGGCTGTAGATTCTTCACTCCTTTCCCAGGTTCCATCTCTCTTTTCCTTCCTCACCCTCCCTAGGACCAGGGTCTGGCAAGATGAGTAGCAGAAAGATCAAAGACCCTAACTCCTAGTTAGAGGACCAGTTGGCTGCAAATTCCTTAACCTCTCTGAGCTTAGTGACCTCATCTGTAAGATAGGGTTCTGACTAGATGTCCTCAAAGGACCTTCTACCTCCAATCTTCTACTCCTCTGCTCCTAGGCTGAGGTTCTGACTGGGGGAGTGCCTGGGTTTCCTGCCCTCTTCCTTCCCAAAGCAAAGGACGATTCCGATTCTGGTTCCAGAAATCTGGCGCCATCTAGAGGCCACTGGCTTTCCATTTTTCTCTGATCTTTCTCTTGTTCCCCTAAGCCTGCCCCTCCACCTGTCTCTCTTTCCCTCTGTCCCGCCCACTCTTCCCACATCCCTCTTTCTCTCTCTCTCTCTGGCAAAAATTAGTAGAAAGCAAAGCTCCTGCCTTCACATTCTGCCTGGAGAAGCCTACATGGAGTTATCACAGAAAGGTGTGATATTTTGTGCAAAGCAAACTAGTGTAATGAGCACTTATCTTCGCCGGGTGCTTTAAAGATGTTGTTTGCAATGTTATTATTCACTGGTAAGGGTCAACATCAGCCCCATTTTATAGGTGAAGCAACTGAGGCTTGGAGGGTTTAAGTGACTTGCCAAAGGCCTCACACTTTTAAGTGGTAGAGCCTGGATTTGAACTGAAATCTGCTTGATTCCAAATTAAGCAGTAGCAGTCTTAATGTCCCGATGTGTGCTGACTGTGGCAGGATGGTCAGTCTGCCTGTCCCAAGCATGAGTTGCCTGGGGTCTAGCCTGACCCTGGCTGGAGTGGGCCAGACTCCTTGGGTTGATTGGGAGGGGCTAGGGTTCCCACTTCCATCCAGAGCAGCTGCAAGTTAGAAGCACCTGGTGGTAGGTCACACCCTAGATTGTCCAGTGTGTGGGTGAAGGAGACGGGCACCCCCAAGGATTCCAGTGTGCAGCAGGGCTGAGGGCGAATGGCGAAGGGCCAGGGTTCTCAGATGCGCCCACACGTGGAGTCCCCTGGAGGGCTTGTGAAAGCACAGCGCTGAGCCCCAGCCTGAGTTTCTGACGCAATAGGGCTGGGTGGTGCTAGAGGATGTGCATTGCCAGCAAGCTTCTATGTGATGCTGCTGCTGCGTGTGGGGACATCACTTTGAGATCTGCTGCTCTAGGGGATTTTACTTCCTCTTCCATGTAGTCAGGGCTCACTCTCCCGTCAGGTGGCTCTGTAGCCCCCACCCTGGGAAAAAGCTTTATAGTGGGTCCAGCAGGGGCGGGGGTGGAGGGCGGGCAGTCAGTGGGTGAGTGGGAGGCGGGGCCACCTGACTGACAGGCATCCCCACGTTGCTTCCATCCTTGTCCTTGTGCTGTGTGTGCAGCGGAGCCCTGCATGGGAGACAGGTCTGTCTTCTGCCAGATGGAAGTGCTCGATCGCTACTGCTCCATTCCCGGCTACCACCGGCTCTGCTGTGTGTCCTGCATCAAGAAGGCCTCGGGCCCCAACCCTGGCCCAGACCCTGGCCCAACCTCACTGCCCTCCTTCTCCACTCCTGGAAGCCCCTTACCAGGACCCCAGGACCCTGCAGATGCTGCGGAGCCTCCTGGAAAGCCAACAGGATCAGAGGACCATCAGCATGGCCGAGCCACACAGCTCCCAGGAGCTCTGGATACAAGCTCGCCAGGGACCCAGCATCCCTTTGCCCCTGAGACACCGATCCCTGGAGCATCCTGGAGCATCTCCCCTACCACCCCCGGGGGGCTGCCTTGGGGCTGGACTCAGACACCTACGCCAGTCCCTGAGGACAAAGGGCAACCTGGAGAAGACCTAAGGCATCCCGGCACCAGCCTCCCTGCTGCCTCCCCGGTGACATGAGCTGTGCCCTGCCATCCCACCGGCACATTTACACTCTGTGTACTGCCCCGCGACTCCCAGCTCAGAGGACACACATAGCAGGGCAGGCGCAAGCACAGACTTCATTTTAAATCATTCGCCTTCTTCTCGTTTGGGGCTGTGATGCTCTTTACCCCACAAAGCGGGGTAGGAGGAAGACAAAGATCAGGGAAAGCCCTAATCGGAGATACCGCAGCAAGCTGCCCCCGGCGGGACTGACCCTCTCAGGGCCCCTGTTGGTCTCCCCTGCCAAGACCAGGGTCAACTATTGCTCCCTCCTCACAGACCCTGGGCCCGGGCAGGTCTGAATCCCAGCTGGTCTGTAGCTGGAAGCTGTCAGGGCTGCCTGCCTTCCCGGAACTGTGAGGACCCCTGTGGAGGCCCTGCATATTTGGCCCCTCTCCCCAGAAAGGCAAAGCAGGGCCAGGGTAGGTGGGGGACTGTTCACAGCCAGGCCGAGAGGAGGGGGGCCTGGGAATGTGGCATGAGGCTTCCCAGCTGCAGGGCTGGAGCGGGTGGAACACAAGGTGATCGCAGGCCCAGCTCCTGGAAGCCAAGAGCTCCATGCAGTTCCACCAGCAGAGGCCAGTTTGTCTTTGCTGGCCAGAAGATGGTGCTCATGGCCATACTCTGGCCTTGCAGATGTCACTAGTGTTACTTCTAGTGACTCCAGATTACAGACTGGCCCCCCAATCTCACCCCAGCCCACCAGAGAAGGGGGCTCAGGACACCCTGGACCCCAAGTCCTCAGCATCCAGGGATTTCCAAACTGGCGCTCACCCCCTGACTCCACCAGGATGGCAACTTCAATTATCACTCTCAGCCTGGAAGGGGACTCTGTGGGACACAGAGGGAACACGATTTCTCAGGCTGTCCCTTCAATCATTGCCCTTCTCCAAAGATCGATCCTGCTGGAGTCGGACGTCTTCATCTTCTACCTGGCTCAAGCTGGGCCAGAGTGTGTGGTTCTCCCAGGGGTGGTTGGACCCCAGGACTGAGGACCAGAGTCCACTCATAGCCTGGCCCTGGAGATGACAAGGGCCACCCAGGCCAAGTGCCCCAGGGCAGGGTGCCAGCCCCTGGCCTGGTGCTGGAGTGGGGAAGACACACTCACCCACCGTGCTGTAAGGGCCTGAGCTGTGCTCAGCTGCCGGCCATGCTACCTCCAAGGGACAGGTAACAGTCTTAGATCCTCTGGCTCTCAGGAAGTGGCAGGGGGTCCCAGGACACCTCCGGGGTCTTGGAGGATGTCTCCTAAACTCCTGCCAGGTGATAGAGGTGCTTCTCACTTCTTCCTTCCCCAAGGCAAAGGGGCTGTTCTGAGCCAGCCTGGAGGAACATGAGTAGTGGGCCCCTGGCCTGCAACCCCTTTGGAGAGTGGAGGTCCTGGGGGGCTCCCCGCCCTCCCCCTGTTGCCCTCCCCTCCCTGGGATGCTGGGGCACACATGGAGTCATTCCTGTGAGAACCAGCCTGGCCTGTGTTAAACTCTTGTGCCTTGGAAATCCAGATCTTTAAAATTTTATGTATTTATTAACATCGCAATTGGACCCCAAAAGGTTGTATGTGTGTTTCTTTTTCTCTCTCTGATTTATGGGAAGGGGACAATGAAGCCAGAGCTCGAAGGTTGAGGGCTGGGCTGTAGCAAGAGAACTGGGGGTGGGGGCGCAGCTCACTGTGGCTGTCTCCTGTCCCTCCACCTTTCCACCCATGCCCTGCTGCGTCACTGCCAGGTGGGACACAGGGTTGCCACTGGTTTCTTGACTACTGAATCTCCTGTTTCCCTGAGGCCCAAGTTCCAGGACAACACTATTTCAGGTTATTGTGAAATTCTCAACCTGTTTAAATGCAACTAGAGGCCAGTGGGGCAGAGTGGCTCATGCCTGTAATCCCAGCACTTTTGGAGGTGGGAGTTCCAGACCAGCCTGAGCAACATAGCAAGATCCCGTCTCAACAAAAAATAAAAAGAACATTAGCCAGGCATGGTGTTGCATGCCTGTGGTCTCAGCTATTTAGGAGGTGGAAGTGAGAGGATCCCTTGAGCCCAGGAGTTTGAGGCCACACTGAGCTGTGACTGCGCCATGGCACTCCAGCCTGGGTGACAGAGCATGACCCTGTCTCAAAAACAAAAAAGAACAACAAGAGGGGCTCTCTAAAGGAATCTTAGCAACCACGGAACAAAGAGATTGTCACTGAAAGCAAAATGACTGCAACCACTTTTGCCTTCTAAGCAGTGGCAGAATTTGTGTCATGGAGTAAAAGAATCTACACTGCTGGGCACTTAGAAAAGGTGAAGCTGGCAAAAGGGCTTCTTGTCATTATGCAGAGCTCACTCCTCCCCTTAAGGCCAAGGAGAAAATGGTTTGGAGACTCCTACCCCCGTGGGGGTGGGAACACAGAGAGGGCAGCCTCTCCATCTGTCTTTGGCTGGGGGCTTTTTAGGATGCAGGTTGTCTAATATGTCTAAGATTCAATTAAATTTGTGTTGCCATCTCCCCAAACATCTGGAAATGTCCACTCTCCAAATTAAGGGCTTTTTATGGGTCAGGATATTTGCTTGTTTTGGTGGAAACTGAGAAAATGAAAGGATTCACGGGTGAAGATAGAGGAACAGCACCAAGGGCCCTCTTTCCATCGCAGCCTCAGAAACATCCCTCACTTCCTGTAGGAGCCCAGTGGGAAAGGCCATATGGGAATGGTCTCACCTCTTCCTGCCCTAAACGGTTTCCTGTTTGGAGTCTGGTGGGTGCAGGTGCCAGGGTGCCAGACTGCCTGTCTCTTCCCTGGTGGGGATTCTCCAGGCCACTCTAACTTCAAGGCTTTATCCACACCTGCCCCATGCTTGGCAGAGCCCTGCCGCAGTGACAGCCAGGTGCCCAGAGTCTAGCCTATCAGCCCCGACTGGCTTCCAGAGCCTTTGCCCTGGTCTGCCAAGCTTCCTCAACCCATAGCCAGGGGCCAGCACACCTGTCATTTTGGAGGAAGCCCCCTGAAGTTCCAGCATCTCCTTGCCCTTGGGGTCAGTAGGGACAGTGCTGCACAGAGTCACCCTTAGCCTCCTGTTCAAAGAGCCTGGGAAGTCCTCACCATGGCTGTCTTCTGTGTCCAGATGGCCTCCTTGAGGTTCCAGCCTGTGACTTCATTTGGGCTAGTAAGGCCTGAAAGCTCCTGGTGGAGAAGGGATCAGGGGGATGGCAAGGGTTTAGGGACAACAGGAGACTTACCTTCCCATTCCTCCAGAGGAGAAAAGGGGCAATTGGAGCCTCATGATGTTCTTGGGAAATAGACTGGCCTCTGGGCCCTTTTTTGATTTACCCTCCTGGTGAAACTCCAGGCCTTCCACCTGAAATGACACAGCAGGCAGGGGAAGAGGGGAAGGCACAGAGCCTGGGCCATCTGACCTGGAACTCTGTGGGCTCTTCCAAAGAGCCCCTGCCCCCTACCTGGCTTCAGGAGACTGAAGGCTTGGGGGAAGGTAGGGGTCTGGGGGGAGGAGGGAAAGAGCAAGAAGGGGTGGAAATGTAGCTGGGGCAGTCCCAGGGACCCAGCTGCCACAGATTAGAAATCTCTGAGGCCTACACCACAAATCTTCTCCTTTAAAAAATTATGCAAGAAATATATGCTCATTATTGAAAAATTTTACAACCTGAGGAAAAAAAATCTATAATTCTACTTAGCAATAACCACTGTTAATAATTTGGTTATCCATTCCAGATGTGTGCATGTGCAAGATTGTTTGTGTCTGTACACACACACACGCACGCGCTGGGTGAATATTATTAATACTATACGCATACACATTATCTGGGATCTTCTCCCCCTCCTACCCCACCTACGGCAATACAATAAGAACACGTTTCCATCCTGAACTACGTTGAACTACTTATTTTTTTTTTTTGACAGAGTTTCATTCTTGTTGCCCAGGCTGGAGTGCAATGGTGCGATCTCGGCTCACTGCAACCTCTGCCTCCCAGGTTCAAGTGATTCTCCTGCTTCAGCCTCCCGAGTAGCTGGGATTACAGGCATGTGCCACCACTCCTGGCTAATTTTGTATTTTTAGTAAAGATGGGGTTTCTCCATGTTGGTTAGGCTGGTCTTGAACTCCCAACCTCAGGTGATCTGCCTGCCTCAGCCTCCCAAAGTGCTGGGATTATAGGCATGAGCCACCGTGCCCAGCCACGTCTTCATTTTCAATGACTGCACAGTACCGCACGGTATGGCTAGATGACCATTTATTTAACCAAATCCCCCAGTACCATAAACTTCCTGTACAGCCTGTGGAACCGTGAGCCAACTAAACCTCTTTTATTTATGAATTACCCAGTCTCAGGTAGTTCTTTATAGCAATGTGAGAATGGACTAATACAGAAAATTGGTACCAGAGAAATGAGGCATTGCTATAAAGATAACTGAAAATGTGGAAGCGACTTTGGAACTAAGTAACAGGAAGAGGCTGGAACAGATTGAAGGGATCAGAAGAAGACTGGAAGAGGTGAGAATGTTTGGAACTTCCTAGAGATTTGTTGAATGTTGTGACCAAAATGCTGATAGTGATATGGACAGTGAATTCCAGGCTGAGGAGGTCTCAGTTGGAGATGAGAAATTTATTGAGAACTGTAGTAAAAGTCACTCTTGCTATGCTTTAGCAAAGAGACAGGGAGTATTGTGCCCCTGCTCTAGAAATCTGTGGAACTTTGAATTTGAGAGAGATGATTTAGGGTATCTGGTGGAGGAAATTTCTAAGCAGCAGTGTTCCAGAGGTGTCCTGGCTACTTCTAACAGCATGTACTCATATGCGTTCACCAAAAAGTGGTCTGAAATTGGAACTTACATTTAAAAGGAAAGCAGAGCATAGCAGTTTAAAACATTTGTAGCCTGACCATGTGGCAGAAAGACCCATTTTCTTGGGAAAAATTCAAGCCAGCCGTAGAAATTTGCATAAGTAGAGGAGCCAAATGTTAATAGCCAAGACAATGGGGAAGATGTGTCGAGGGAGTTTCAGAGGTCTTCATGGCAGCCCCTCCCATCACAGGCCTGGGGGCCTAGGAGGGAAAATGGTATCATGGGCTAGGCCAAGGTCCCCACTGTCTTGATCAACCTCAGGACATGGCACCCTGAGTCCCAGTCGCTCCAGCTCCAGCCATGACTAAGGTCCCCAAATACATCTCAGGCTGCTGCTCCAGTGGGTGCAAGCCATAAGAAGCCTTGGTGGCTTTCTTGTGGTATTGGCCCTGCAGGTGCACGGAGGGCAAGAGTTGAGGCTCGGGAGTCTCTGCCTAGATTTAAGAGGATGTATGGAAATGCCTGGATGTCCAGGCAGAAGTCTGCTGCAGGGGCAGACCCCTCATGGATAACCTCTACTAGGGTGGTGCAGAGGGGAAATGTGGGGTTGGAGTCCCCACACAGAGTCCTTACTGGGGCACTGCCTAGTGGAGCTGTGAGAAGAGTGCCCCGTCCTCCAGACCCCAGAATGGTAGATCCACTGACAGCTTGCACCACGCTCCTGGAAAACCTGCAGGCACTCAATGCCGGCCTGTGAAAGCAGCCAAGAGTGCTGTAACTGGCAGAGCCACAGTGGTGGACCTGCCCAGTGCCTTAGAAGCCCACTTCTTGTCTCAGTGTAGCCTAAATGTGAGACATGGAGTCAAAGGAGATTATTTTGGAGCTCTAAGATTTAATGACTGCCCTTCTGGGCTTCAGACTTGCATGGGGGCCTGTAGCCTCTTTGTTTTGACCAATTTCTCCCATTTGGAATGGAAGCATTTACCCACTGCCTGTACTTCCATTGTATCTTGGAAGTAACTAACTTGCTTTTGATTTTACAGGCTCATAGGTGGAAGGGACTTGCTTAGTCTCAGGTGAGACTTTGGACTTTTGAGTTAATGCTGGAATAAGTTAAGGCTTTGAGGGACTGTTGGGAAGACATGACTGTGTTTTGAAATGTGAAAAGGACATGAGATTTGGGAGGGGCCAGGGGTGGAATGATATGGTTTGGATTTGTGTCCCCACCCAAATCTCATGTTGAATTGTATTCCTCAGTGTTGGAGGAGGGACCTGGTGGGAGTGATTGGATCATGAAGGCAGATTTCCCCCTTGCTGTTCTCATGACAGTGAGTTCTCATGATCCAGTTGTTTGAAACTGTGTAGCGTCTCCCCCTTCACTCTCTTTCTTTCCTGCCATGCTGTGAAGACATGCTTGCTTCCCCTTCACCCTTCTGCCATGATTGTAAGTTTCCTAAGCCATGCCTTCTGTATAGCCTCTGGAACCATGAGTCAATGAAACCTCTTTTCTTTATAAATTACCCAGTCTCAGGTAGTTCCTTATAGCAGTGTGAGAATGGATTAATACATACATTTATTTAAGCAAAAAGAGAAAGGTAAATTTAAATAAACATTAAGGAAGCGTATAGGTGGTAGATACTTCTAACAAGGCTGGGTGTAGTGGCTCACACCTGTAATCCTAGCACTTTGGGAGGTGGAGGTGGGCAGATCACTTGAGCCCAGAAGTTCAAGACCAGCCTGGGCAACACAGGGAGACCCTGTCTCTACACAAAAATGCAAAAATTAGCCAGGCATGGTGGCATGTGCCTGTAGTCCCAGCTACTGAGGAGGCTGAAGTGGGAGAATTGCTTGAGTTCAGGAGTTTGAGACTGCAGTGAGCTGCACTCCAACCTGGGCCACAGAGTGGAACATGTCTCAAAAAAGAAAGAAAGAAAGAAAGAAAGAAAGACAGAGAAAGAAAAAACCAGGTATAACAAAATTCATGATGGGGTGTGGGAATGGCTCAAGTTTAGAAACCAAGGGCTCTTGTCAGTCACTCAGAGCCAGGACCTGTAGTTTGGTGAATCTGGATTTCAATTCTGAAACCTCTGCTTACCAGCTATATGACCTTAGATTATTGTGGATCCTTTTCATCACATGTGACACAAAAATCAACTGCTTTTGTACATTCATTCTCATAGCAGCATTATTCACAATAGACAAAAAGTGGAAACAACCCAAGTGTCCATCGATGGATGAATGGATAAACGTTAGGTGGTATATTCATACAAGGGACTGTCATTTAGGCTAAAAAAGGAAGGAAATTGGCTGGGCATGGTGGCTCACGCCTGTAACCCCAGCACTTTGGGAGGCTGAGGTGGGCAGATCACCTGAGGTTAGGAGTTCGAGGTCAGCCTGACTAACATGGTGAAACCCCATCTCTACTAAAAATACAAAATTAGCCCGGCATGGTGGCGCATGCCTGTAATACCAGCTACTCGGGAGGCTGAGGCAGGAGAATCGCTTGAACCTGGGAGACAGAGGTGGCAGTGAGCCAAGATCACGCATTGCACTCCAGCCTGGGCAACAACAGTGAAACTCTGTCAAAAAAAAAAAAAAGGAGGGAAATTCTAACATATACTGCAGGATGGCTGAATAGTGAGGACATTATGCTAAGTGAAATCAGCCAGTCACAGAAGGACAAATACTGTATGATTCTACTTAAGTGAGGTACCTAGAGCAGTCAATACCATAGAGACAGAGCATAAAATGGTGTTGCCAGGAACTGGGAGAGGAGAGAATGGGGAGTTATTGTTTAATGGGCATAGAGTGTTAGCTTTGCAAGATGAAAAGAATTCTGTGGACAGATGGGAGTGATGGTGGCACAGCGATGTGAATCTACTTAATGCCACTGAACTGTGTATTTTAAAATGGTTAAGGTGGTAAATTTTATGTAGAAAAATACACATAAAAATCAACTATTGGATGGGGAAGGAATTTTATTGCCTCACACATGGAGAAGGGTGGGGAAGAATCAGGAGCCTCAGGTGTGACTGTATCCAGGGCTTTGTCCCCATGGAACAATGATGGAATTCTCTGATACTCCAACCTTCCTTCCCCCGAAAAAACATTTCCAAGGACAGAATGTGATTGGCCCAGCTTGGGTTACATGCTTATCCTACCCCTAACCAGTCCTGTTGATACAGGAGGTAGAAATTATTTAGGCAGATAGTGAGGGTAAAATAGTCCCCAGCAGAGCTTCCCTTTTAACAAAAAACAGCCCAATAATCATTTTTTTTCTAACAAAGAGCAGCCTGAAAAGTCGAGCTGCAAGCACAGATAAGCAAGCTGGAAGCTTGTAACAGGGAATGCTGGCAGCTGTGCCAATAGAAAAGGGCTACCTGGGAGCCAGGCATGTCCAACATGGAGGCTCCATCTTCCCTTTTTTTGTTATCATGTGTACAGTAAAGGAATGGGCAACCTGGCGCAGGCCAGGCAGAGGCCTGCATAATAAAAGATTAGGGTGAGGGTGGCCAGAAATTCTCACCCTGTGCAAATGGCACACCTAGTCCTAACCAGTTTTTCGTGCCCTATGCAAAGGCACACCTGCTCCAACCAATCTTTCCCACTGTATGTAAATCAGACACCGCCTCCACAACCTCATCTATAAAACCACCTGCATTTCACTGTGGAACCAGCAACCCATTTCTCTGGGACGACTGTCTGCAGCAGAGAGCTCTTCTCTTTCTTTCACCTATTAAAACTTTCACTCTTAACCTCACTCTTTGTGTGTCTGTGTCCTTGATTTCCTTGGCTGTGAGACAATAAACCTTAGGTATCACCCTAGACAATGAGGCTGCTTCACTATGTGAAGGAATGGGGGGCTCTGGTTGGACAGTGCTAGGTTTCATATTCCTGGATAGCCAAGAACAAGGGCTACCTCCATGGCTAAGGAGACTGAGTCCCAAGAAGGACCTAGAGCCTTCAGGGAAAAGATGAAAGGGAAAATCTGTCTCCATGCTTCAGGGAGAGAAGCAGGGGAAAGGGAGAAGAGAACTTCCAGGGCCTGGAGACAAAGAAAATTTAGGAGTGACAGGAAGTGGCCATGGCATCCTGACCCCCATGAGAAATCACTCGGATGCCCAAGAGGACAGGGAGCACCTTGGGGAGCAGGGCCTAGAGACTCTCCTGAACATGGCCGCATCATTCTTACATGCGCTGCCGCTGGGGAGACAACCCCAGTGGAAGAGGGGTGAGGGCCTTTAAAAACAAGGTGGCTTAATGTTGAACATGAAGCTGTTTACTTAACAGCAAATCCCTATCCATCACTAATCTTGATTGAAGCCTGCTCTACAGAAAAGTTTTGTGTGAATGGAGTGTTTGGGAAAACCCAGAGGGACTGAATCTATCTGAATGAATGTAAGGTAGGGTAGTGTTGCAAGCATAGAATGGAGCCACAATCCATGGAACTAAGTCCACTTACTTCATTAACTAAGCCAGTAAAATAGCAGCTCAGAGCCACAGGGGACAATGACCTTGTAAATCCTCAATGCCTCCTCCCATCCCAATTTTCCAGGGAATTTGCAGAAATGTCATGGAAGACATTGGACTTCCCAGAGAGTCTTCTCTAGATCTTATGATTTCAGAAATGTAACCACAGCTTTTGGCTAGGGTAGGTAAGGCAGTATAATACAGTTTTGTTTTGTTTTGTTTTGTTTTGAATTCTGAGACAGAGTCTCGCTCTGTTGCCCAAGCTAGAGTGCACTGGCATGATCTTGGCTCACTGCAACCTCTACCCCTCAGGTTGAAGTGATTCTCTTGCCTCAGCCTCCCGAGTAGCTGGGATTGCAAGCATCCACTACCATGCCTGGCTAATTTTTGTATTTTTAGTAGAGATGGTGTTTCGCCATGTTGTTCAGGCTTGTGTTGAACTCCTGATCTCAGGTGATCCGCCCACCTCAGCCTCCCAAAGTCCTGGGATTACAGGTGTGAGCCACCGCGCCCGGCCAGAATGCAGGTTTTAGGAGCAGGGATTCTGGAGCCAGACACCCAGGCTCTGCCACTTGTTAACTGTAGGACTTTGGACAAGTTGTTTCACCTACATGTGTGTAGATATGTACTGCATATAAAGCACATAGAACAATTCACACTGTGCTCATCACCAGCTTTTACCTAAGTCGCTGCCTCTGTGCCCAGCACACACAAAAATAGAAACTCAATAATTGGCAACAGTGATCATTCTAAGGAGGCCTGCATGTTCCCTGACCTCTGCTCTACCCTACCCAGAGTCCTGTGTATCTCAGCTCCAGGAGGGGGAGAGTCCTTTCTCAAGATGCCCCAACTGCCATCTGCCCTTCAGTTCTCTAGAACATAAAAGGACCAGGGAAGCCCCACATGGAGGTAGCACTTGGGCTTTCCCATGGGAGTGGGGAGTAGGATTGGTTCCGTGCAGCCCATCTCTCTCTTGGCATCAGTGACCCCAACCAAGCACAGGCCTCCCACTGCTAGGAAAGCAGAACTGTCCTCTCTCAGGGAAGACGGTTTTATTTAGTAGAGTTTTCATGGTAGGGAATCAGGTACTGCTGTGAAGGTGGTGGAGACAGAAACACCCCTGAACCCTTGGGGCTGCTCTTGAACAAGGCAGGTGCAGGTGTTAGGGCCCCTCAGCTCTCTGCCCTCGGCTTCGATGTCTTCTCCTCTGCGTTCTGGCTTGAATGCATCCGGAGGACTTGAGCTTCTCCAATGTACTCTAGTGGGAGGAGAGACAGTAGGCAGGAGACGACCGGAAAGGTGGGGCCCCCACCTGGGAGCTGCAGGTGGATGTGTGAGTGCTGAGGGGAAGGTCTGAGTCAAGCCCAGCTCCTGCTCTCAGCTCTGCTGGTGACCGAGGAGGGAATCCAACCTGAGAGGAATGGAGCGAATGGAATCCAACCTCTCTTCTTTCAACATCCAAGTAACAAATATCAATGAGATGCCTACTCTGTGCCTCTCTGCCAGGCACTCTGGACCTCTGATGGTCTAATCAGGGAGAATAATATACATTGAGGATGTGTTTCCTCTTCTCTCCCCTCCAGCCTGCTGCCACCCCTGCCCCCCATTCTAGTCTAAGGCACCGGGATGACTGCAGCAGCCTCTCCTTGGTCTCCCTCACCCATTCTTGTCCCCCATAGTCCATGCTGCACACAGTAGCCAGAGGGGGCATGCACACTCTGCTCATAACCCTCTTCTGCACCCATGCACACACCTCGCCTTTACCGCAGGCCAGCTCCTCCCACCTGTCTCATGCCTCCCTTACCACTGTCCCCCACCCAGAAGGCCCCAGCCACCATGGTCTGCTTGCTTCTCCACCAGCACACCAAGAGGTGGGAGCTTTGCTGGTTGGCTCTTCCTAGACTTGGGTAGAGCTGTATCTTTCCTGCCGTTCAGCTCTAGAAGCCCTCTTCCCACCTGCCAGTCCTTCTCACTACTGACCACAGAGCCCTGTTATTCTCCTTACAGTATCTGTCTCCACTCCTCCCCAGGTGTTTTAATTTGTTGTCTGTATTCCTCCTTGCTGGGATGTAAGTTCCGTGACAGCAGGAACTTGTCTGAATTCTTCCTCAATGATCCTCAGAGCTCAGCACATTGTGGGTGCTCAATAAATATTTGTTAATGAATGAATATGAATAAGTGAATGAATAGATGAAATGAGCAGCTTCCTTGGGCAGCGACTCATCTCCAAGTTGACTGGAATCCCCCGAGAAATCCAGCCAGAGTGGGCCTTGGTGAGCCCCCCGAATGACCCACTACTTGGAATCTTACCTGGTTTTTCGCTTTTTGTAAAAGGTGATATCTTCGTTTTCTTCGGGGATTGACTGTGACCAAACACAAAGAAGGGGCTGGGAAGGTCATGCTGGAAACCTGACCCCACGGGTGGCAGGGGAGATGGGGAGGTGGGGAAGGTGGTGCAGGTGCAGTCAGCTGTCTGCTCCAGGGAGAGGCAAGAGTCACCCCTCCTGGAGGGCCAGAAAACATCTGTCCATGACTAGCACCCAGGTGGCCTTCCTATGTTGCCCCAGGCCAGACCCAGACAACTGTGGCCCTGCTGTCTGCAGTTAGTTCCACTGGGAAGCAAGGCCCTCCTGTCTCTGGAGAAACAGGGCATGGGCTCTGCATCAGCCCTCCCCCTAGCCCTCACTCACTCGCTCCACTGGTTTCCTTGTGGACTTCCCTTTGAGTGGGCAAGACAAGAACCCTGCGTCTTGAATGAATTAAAAGTATGAAAGATGCTCTTCCATCTTGTATTGGGCTTTACATCTCCCCATGCCTTTTTATGAGCCTGATGTTATTTTCCCTCCCTACAACTCTGGGAGGGGGCTTTTGAGAGATAGTTGAAGCTGATGATCGCAGCTGGGAGGTGGTTTGCTCAAGGTCACAGTGAAGCCTGTCTTCCTCACTAGGCGGCTGTTCCTCCTCTGCTCTCTCAGAGTGGAAGGGAACACCAAGTCCAAGGCCATGCAAGAACCCATGACTTCAAGAAACCTCGGTCCACCCCTACCTCTGCTTCTTCTCACCAAGCCCACCCATGCTCCAGACACCTCAAACTTGGCATTCCCCAATTGTATACCTTCCTGACTTCCATGCCTTCACCCAGGCTGGTCCCACTTCCCGGGATGACCTTTTCCCAAGCTTTCATTTGCTCAGTCAAATCCTACCGCTCCTATCAGTGTTTCCCAAACTCCGTTGGAAACACTCAGGTGACTGTTAAAAATACAGGCCCCCCTGCTTCACCCCGGCCTGCTATGTTAGAATCTTTAGGGGTCTGCATTTTTAACAAGCTCCCGGGGAGAATCTGAGTGCTGCTGGCCTTGGGAGTCAGTCGGGTCCAAGACTGAATCCCAGCCCTTCTGCTGACCAGTCAGGTTACTTTGGGTAGGCCATTCTATTGTTCCTGAGCCTCAGTTTTCCCATCTGTAAAATGGAGCTAATACTGCCTCAGTGGGTTGTTGGATGGACTAGAAAAACGTGGAACACCCAGCGGTGTCAGGCAAACTTATCGCTGCTCAGTGTGGCCTTGCTGACTCTCAGGCTCCACTCACCTGCTTTGTGAGGCCTCCCCCAGTTTGTAATTAATCTTTCTCTTCCAGCCATCAGGGCACTTAGTACTGGTATAAAACCACTGCCTTGTGTTAGCATTTTCTCTCTACTCATGTCTTCCCATAGACCAAAGAGCTTCTGAAGAGCTAGGTGTGGCTAATCCAGCCTTATCTGGTTAAAATTGACTCCGGTGGCCCCCTTGGGGTGTCCCCAGCCCTGGCAGTTCGGGGGCTGGTCTGGCTGTGTTGGCCTTGAAGTGGCTTGGGTAGCACTAGAAGGTCCCTGGGGGAGGGGCTGGGCCTCTGCCTCCAGGACAGACTTAGTCAGCCCAGGCCCTGGCCAGTGCCAGGCTCCCTTCTCCAGGTCCCACTGGCCTCACCTGGGAGGACAGAAGGCTGCAGAAGGGCAGGGCGGGGTGCGGGGCCCACCTGCAGGGTGGCTCTTGCTTCTCTTGAGGAGGTTCATGCACTTCTTGAAGCTGGTTTAGGAGCTTTTCGGTAGGGATGGAGACTAGGGGCTGGGGAAGGAGCTGAGCCACTGCTGTCTGCAGGAGTCCCAGAGCGAGGTCTTTTTCTGAAAGCACAGCCCGGGGGCAGTGTCCTCAGCCCCCAGCCCCCTTCCTGTCCCTGTGGTGGGGCCAGAAACAGGGCCTCCATCCAGGGCAGCTTTCTCTAAGCATCCCAACTTCTGCCCTCAGGTCCCCTCGGGAGAGCTCCCCCTTCTCTCCTGGCCCATGTGTGCAGAGCCCCTAGCCCTTTCACATCCCTGTCCTGCCACACGAGGATGTGTATGCCTTGTTCTTGGCCCCAGCTGGCCCTCCTGCCCACCATATCCCTGGGCCCACGCTGGGAAGTCTACTGGGGACCTGCCTTCCTCCTCCTCCTTCTCCTTCACTCTCCTGTCCAGGAAGTCTTCTCCAATTAGCTTCCTGGTTCTCATCACTCCTCACCCTTCTACCCAGATGCACCCCCTACCCACTGTCCCAGTGCGTCCGTGTGTGTATTCCTGTGTTCATGTGTATACACATGCGTAGCCCTATGTGCGTCTACTTGCACCTGTGTGTGTGTGGGTCTCCCAGTGCAACGTGTGAGGGGCTGTGTCTGCTAAGTTCAGTCTTTGGATTTTTTCCTCCCAGGTGCCTAGGCCTGGGGTCAGCATGAAAGAGGGGTCCCCTCCAAGGAGCAGGGGTAAGGAAATCCTGCTGAGGAATTGGGGAGGAGGAAGCAGAGATGCTGTCCAGCTGGGAAGGGTTAGTTTGGGGCTCAAGAGTGGAGGAGAGGCCTCCGTGGAAGGCCCCCTCCAGGGTGGGAGCTGAGGGACATTTGAGTCCTGCAGAACCAGAGATCAAGGGCAGGACCTTGGCAGCCTCCACTGAGACAGTGCTGCGGGGCTGTGTCCTCACCCTTGGGCGGAGCGTAGAGCAGCCAGAACTGGATCGCGCTTAGCGAGTCTGTTTCCAGGATCTGACACAGGAGCTCCAGGACCTGTGGGCAGGAGGCCAGCACATTCCAGCCAGGAGTACAGGCAAGGAGTACAGGCAAATGTAGGTTTGGAGGGCACCAAGGGGACCCTTCCCCCAAAGTGGGCTCCCAGAGGCACCTGCTGGGCTAAACTTGCTCCCACAAGGGTCCGTGCCTTTTCCTCCACATTGGACTTTGCACTTAACAGAGGGCTTTGTCTCACAACAGTCCGGGAGGAAGATTCTTAATCTTCCTGCTGGACGGGTGGAGAATCCGAGGCCCTGAGAGGGGATGCTAGCAGGAAGTTGGTGGCAGAACACAGCCTCAGCGAAAGGCTCTGTGGACCCCACATCCCTGAAGCCTGCTTGGCTGGTTATTCCCTAGGGCCCCTCACTGGGAAGCCAAGGTCCGAGCTGGCCAGTCAGCTCCTCAGAGACACACCAAATCCCACATGCCCAGCGCCTTGGTGTGGGGATTTCAGGAACCCCATGGTACGCCATACCCTAAAAGTCCCGGAGTCTGGGGATGTTGGAAGAGGGGTGGGGGAAGCCCAGAGGGCAGCCTGAGGGGCAGCACAGGCCGGTTCTGCAAACTGCTCAGCACCGGCTCCCTCCTGCAGAGCTGTGGGCATGCTTGGCTCCTTGCTGCATCCTCAGTCTTTGATATCTTTGCTACTTCCGGGCTCATTTTCCCCTGCGTTCTCCAGTCAGTTAGGATAAGGAAAAGATCCAGCTGTGTCTGGGATGGGCTATGGGGGCTCCCTAGGCCAGACTGCTGCTGGTGGCTGTAGCTATGGCAGGCTGGAGTTGGGGCCCGAGGTGAAAGGTGGAAGCCCTGGAGTCCTAGGAAATTGAGGCCCCCTCAGCTCCTGGCGGTCAGTCATCCTAGGACCTGGAGGGGCCCGTCGGTCCCCAGCAGGTCGGCCTCATCCTCAGCAGAGTGGAATCTGGGCTGGGCCTCTCCCCAGGCCTCTGCCTGCTTAGGGGTCCACCCTCGTCCCTAGATGCCCACCCGCTGTGCTGACCCACCCTGACCTGCCCCTGGGCCCTTCTCCATTCTCTGTGTCCAACTTACCTGCCCTGTGCCCCCTCCCCACAGGACCCGAGAACCTAATTCCAGGTGAGGTGAGGCCGCCCTATGGTGGAGAAAGCACCTTAGTCCTGGCTATGCTGCTCCGTCTCAGGGGACCTGACCCATGGACTATCACTTGGCAGGGCCTCGGCCTCCCCATCTGTGGCATGGAGGTGCCGAACCCTGTCTGCTCTATCCACTTTGCTGCATTGTGGCAAGGTTTCAGAGGGAGTGTGTGCCTGACAGTGCTGGTCACAAGGAAGGTGGCAGAATGCTGGGTCTACCTCTGGCCTTTCTTGGAGGACATCTGTGCATTTTCACGGGGACCTCTGATGCCTTCACCCACCGGGATGAGGCATGGAATCATCTCAGGCCTCAATGGGGAAACTTGAGCATGGAGGAGGTGGGCTCTGTGCTCAGTGAAGAACAAGCCAGGCCCCTCGCTGAGTGTGGACACCAGGCTGGGCCTAGCCATGCAGGCTGTGGGGTGCGGCCTGCTGTGATGGGCAGGACCTCCTTCTTCAACCCACCATTGCAGCTCCCTTCACTAACTCAGCAAATGCTACAGCTGGAAGGGACCCTCGACAACAATGCGTTCATGCTTCCAGTGGAGAGATCACGGAACTAGGGCCCAGGGAGGGGAAAGGACTCACATGGAAACCTAGAGGCAGCAGGGGGTCATAGCCCCTGCTGCTGACTCCCCAGGGCTGGAGTTTTCTGTTCTTAACAGTCCTAGGCACCAGTATCCCTGGGAGGGGCCTTGCCCTAAAGCGGTTTGTAAGACCCCTAATGTGGAGAGCCAGGAGCCTGGGAGCAGAACTGGGCCCTCACCAGCAGCTCCTGATCCTGAAGGAGGAAGGCCTGGACTCCTTCATGTCTGCTGGAAGACTGACTCGGCTGGGCCTGGTGAGATCTGCGGCGGCCGACAGCCCGGGTGGAAGCGGGGATGAGCCTCCCAGTCTCTGCTGAGTACTTTGCCCCCTGCTCCCGCAGAGGCTCCTCCTTCTGCTCCTTCTGCTGGGACAAAAGTGGACAGAGACTCCAGGCAGTCAGCAAGAGGGGAGGAAGAGGGCCGAGGGGAGGAGAGGAGCAGGAGGCCGGGTCACAATCCCAGGGCACTTCGCCTCCCAAATCCCAGCATCACAGCGTTGCCAGGGTCCCAGGGTATCATCCAGCTCTGCCACCCCCCACCCTCACCTGCCCTAGACCCCTCCTTGGGCATCCCCGGCCCTCTCTCTGGCAGCTGGCCCTTCCACTCTCAGCTATCATGCTTAAATCAGCAAAAGCTCTTCCTCCTGGAACTCAGTAATGCAGGGTCGATCGCTGGATGCCCGCGGGTGGTTCTCGTTCTCCCTCCCAGGTAGGTCCTCCCTGCTGCTCCTCCCCACACCCATCAGAGATTTGAAAACAGCATCCTGCACCAAGGGCCCACCGCCTACCTTAATTCCCAGCTCAGCTGCCCCCAGGTCTGTCCCAGAGAGGCCTGGTGCCTGGGGCCTCCTGCTCTTGCAATTCCAATTAAGACTGGTGGTATCCTTCCCCCCATTTTAAAGATAAGAAAACAGAGACCCAGACAGCTTAGCTGAGTTGTCCTGAGTGCTGCAGTGAGTTAGTTGTGAGCAGGAATGAGAAGCTGGGCCTCTGCCTGTCCACTCTGGTTGCCCAAGACAAGGGGCAGGACCAGACTGTCCTAAGAGCAATTCCAGTTACCTTCAAGCTGCCTCTCAGGTGACTTTACTGTTTTATCATCAAATGGCACCCATGGGGTCACCCCTATCATGTTTGAAAACCTTCTGAGATTCTCTGCTCCTTATGCGATTAGACACTAAAAATCTTGGCAATTAAGAACAAGCTGCTCCTCCCCACATGCAAAGTCTGCCCCCCCTCACCTTTCCCATTGCTGCCCACTTATAGCCTGGTTTCTGATGATGCCCTGCATTTGCCAGCTTTTGAGCTGCTGTGCTAGGTGCCTCTGCTCGGAACTCCTCAGTCCCCTTGTGAACATCTCACTTAGATATCGAAGGCCCCCAAGTGCCACCTGTCCTAAAACCCCTGCTTGGATTTCTCCACCTAGGTGTGCTCTCTCCCTCACTGTGACCTTTCCCCTGATGTTTGTATGAATCAGTCCCCCCACCCCACCTCTGGTAGGCTGAACTGACTCGGGAGGGATCTCCTTACACAGGGAAGGATCCGTTTCTCCTCTTCCCAGACTAGCTCCTGTGTTCCGCACCCACCTCTTTCTTCTTCAGTTCATCCTCCTTGGTGAGGAAGGCCACCCGGGAAGCTAGCTCCTTCAACTCCTTCTTCCAGGCTTCTGGGAGGAGGGGACAAGGTCCTGCCAACTGAAGTCAGGGGCCCTCCTCCCCTCCCTGTGCCACCAGGCCTTGGTAGAGGAGTCTGCTCTCCTTCCTGGCCTCCCTGCCTGGATCTTAAAGGGAAAGGGGGAGGCGGTGCCCTGGAGGGAAAAGGATCTGGATTCACACCATGGGTGGTGGTTGTGGCAGTGGGTGGGGTGCGGGGGTGGGGCATTGCTTTCCTTCTAGCAGGGGCTGATGTTGATGTCCTAGCCTGTGGCATTTCTAGGGGATGCTGGAGAATATTTGGTTACCTGTGCCAAGATGCACATGGTTTAATCTAGCTTTGCCTCTTTTAGATCCCTGAGGCCAAGACTGAAGCTGAGGAGATACAGATGGGCCTGTTATTAAGAAATCAAACTACTCCCTGGAGAGGGTGGCAAAGAGAGCAGCAGCCAGCCTTCCAAGTCTCTCTGCCCTGCATTGGCAGCCCCAGCCCCTTCTCCAGGATCTCTTCCCTGTCCCCACCAAACTGGCTTCCAGCACCTCAGTGGTGGAAAGGATAATGCTTGGCAGAGCAGAGACCTCTGAAACGCCAAGCCAGCACTGTGGCTGATTGTTCTGGTTGGCCAATGCCTGAGCACACAAGCTACTAAATATTCCCTATAGCATTCTGGCCTACAGCTGCCAGTCACATGACTGCAGGCTCAACATCTGCTTGCCCTCTGTGTGTTATTACTCCTCAAGCACCTCAAATCCAAGCAGGGGTGCATTTCTGCTGGCTAGGACTTGCTGGGTGGGGAGTAATGCAGAGATTAGGCTGTCCAAGGAAATGGGAGAAAAAGTGGGGTTCCCCCAACAGACCTCACTGACCTAAGAGCGATGGCCCTTTCCTTCTGGGCACCCACCCAAGTGAGGCAGCCTTGGGGAGAGGCATGAGCCCCAGGGTAGAGGGAGGCATGGCCCAAGTACCCACCAGAAGAAAGCTGGGGGTTCCGATTAGACTGTGGGTCTCCAATGGGGACAGAGATGGTGGGTATCCCCATTTGACAGCCGGAAAAGACAGTTGACTCAGGCAAGGGGGCTGGAAAATCCCTGACGACACAGACAGGCTTCCCGGTGAGATCTGCAAAGGGTTAGAGGCTGTGGGAAGGGAGGCTTAGGTGGACCTTAAGAGCTCCAGGAGGCAGGGAAGAGGCTGAGAGGCAGGGTGATTCCGGCTCCACCTCTTCCAGTAACCACCAGCTGATAGATTATCAGAGCTGGGAGGGCATTGTAACCACCTAGACCAGCGACCGCCTCACCCACGGGGGGATCCTAGAATGGACAGGGGAAAGGCCTGCTCAGGGCCACACTGTGATTTGGGCAGAGGTGAGACAAGAACTTAGGCTTCCTGGGCCCCTAGTCCTGAGGATCTTCTGATTTCCTATGACAGGGCAACAAATTGCCGATGTGAGTACAAACGGGTAGGCAGACAGCTTAAAGATGAGAATGCTGGGGCGAGGGCATTATGTCACAGTTCATGATGGGAGAGGCCTGGGCTCACATGACAGGGAGAGAGATTGAGCCACAACCTCTGCAGAAAACTTCTGCTTTGGTCAGCCTGTGCAAGGCTCCGTGCAGGGCAGCCTGGAGGTAGTGGGGGCCGTTTGTACTTGAGGACCCTTCTGGCTAACCCTGGGTGATTATTATATCACTATGGACAGTGAGGCTTGAAGATCGGCCTGGCAAGGACCTAGCAGGGCTGCTGTCTCCTCCCTGAAACACTTCCCTTTTGGTGCCAGGACTCCTCACTCTTGTCCTGGCTCACTACCTCTCCTCATCTCCTCTGCCGACTTCTCATCTTTTCAACCTCTTAATCCTGGGGTCCCCAGGGACCTGTCCCCAGGTTTTTCTCTCCTGTAGCTACATGGACTCCTTGGGGATCCTACCCAGGCCCACCACTTGAAACACCCCCTCTCGAATGGCTCTCACGTCTGTGTCTCTGCCCTGAACTCCAGATCCGACTGCACCCCCGTACTTCCACCTGGAGGTCTAGAAAGCATCTCGCATCACCCATCTCCCACATCAGAAACCAAACCTCTGATTCCTCCCAGCCTACACTAGCCCTTCTGCACATTTCCCTGCCTCAGTCAATGTACTCCAGTTTCCCAGGTGCTCAGGCCAAAAATCTAAGTCGGCCTTGACTCTTCTCTTCCTCTCACACTCCACTTTTAATCAATCGCCGAGTCCTACTGACTTTACATTTCACATATCTCCAGGATAGAGCCACTGAGTCTTCCACTTCTAGCCCCTGGTCCAAGCCACACTTAAGACAGAGGCCAGGATGACCTTGTTAAAACATCTCACTTCTGTGCTCTCAGCCTTCCAAGGGCTCCAGCTGATTCAGGAAAGTGGCTTAATGGTGACAATAGTGGCCCAAATGCCTACCTGATCTGGGCCCACTGTCTCCCTGATGCCTTCTCCGTTCTCCTCTCCTACTTTACTCCAGCCAGACCAGCTTCTGCTTCCTTGCTGCTGCTCCAACAGAGTGGGAGCGCTCTTGCCTTCTGGACTTTGTATTTACTGATCTACCTGCCTGAGACATCTTTCCCCTGCTGTGTGCATAGTTCCTGTGTAGTTCTTTGCTCAAATGTCATGTTAATGGCCATGTCTTCTGTGACCACCTTTCAAAAATAGCTATCTTCCCACTGCAGCCTGGGCACTTGACAGCTTCCCCATCTCCCATCCCTCCCCACTGGAGGTCAGCTCCAGGAGGGGGGCCACCATGTCTGTCTTGTTCACTGTTGTATCCCCAAGGCCTAAAAAAGTGCCTAGCCAATAGTTCACACTCAATAAATATTTGATGGCTGGCTGGATGGCTGAGTGGCTGACATGGCCTAAGTTAGAGAACGTAAGAGAACACAGCACTGCTCCAGGACAGAACTTATCCCTTTCTCTGATTTGTAAAATGGGAGAACCCAGCAGTCAGCGGAATCTGTAGGGAACCTGTCACCCACCCTTGGAGGCTTCTCTCCTGCCCACTGAGCACAGTCCTGGCTGGGTTCTTTGGCAGCCCTGGGATCCTGGACCCCATCCTCTCTGGGCCCCAGCCTGGAAACGGGCTGCCATCAATTCTTGCTTCCCAGTTCTCAAGACCAATTAGTGATACTCCCTCTGCTCCCACCCCAACCAGCCAGGCCCTACCTTGGATGTGGGTCACGTGCTGGGGGTGTGGGTGGTGCCGGGAGAAGAAGGAGTGGTGACTGAGGCGTCCAAAGCAGTAGGTGCCAGGGGTTTGGGGCTTTGGGGTCCTCAATGCCCGGCGGATCCGCTCGAAATCCACAATCCCTGGGATCACCAGTTCTTTCTGTGGCCCACTGTCCCTGGGGCTCCTTGGCTTGTGCCCTGACTTCTTCTCCAGTTTCAGCTCAGCCTTTGGACTGAAGGAGGGGGTTTCAGGAGAAGCTAATGGAGTCTCCTCTGGCAGTGGGCCCACCTGGGCTCAGAGCTCAGTGCTTGTTACGGAACCCCTTCCTGAGGAGCTCTGAAATCTGGTTTCCTGGGTTTCACCACCACCCCCATAGCACCAAAATCTAGGCCTCCCCCAGAGTCCTTTCCCAACTGGTGCAATCCTGTCCTGGTTAGTCTTCCTTATCAGGGAGCTAGCATCCATTTGAGGGAACTCAGACTCTCCCAGCACCCCAGTTTTTTCCCAGAGACCATATCTGAAACCAGAAAGAGAAGCTGCAGACCCACCTACTCATCAAAATACCCAGGATGGAGCAAAGTCACCTTATATACATCCCTGGGGATGGGGATGGTCTCAACAGGGGCCTCTCCCCAAGCCAGACTGTGGACAGCCCAGAGGCCAGCTATAGGCTGTCATCCTCCCCCATGCACTCAGGAGTAGTCTTGGCTCAGACTCAGCGTCCAGAGGCCAGAGCTGGAGCTTAGGCCAGACCAGACCAGCAAGTTCTGTTCCCATGGGGGTCCCTCCTAGGAGAGGAAGAGCTGACGCAGCAGCTACTGGGGCTGTGGCGCTGAGGGAAGCTTCAAGCTCTGTTTTGCTTTGCTGGAGACAAGCCAGCTTGGGTCCTCTCTCCTCTACCCCACACCCCTCCCCTTCCTGAGGACGCTATGCATCTGCCCTTGGAGGAAGGTCAAGATCAGCAAAGGTGGGCCAGTCCCCACTGGAGGCCTGCTGGGACCACCTGCCTGATCGCTGTCTGCATGCCCTTCTCACGGTGGCCCTGGCTGAAGGGAGTCCTTTTGGAGTACAGATGAACTCTGGATGTGCTAAGCAAGGCGTGCTGCCCCCGGACCCTCTGAGGACTCCACTGGCTTGGCCCCTGAGTTTCCTGTTCCATTCTCCATTCGCCTCTAAGGGATCTGGGGCTGAAAGAAATAAAGCAAACCTTCTCTGAAAGTTGCAGTTAGCTGTCCTCTTCTACCCCCAAGTAACAGAGGAAGTCACCTCCTGAGAACCCCTGGAACTCCTTTGCTCAGTGCTTCTAGCACCCGCTCAAGTCTTTTCCCTGCCCAGGAGGGGCAAAGCCCATTACCTGGGCTAACTTGAGCCTGAGGACCCATTGGGGGGTCTGGCTGACCGGCAGCAGAAGTCCAGTAAGAACCACCTCTCTTGGACTCCTAATCTGTTGAGATCCCCCAAGGCCACCTTTGTCTTCTACCCTGCCCTACCCCAAGCCCTCCTCAGTCAGCAGGGTGGGCATTTGGAGCCTCACCTCATCAGTGGATAATCAGCCAATTGAACATCTGTAGCCATTGTATGCTTTTTAACAGACTAAAGGCCAGTGCACTTAATACTAGTGTTGAGGATGCAGAACAGGAACTCTCACGAACTGGTGGTGGAAGTGTAAACGGGAACAGGCACTTTAGGGGGAGAAATGGTAATATCTTTTAAAATTGAGCATTTGCATGCTGTATCACCCAGCAATTTCTTTCCCAGATATAAGAGAAATTCTTATAGATGTACAACAGGGGCTACTTATAAGAATATTCATACAAACACTGTTCAAAATAGCAAAAACCTGGTGGCAACCCAAATGTCTGATGGCAGGAGAATGGATAAATAAGCTGTGGTGCATTCAGACAATGGGATACTTTATTGCTATGAAAATAAATGAGCCACAGCCACATGTAACAACATGGATGAATCTTATAATCAGTATGAGAAAACTTAACAATTCTTGGTTTTGGGATGTTATATTTATGCAATCTTATTAACTCAATTTACTTTTTATTAATTACTATTAAATCGGCTGCAGTAGAACAAGATATATGCATTTGAAACAATACAATTGTTGTCATCCACTATATATAATGTGTGGATAATATAAAATAACTACTAAACAGTATAAATGTTGTGTTTAAAAACATATTATTTTTCTTTCATAAATGGTTTAGTTTATGTGTGTTCCAGAGGACCACATAGCCTGAGATCCTTTCTAAAAATAAAAGTTTAAAAGCAAGCAAAATGATCATGAACATGCGATAAAACAGCAACAACAGCATCAAACAAGGAAATGCTAAGCACGAAATTCACATAGTGGCTATTTCTGAGGGAAGGCGGGGAGGGGACGTGTGCAGGAGAAGCGCATATAAGGAGATGTGTTAGTGATGATGTTCTTGTTCTTGGTTTGGGTGGTGTATTTGCTTGTGTTTATTATATTATTAAATAAACTAATTAAATGGCATAGATGAAAGATGATAGGTGTCAAAACCAAGAATTATGATTAAATCTATGGACCTGAATATATATATCTAGCCAAAGTGCTAGGGATGGGGTTGGGACAGGACATCAGTGCATTCTGAGAATTAACCCTCAGAGTCACAGAATCTGCAAGGGACCCCAGAGATCTCCCAATGCCAGCCTTCATCAGGTAGTGGGATGGGTTGGAGTTGTCTGAGATCAGGGAAGCAGGGGAGATTTGCTGAGGTCACACAGAAGGAACCAGAGCCCGGGCAGTCTGACTCACAGTTTGCTGATCTTTTCTTTCCTTAAAAGGAAGCTCCAGACATCCTTGATGTCAGGTACTGGGCTCTAGAGTACTGAGATGCTACAATCTTGAGAACAGGATATGTGGAAGCCCCAAATCCTCCTGCCTATGGGAAAAAGTACTCTTTAGAACAGAGACTTGCAAATGTGTTTGGCTGTGATGACAGTAAGAAATTCTTTATGTCATGATCCAATTCACACATGGGTTTGTGTGTGTGTGTGAAACTAAAACAATAATATCCTGAAGCAATATTTATCCGTACTACATATGATGCACACTGATATTTTTACCCTATTTTTGGTTTTTATTTCTTAAATGTTAGATATGATCCATTAAATTGATCTAATAAGCCACCAGGGGGTCATAACCCACAGCGGCTGTAGAGAGGCTGACAGGGACTCTAGTAGGCCAAGCCTGCCTTGTCCAGAGCGGGACAGGTGGGACCCCAGTGTAGTCTGCCCTGCCCTGCCCCTGCTCTCTGTCCCTGGGGCCCCAGCCAGCCAGGCAGAGGGGTCTGAGGGCTCCCATCAATCCAGCCACAAAACTTCCCTTTCTACCTCTGCCCTTCTGGGCTGTCCAGGGTCCATCTCCTCTCCCGAGAGGTCCCTGGACTCACCAAGGCAGTGCCCGCTACAGCATGTGTACGAGAAGCCCTGCTGTCCTAGCAGGAAGGAGCAAGAGGACAAATCGAGGGGAAGGCGGTGGGTTCTGTGGGCAAGTCTGCCTGCTTTGTGACACTGAGCCCAGTGGTTGCTAGGTTACCCTGTTCCCACAACTCCAGAACCTCTGCCCAGCACCCCTCTACCACATCCCCTGCCTGTCTCCCCCTCCTGGAAGGGTAGACAAGGGCTAAGGACCTTCTGTCCCTCCTGACTTCCCTGCTGCCTCCCATCCAACACTTTCAATGGGGGCCAAGGGAGAGAAGGAGAGTCTGGGGCTGGTTTTAGCCAGCGAGAAGCGGATGGAGGCGGAACGCTGGCAGAGGACGTTGGTGGGCTGCGTCCCAGCTTCATCAGCCCCACCTGGCCTGACCCCACCACACAGGGGTCGGCTTCCATGCATCTTGGTTCTGGGGACCCATTCTCAGGGAGGTGGGTCTTACAAGTAGAGAAGATGACAGCCCACATTACCCAGAGGGACCCCAGCCCCTCTCTCTGCATGATAGCTGGGTGGGAAGATTCTGGGCTTGCATTTGGACAGGTGTTTTAATCAGATTTCAACATCCCATAGACACGTTACCTTGGGTAAGTCACCGGGACTGCCACAGATGCAAAATAGTGGGAAGAATCCTTGCTTCGAGTCCCTATTCTGCTACTTCTCTGAGCCTTAGTTCCCATATCTCTAAAATGGAGATGATGATACTGCACTTATTCTCACAGGATGTTTGAGAATATTAAGTGAGTTGATATATATTAAAGCGTTTCAAACAGTATCTGCCCCCAAGTATAATTTCTTACTATTATTGCCTTCTCTGGGTCTATAAAATGGGATATCCTCACCTACTTCTGTGGTTGTTCTGAAGACAAGCTAATGGAAGTGAAGCCTTTAGTTGTATGTCTGGCACACAAGAGATGCTCAAAAAGGATAATAATCATCATTATTATTGGTAACTTGATGGAGGTAGTAGGATGAGTCCTTTGTCTGAGAACTATCTTAGGTAGTTCACTATTTCTCTGAGGCTCAACTTGGACACCTGTCAAATGGGGGTAAGGATAGTTCTTAGCTGACAGGGCTGTAACTCAATCAGATCCCGGGAGGGGTGTAGACAGGCTCTGTAAACTATGGGAAGGCTTGCAGACAGTGCTGGGTGCTGTCCCTCAGAATGATGAGGTGGGCTTTTCCCAGGGCCTTTGCTCTCAGCACCCCTGGCTTCATACTGGTGCCCTGGGGCTTCCAGACTCTGTGTCTTTTCTCTGGGGAGCAAGAAAAGGAAGGTGGGTAGCTAGAGGCAAACCCAAGTCCTTCAAAAGTTCTGCCCCTCCCAGCTAAGGGGTGGGGATTCATACCACTCTGGTGGCCCCCTGAGGGCTGTCCTCTGGTCTTGGCCTACTCCAAATGCCCACCCATCCTTCGGCAGGTCAGGATGTTCCCTGGCTTTTTCTGGGCCTGTCTCTGCAGGAATAAGGTGACTCTTTTGAAATCATACTGAAAACCCCCTCTTCCATACTTCTGGGCATCCTGGCAGCTGTGAAGATAGATGATATAGCATTTGGGAGAAGAGAGGCTTTCTTCCCCGTGACAAGCCACTCCTCCCTCCTGCTTTCAGCACTCTTGTGGCATTTCCCACCACGTGAGCTGACTCAGCTGAGATGAAAACCCACTCTCATCCTCCCCACTGGTGCCTTGTAATGCTTCAACTATGTTATTTACAATCGAGCATGGGGGTCTGCATAGGGACTGCAGCTGGGGGGATGAAGGGGTTCCTCAGGAAATGTCTTCAACACTGGTTTGTAAAAGAAGAACTGAGGAAACTCTTCTGACTCCTTTGTGGAGTGTCAAAAACTGTAGAGAGATCTGTCAGCCTGAGAGTGATTTGAGGTACAGTCCTTGGCCTGGATGACTCAGTCATGACAGAGGCAATAGAAACTTCATGGAACACTTTCTATGTGCCAGGCACTGTGCCAACCTCTTAGATATATTACCTCATGTAATCCTATAGATGCAGAAATTAATGATCAGATACATCTTTAGTTATTTGTGTTGCAAATATATTCTCTCCTTTGTGTCTTGCTTGTCTGTGTCTACATGCAGTCTTTTGATAAAGAGAATTCCTAATTTTAACATAACCCAGTTTATCAGTTTTGTCCTTAATGGTTAGTGGGTTTTGTGTTTTAAGAGATCTTTGCCTACCCAAGGTTATGAAGATAATTCTCCTTTATTATTTTCTGAAGATTTACTGTTTTGCTGTTCATGTTTAGATCTACAATCAATACAGAATTGATTTTTGTGTTTGGTGTAAGATAGGAGTCAAAATTTATATATATTTTTTCCATATAAATATCCATTTGACCCAGTACCATTACTTAAAACATTGTCCTTATCTCTGCAGTACCATCTTTAACAAAATTCAAGTATCCGTATATGTGTGGGCCTGTCTCTGGACTTTCTATCTACCAATGCACCAACACTATATTCTCTTAATTACTGTAGCTTTAAATACATCTTGATGTCTATATAAGTGGTATAAGACTTCCAGCTTTGTTTTTTTAAGAGTGTCTTGGATATTCTAGTTCCTTTGCCTTTCCATACAAATTTTAGAATAATCTTATTGATATCTACAAACATTTTTGTTTAGATTTTTACAGGAATCAGGTTAAACTTCTGTATCAATTCGGGGAGAATGGACATCTTTACCATGTTGAGTCTTCCAGTCCATGAACATAGAATGTCTCTCCATTTATTTAAATATTCTTTGATTACTTTAATCAGCATTTTATAGTTTTCAGCATAAAAGCCGTGGACATGTTTTGTTAGATTTTCACCTATTTCAGTTTTTGTTTTTAAAGGAACTGTAAATGGTATGGTATTTTAAATTTTGGTGTCCATATATGCATTGCTAGTATATAGAAACACTATTAATTTTGTATGTTAGTTTGTATCCTGCAACCTTGCTGAACTCACTTATTAGTTTCTGGAGATATGTTGTAGATTCCCTGGAATTTTCTACGTAGATAATAATATCATCTGCAAATAGGGACAGTTTTCTTTCTTTCTTTCTTTCCCATATATATGCTTTTTCTTCTCTTCTCTTCTCTTCTCTTGTCTTACTGCACTGCCTAGAACTTCCAATACTAAGTTGAATAACAGTGGTGAGAGTGCACATCCTTACCTTGTTCCTAATCTTAGGAAGTAAACACAGAGTCTTTAACCATTAAATATAATGTCAGCTGTAGGTTTTTTATATATACTCTTTATCAGGTTAAAGAAGTCCCTCTCTCTTCCTATTTTTCTGAGCATTTTTGTCATAAATGTGTGTTGAATTTTATCAAATGCTTTTTTTCTGCATCAACTAATATGATCTTGTGATTTTTCTTCTTTTGCTGGTCAGTACATTGATTTTTCAAATATTGAACTAGCTTTTTATCCCTGGAATAAGCCCCACTTGGTCATGGTGTACAATTCTTTTTATATATTGCTGGGTTCTACTTGAAAATATTTTGTTAAGGATTATTGCACCTATATTTATGATGAATATTTATCTGTAGTTTCCTTTTTGTAGTGTCTTCCTCTGGTTTGGGTATCATCAGGGTAATACTAATTTCATAAAATGAATTGGGAAGTGTTACCTCCTTTTCTATTTTCTGGAAGAGATCGCTTAAAATTGATGTTAATTATTCTTTAAATGTTTGCTGGATTTCTCCAGTGAAACTACCTGGGCCTGGAGATTTATTTTTTGGGGTGTTTTAAAATTGAAAATTCAATTTTCTTAACAGTTATGGGACTATTCAAGAGATCTGTTTCAAAATGGGTGAGTTCTAATAGTTTCTTTTTCAAGGAGTTGGCCAATGTCTCTTATATTGTAAAATTTATTTGTGTAGAGTTGTTTTGTAATATTCTCTTATTATCCTTTTGATATCTGTAGAATATGTAGTGATATCTTTATTTCATTCCTGATACTATTAATTTGTGATTTCTTTCTCTTTCTTTTTTTGCCAGTCTTGCTAGATAGAAGTTTGCCAATTTTACTGATGTTTTCAAAGAACCAGCTCTTTGTTTTATTGATATTTTTCCTTTTTTTTTCTGTTTTCAATTTCATGGATTTCTGCTCTTATCTTCGTTATTTCATTGTTCTGCTTGTTTTGGATTTATTTTGCACTGCTTTTTCTAGGTTTGTGAGGGGGGTGCTTAGATTATTTGTTGGACACTTTTCTCTCTCTTTTTTTTTGGTAGGGGGATGGAGTCTCGCTCTGTCACCCAGGCTGGAGTGCAGTGACGCGATCTTCGCTCACTGCAACCTCTGCCTCCCAGGTTCAAGCAATTCTCTGCCTCAGCCTCCGGAGTTGCTGGGATTACAGGCGCCTGCCACCATGTCCAGCTAATTTTTTTGTATTTTTAGTAGAGACGGGGTTTAACCATTTTGGCCAGGCTGGTCTTGAACTCCTGACCTCATGATCCACCCATCTCGACCTCCCAAAGTGCTGGGATTATAAGCACGAGCCATCGTGCCTGGCCTCCTCTATTCTAATATATGCATTTAGTGCTATAAATGTTCCTCCCAGCGTACTTTAGCAGTCGCCCACAAATCTTGATATGCTATGTCTTCATTTTCTTTCAGTTATAATGTATTTTTTAAATTTCTTTTAAAATTTTCTTTTACCAACATGGATTTTTTAAAGAAGCATGTTATTAATTTCCAAATGTTTGTAGATTTCCCTGTTATCTTTTTCATTTATTTATTTTTAAAATGAGACAGTGTCTCACTCTGTTACCCAGGCTGTAGTTCAGTGGTGGAATTACAGCTAACTGCAGCCTTGACCTCCCAGGCTCAAGTGATCCTCCCACCTCAGCTTTCAAGTAGCTGGGACTATAGGTGTACACCACCACGCCTGGCTAATTTTTGTATTTTTGTAGAGATGGGGTCTTGCCATGTTACCTAGGCTGGTCTTGAAATCCTGAGCTCAAGTGATCCACCCACCTTGGCCTCCCAAAGTGCTGGGATTACAGACATGAACCACCATGCCCACCCTCCTGTTATCTTTGTGCTACTGATTTCAACATTGATTCAATTGTGCTTGCGGAAGGTACTCTATATTATTTTAATTCTTTAAATGTGTTGAGGTTTGTTCTGTGGCTCAGGATGTGGTCTATGTTGGTGTACATTCTATGAGCACTAGAAAAGAATGTGTATTCTGCTGTTATTGGGTGAAGGGCTCTATAAATGTTAAAGTCTATTGGTTAAAATTGTTGAGTTCTTGTATATTCTTGCTAATTTTTGTCTGGTTCTATCAATGGTTGAGAGAGGGTTATTGAAGCTTCCAACAATAATTGTGGATTTGTCTGTTTCTCTTTTCAGTTCTGTCAGTTTCTTCACACATTTTGTGACTCTGCTGTTTGGTGCACATACATTTAGGATTGCTAGATCTTCTTGATAGACTGGTGCTTTTATTATTATTTAACATCCCCTATGTCTCTGTCATTTTCTTTGCTCTGAAGTTTACTTTATCCGATATTAATTTAGCCACTCCCTTCCTTTAATTAATGATTGCATGATTTATCTTTTTTCATCATTTTACATTCAATGTTCCTATGTCATCATATTTGAAATGAGTTTCTTACAGACTGCATAGAGTTGTATGAAGTTTTGAAATCCACTCTACCAATTTATGTTCTTTTTTTTTCTTTTTCCTGTCTCACTGTGGGTTTCTTGGACATTCTACTAAGAATTCCATTTTGATTTATTTACAACGCTTTTGAGTGTATCTCTGTATCTTTTTTTAGTGGCTGCTGTAGGTATTTTATTTTATACATATATATTTTATTTTATACACATATACATATTTTAAACATATATAACATATATATATACACATATATATAAAACATATCACAGTCTACTTGTATCCTTGTTTTACCACTTCATGTGAGGTATAGAAGCTCATTTCCCTTTATGTTCCTTTATCTCTCTTTGTTGATAATTGTTTTAAATATTTCCCCTACATACATTTAGAGCCATATCCAACAGTGTTGTAAGTTTTGCTTCAACTGTTAAACACAATTTAGAAATCTCAAGAGAAGGAAAGCCCATTGTATTTACCCATATTTTTACTTACTGGGCTCTTCCTTCCTTATGTTCCAGAGTTTCTTCTATTATCGTTTCCTTTCTGTTTGGAGAACTCCCTCTAACCATTTTTTTACAGCAGATTTGTGCTGGGTGAGGTGTCAGAGCCCCTTCATCAGGAAGTGGTTGACTTATGGGTTGTTAAGAAGAATTTACCAACAGCAGTATTAGTTTGAAAAAGGAAGGTTTTATTATAAAGAAAGAATGCCGCAGAGGAGTGCAGTGGGGTGCCTCAGCAAGAGAGGACTGAGGACACCAAGATGGATTTTCCTTAGGAGCATATATGGACCTTAAGTTGGGAGCTTAAGGGTCATTTGGACCATATTAGCCACGTAGGTCATGATAAATGATTACATGTGTCGACGTTTTGGTGCCCTAATGTCAGCAAGGGTTGCATAATGAGTTTTGGCATGGCATTCTGGAGATGTATAGAATTTCTATTTACTTACAATTTTTTTTTTTTTTAAAGAGACCTGGAACCAGATGACAACTTTAGGTACTAGGGAAGTTTAATTTACCTCTAAATTTCCTAGATAAGGAATTTGCTTCCAAATAGACTGTTTGATGCTCACCGGATGGTCTTCACTTCTTTCATTATACTTCTAAATTCCTCAGATAAGGAGTTTTTTGTCTCCGGGGCCTGCTCAATGTTCACCAGGTGACTTTTGCTTTCCTCATTTTTCCCCTGACAAATATTTTGGAAACTTTGACCCTCTGTATTCCCCCAAGCTCCTGTCTACCTGCTGCCTACTGGGGTTTCAAGAAAGGGAAAATGCCATAGTGAAAAGGCGCGTTGAGTCCATCTGGCTAATCCCTACTGAAAGGGGCATTGAAGGTATAGGTTGTGTTTTTCCCTTTCTTGCTCTCTGTCATGAAGGGAATGAAGGGTCATGAAAAACTCATTCATGAAGAGGTGGGGAAGACCAGATACCATCAGGAGGCTGGTATTGGGATTACATAGTCATCTGTAGGTGAAATTGTTGTAATCTGAAAGATATAAACTTAATGAGAGCATTAAAAAGTCAGGGACCAAATTTCAAAAGAAGAATGACAAGGAATAAAGGTCCAAGGAATGGGAGAAGCCAAGTGATTTTTGGAAACCAATCAGTAGAGGTTTTGGCTCAGTCTTGGTTACTTTGGGAAAGTGTGTGTGGCCATTTGGCTTGTTTGAAGATTTCTTGGACCTTAGTTTCCACTTCTCCAGACACATTAATGTAGGTGTAGTAGGTTTTCTTGATGACAGCACTGACTCCTCCTTGTTCAGCTAGGGGGTAATCTAGAGCTTGTCTATTATTAAACCCATTCCTGCTAGTGAGTGTAAAGACTTTTCTAGTGCTGATAGACTTGTGCCAGTTTTTGCTAAGGCTATTTCAAGGGAGGTGGTAAGTTCCCATATTGACATTTCATGGTAAGTAAAGGGGTGAGAGTTGCAATAGTTCCCACAATTCTGGCCACACTTAAGTCCTTGGGCCCTTTTTCTTCTAGAATGGAATTCTGAATCGGAAGTTATGTTCAAGACACTGATTTGGGTATAAGCTATTGTTCCTAGAGTACAATCACCATAATGAAGAGAATTATTAAGATGGGATAGGGCCGAAGTTTGAAAAGGGCTTAAATAATTATTAGCAGTGCTGCAAAGCAGTGAGAGCCCAGGTGAGGCAGGTAACATATTTTTGAGGCTTCTTGGATTAAGAGGGCCACTGTTGCTAAGGCTCTTAGGCTGGGATGAGAGGGAATGACCTTTCTGGGATACTAGGTCTAAAGTTTTCCAAAAATACGCTATAGGGCACTTAAAGGGCCCTAGATCTTGGGCTAAGACTCCCAAAGCTATTCCCCTTCATTTGTGTACATTCAAAAATAAAGGCCTAGTCAGATCTGCTAGGGCTAAGACTGGGGCTGAGATTAAAGCCTGTTTTTAAGTGTTTAGAGCATGCTTCATAACATTAGTCTAGGAAAGAGGTTGCTCCTCAGTTCCCTTGAGGGATTCATATAAAGGTTTTGCTATTAATCCAAAGGAAGGAATCCATATTCTGTAAAACCTGGCCATATCCAAAAAGGACCAAAGCTGTTGTTTAGTTCCTGGAGTTGTCACGTTTAAGATGATAAGATTTTTACAAATGCTTAGGGGCTCTTTGTACTGAAGGTTAAAATAAGACCCAAAATTGAACCCTTTGTGTGGATATTTGTACCTTAGAAGGAGATACTTCGTAGCCACCATCAGCAAGTTTATTTAGTACTAATATTGTATTTTGGTCTAAAACAGCCTTGTTAGTACTACAGATTAGCAGGTCCATCCACATACTGCAGTAGATTGCTATCTGGGAGAAACTGCAGGGTAGACAGGTTTTTAGCTAGGGCCTATCCAAAATGGTGGGGGCTATCTCTGAATCCCTGGGACAGAACTGTCTAAGTTAACTTTGAGCTAGTTGAGTATCTGAGTCTTGCTATTCAAAAGCAAACAAAAATTGGCTATCTGGGTGTACAGGAATGCAGAAAAAGGCATCCTTAAGATCAAGTACAGTAAACCAAGCTGTGATGGAGAGAATTTGTCCAAAAAGAGTGTAAGGGTTTGGGACAATAGGATGAATAGGAATAACAGCTTCATTAACAATTCTAAGGTCCTGTACTAGTCAGTAGGAGCCATTTTTTTTAAAGTACAATTTCCATTTTATTTTTCTCCAGAGAATAGTCTGTCTTCAGTCTTTAAGGACTCAGCTCCTTACATGGGCTTTGGTGGGGGTCATGGGGCAGCACCCACAGGTCTAAGGCGGGAGTGTTGGGTCCTTGAAGCCTTCATGAGATTGATTTCTGATTACTTTGCTGTGAATTGCACAACTCACACAGTAATGTAGCTTCATATACTGCTTGGAAAGCACATAGGCATTGAAGACGCTCGCTTCAAAAATGTCCCTGACTGCTGCGGGCTCCACTATGTTTCGAATGACAAATTTCTTAATAGCCTTGTCCTTGGGCATGCATTGGGCACAGTTCATGCAGCAAATAGGCTGCACATGGCTGTGGCTCTTTTTGGTGAGGCCGTTGTTCCTTTTCTTTGTCATCTTGGAGGCACGGACTGGAGAGAGGACATCTGGTTTCTTTACAGCTAAAATGGGAGTGTTGCAAGGTGAGTTGCTTGGGTGCAATAATCCATGGGTTGAAAATTTTGTTACTAGGGGCTGTAACCCTTTTTGTTCTTCTAGTTTCAAGGGCTATTGGGGGGTTCTGGGGAACTTATTGGGATTTTTAAGCTGAATGATAATAGGGGCAGCTGATATTGAATGACCAGGAATAAAAATATTCCAAAGCTCAAATGGCACTTGTTTTAGAATATGAGGTTCTATAGACTGCAGTGGCTCTTTTGGTGAAGTGTGAGTTAATACAGCTGCTAGAAGATGAGGTCTTAGCTGTAAATTGCTTGTAACTTTGTAAGTCACCATCTAATAATGAAACAGGATGGCTTGGCAGGACTAAAAAGAAGGGGGTGGGTAAAGGAATAGCCTTCCATTTTACAAGGGAGTGACAGTGTGAAATAGCCTCATTGGGGGTTTCCATCAATACCCATGAGGAAAATGGAGAACTGGCAATTTGGGCAGTAATAAACTTTTGAAGCTGAATAACTGGCCCCTGTATCTATGAGGAGCATTATGTCTTGTTCAGCCACAGTCAGATTTACCTGAGGCTCATCCATAGAGATGGAAAAGATAGGGGCTGGATGGATGACTTCTGAAAGTCATCTAGAGGATGACGTTCAGAGGATGACTTTCAGAAGTTGATCATAATCCAGGAATAGAGTTAGAGGTGCTTGGCCTTGTTGTTGCCCTTGTCCTTGTTCTGCAGAACCCCCTTGTTGGATAGGTTGGTAAGGCTTTGGCTGTTACAGCCCAGAAGGAAGAGGTGCCTCACCTCATGATGGGGAGAGGGACTCTTGCTCTTCCAATGACCCTCTTGTCTGCAATAAGGACAGGGTCCCTGGGGTGACTTGTAACCTGGTGGTTTGGGACATCTGTACTCCAGTGTCTTGGATTTCTGCAGTGACGACAGGCCCCCATTCTGTTAGCATTATAGGGACGAGCCTTGGGATTATTAGCTAATGAAAAAGAATGTGCCAATGCTGTTGCCATGTGATTATCTTGGCAATGGCATTTTTCCTCCTCCAATTGAGGCTTCTTTGTTTTTGATGTTTTCTCCCAGTTACTGAAAACCTTCAGGGCTGTATTTAATAAAGTACAAAAGGAGTTTTTGGGCCTTCCTCTAATTTTTGGATTTTTTGTCTGATGTCTGGGGAAGCCTGACTTATAAAGTGTACGGCTAGAATGAATTGGCCCTCAGGGCTTTTGGGGCCTAAATGTGTATATGTATGCATGGCTTCCACCAGCCTAGCTTGGAAAAGGGTGGAGTTCTCACATGGCTCCTGAGTGATTTCTTATAATTTAGAGAAATTAACAGGTTTTATTACAGCCTTTTTCATTCCTTCCAACAAACAATTTATCATATAATCTTGTCTGCCCCTGCCTCTGTTTGGGTCAGCATTGGCAGCCTGGTATTGCCAAATTGAGTTCTGTGTCAGGGACAAATTCTGCCCTGTCTCTATTATCATTAGGGTTACAAGCATGAGCTTCCTCTGCCCAAGCTCGAGCTAAAGACCATACACATGATTTTTCTTCATGGGAACAGCAAGTAGTTAATACAATGAATATGTTTTTCCAGGTTAAGTCAAAGGTAATAGTTAAAGCCCAAAATTCTTGAATGAACTTAGAGGGATGCTGGCTAAATGAAACCAATCTGGATTGAATTTGTGAGAATCAGAAATTGGAAATGAGACATGAACTCGTTTGGTAGGCTATTTGTTACTACCTAAATTCCAGAACTTATTATTGGTCTATTTAGGGATTCTATTTCTTCCTGGTTCAGTCTTGAGAGGGTGTATGTGCCCAGAAATGTATCCATTTCTGCCAGATTTTCTAGTTTATGTGCATAGAGGTGTTTATAATATTCTCTGACAGTTGTTTGTATTTCTGTGGGGTCACTGGTGATAGCCCCCTTATCATTTCTGATTGTGTTTATTTGAATCTTCTCTCTTTTCTTATTAGTTTAGCTAGTGGTCTATCTATTTTATTAATTTTTCAAAAAACCAGCTCCTAGATTTGTTGATTTTTTGAAGGATTTTTCATGTCTCTATCTCCTTCAATTCAGCTCTGATCTTATTTTTTGTCTTCTACTAGCTTTGTGGTTTGCTCTTTGTTCTCTAGTTCTATTAGTTGTGATGTTAGGTTGTTAACTTGAGATCTTTCTAGTTTTTTGATGTGAGCGTTTAGTGCTATAACTTTCCCCCTTAACACTACTTTAGCTGCATCCCAGAGATTCTAGTACATTGTATCTTTGTTCTCATTAGTTTCAAAGAACTTATTGATTTCTGCCTTAATTTCATTATTTACCCCAAAAGTCACTCAGGAGCAGGTTGTTCAATTCCATATAGTTGTATGGTTTTGAGTGAATTTCTTAATCTTGAGTTCTAATTTGTTTGCAGTGTGGTCTGAGAGACTGTTTGTTATGATTTCAGTTCTTTTGCATTTGTTGAGGAGTATTTTACTTCCAATTGCGTGATTAATTTTAGAGCAAGTGCCATGTGGCAATAAGAATGTATATTCTGTTGCTTTGGGCTGGAGAGTTCTGTAGATATCCATCAGGTCCACTTGATCCAGAGCTGAGTTCAGGTCCTGCATATCTTTGTTAATTTATTGTCTTGATGATCTGTCTAAATTGTCTGTGGGGTGTGAAAGTCTCCCACTATTATTGTGTGGGAGTCTAAGTATCTTGGAAGGTCTCTAAGAATTTGCTTTATAAATCTGAGTGCTCCTGTATTGTGTGCATATATATGTAGGATAGTTAGCTCTTCCTGTTGAATTGAACCCTTTACCATTATGTAATGCCCTTCTTTGTCTTTTTTTGATGTTAGTTGGTTTAAAGTCTGTTTTGTCAAAAACTAGGATTGTGACCCCTGATTTTTTCTGTTTTCCATTTGCTTGGTAAAGTTTCCTCCATCCCTTGATTTTGAGACCAGCCTGGCCAACATGGTGAAACCCTGTCTCTACTAAAAATACAAAAATTAGCCAGGCATGGTGGCCCATGCCTGTAATCCCAGCTACTCAGGAGGCTGAGGCAAGAGAATCACTTGAATCCGGGAGGCAGAGATTGCAGTGAGCCGAGATTGCGCCACTGCACCCCAGCCTGGTGGCAAAGTGAGACTCTATCTCAAAAAAAAAAAAAAAAAAAAGAATCAATCTGGTTGCTTTTTGATAGAGCAGCTATGCCGTGTGGGGGATCGGTCTGGGCTCTCCAAGGCCCACAGGCTGGACTGGTTGAGACACTGGAACAGCCAAGGTTGCAGCCTGCCCTGCCCCCTGAGCTCTCCATCCCAGGGAGAAATTAGAACTCTGTCAGCCACAGAACACATGCAGGGGTGACCGGAGGCCCCTGTTGGGAGGTCCTGCCCAGTGAGGAGGGATGGATTGTAGTCTTGCTTAAAGAAGCCGTCTGGCCACACCCTGCCAAAACAGCCTTGTCATGCTGGAGAACCGCCTCTGCCCCTGTCGGTTTGGACTCTCCAAAGCCCATGGGCTGACTTGTCCAAACAACCAAGGTGGAAGCCCACCCCTCCCCCTGGGCACTCTGTCCCATGGAGAAATCCGAGCTCTGTCTGTAGAATACGTGTGGGTGGGGGTGGCTGGAAGCCTTGGCTGGGAGGTTCCACCCAGTGATGAGGAATGGATCAGGGTCCCACTTAAAGAAGCAGTCTGGCTATGTTCTGACAAAGCTGCTGTGCTGCACTAGGGAAACCCTTCCTCATCTGGACTATTTGGACTCTCCAAAGCCCACAGGCTGGAACGGCTGAATCAACCAAACAGCAGAGATGGTGGTGCACCCCTCCCGCAGGGAGCTCCAGCCCAACTCGGGCAGGCTCGACTCTGTTACCAGTGGCTGGCTAAAATACCTTGTGAGGTGCCGTGGAAGTGGGTCCTACAGACTAGTGCTGCTTGACTCCCTGAATTCAACGCCCTTCCTAGGGGCATGTATGGACCTCCTAATGATACAGGAGTTAAAAAGAAATTACTTAGGCAGATAGTGAGGGCACGGAAGTCGTCGGTAACATTTTCCTTTTAATGAAAGGCAGCCCCAAATCATTTTTCTTCTTAACAAAAAGCAGCCTCTAAAATCAAGCTGCAGACATAGATGCCCGTGGTTGTGCCAATCATGTTCAAAATGGTGGCTCCATCTTCCCTTCTCTTTGCCAGCCATGTATACAGTAAGGAGCAGACAAGATGGCGCTGGCCAAGGGGAGAGTCCATTTGCATAAGATTAGGGTGGAGTGGACAGTCTTCCCCATGTGCTATGGAAACATCACACCCGATCAAACCAATCCGTGGGCCCCACGTAAATCAGCCACTGCCTCTCAAGCCTGCCTATAAAATCCCACACACTCCATCACCAGCTGGTCTTTCCTTTCGGAAGCTCCTCTCTCTTTAGTGAGAGAGGAAGCCTTGGCTGGGAGGTCCCACCCAGTGATGAGGAATGTTCTCCTTTCTCTTTCTTTTGCCTATTAAACCTCTGCTCCTAAACTCCTTGTGTGTGTCAATGTCCTAAATTTTCTTGCCACGAGACTCTGGGTTTTACCCCAGACAATGAAGCCACTTCACTGCCTTGCCTGAGCTGCAGATACCTTTGTTGGGGATCCCGGGGCTGGAGTATGTAAAACTCCTGGGTCTCTGTGTGTGCCTGAGCGGCTGCTCTGCCAAGACTACACAGATCTGTGTGTTGGACCTAAGGCCCTGGTGGCATGGACTCATGAGGGGAGAATCACGGTTTCCCAGGGTTGCACAATCACTCACCACTTCCCTTGGCTGGGGAAGTGGGGGTTCCCTTGGCTCCATGTTGCTCTTGAGTGGGTCATCGCCCCACCCTGCTTTTCTTCATTCTCTGTGGGTAGAATTGTTTCCCTGATCAGTCCCAATGTAGGACCTGGATATTTCAGTTGAAGGTGCTCTATTCACTTGCTCCTTTCGTTCCTCTCCCTGAGTGCCTCAGATGGCAACTGCTTCAAATCGGCCATCTTGGCGAAGGTTCCACATGAGCTCAAATTGTCCGCAAATCTCCATTTGCCACCTCACAGAGAGGCAAAATATTTTGGGGATTTTCTGAGGACTCTGTACTAGTGGCATATGTGACTCCTGTGCGAGTATGTGAGGGGGATAATGTATCTGGATATGGAGGGATTGACTAGGGGATGGAGCAGATGGAGAGGGTGTAGATGAAGTAGTAACAGGCTGAGAAGAGAGTAACAGACAAAAGGGAGGATCATCTAAGACATTAGAATTGGGGAGAGAGGAAGTTCCTTGGAAGCATACGTGACAATTTTTAATGTAATTCTGGGTTTGAGGATAAAGCAAAAAAGACCTAAGGGACCTCTGAATCCTTTCTGGGGTTATGGCAAAATGAGTCTAGTTGTAAAATAATATTCCAATCCAGGGTCCCATTAATAGGACAATTTAAATTATTGGGGCACTTATATTGAACCATTACAAAAGAAAATCATACACTTCTTTCTGAGAGTTTGTGGGTCAAAATGGGACCACTTTTTAAGAATGCAAGCCAAGGGCGAATCAGATGGAATGGAAGAATGAATCGAATCCATGTTGGGTGTTGATAAGGGACTACAAGATCTCTGAGGCATCCCTAAGGGATCTGGACCTCCCTTTTCCCTTTGGCTCACTCTATTCAGGGGTGTCTCACCACAAATAGAGAGCCTGCCCTTGCCTGGATGACCAGTCCAAGCATGCTCTTGTTTGAGTGGTCAGCTTGAACCTAATGTGAAGCAGAACTTACCTATAATTTGGGATGCGGTGCCTGTGATGAAGTTGAATCCAAAATGGGGTCCACAACCAGGAGACTGTGTCTGTGCAGAGTTGAGATTGCTGCTGCTTGTTTCAAGGCATGGTTTAGACTATTAAAGTGAAAGTGGACTTGCTACCCTGGCGGGCAATAGTGAACTCACTCTTTTGTCTTTGCCTTCAGGTAACACCCAGGAGTGCCCTCAGCCAGAAACCCTCAATTGCCAAAGAGTACTCAAGCTGTTTCACTGGCAGTCTGAAAATAGAAAAGAACCCTGGGCCAGGTGTGGTGGCTCCGCCTGTAATCCCAGCACTTTGGGAGGCCGAGGCGGTTGGATCACCTGAGGTCAGGAGTTCGAGACCAGCCTGGCTAACATGGCAAAATCCTGTCTCTACTAAAAATACAAAAAATTAGCTGGGCGTGGTGGCGCATGCCTGTCATCCCAGCTACTCAGGAGGCTGAGGCAGGAGAATCGCTTGAACCCGGGAGGCAGAGGTTGCAGTGAACTGAGATCGCACCATTGCACTCCAGCTTGGGCAACAAGAGTGAAACTCCTTCTCAAAATGAAAAAAGAAAAAAAGAAAAGAAAAGAAAAGAGGCCAGTTTCTCACCCCTAAGAGCAGTGACAGACAGATATCCCTTCTCTAGGGCTTCAGAATCCCACTGAAGATTGGCCTCAGCCAGGGACCTTCAGTTCCTAAGAGTAAAGAACCAGACCATCAGGCCAGGTACAGTGGCTCATGCCCGTAATCCCAACACTTTGGGAAGCCAAGTTGGACGTTTCACATGAGGCCAGGAGGTCGAGAGCAGCCTGGCCAACATGGCAAAACCCTCTCTCTATAAAAAACAAGATAATAAAAATCGAGGGAAGCAGGGAGAAAAAAGAAGGGAGAAATCCCAGTAAAGTCCCCATATGGGTCACCAAGATGCTGGGCGAGGTGTCAGAGCCCTAGCATTGGAAAGTAGTCAACTCATGGGTTGGTAAGAAGAATTTACCAACAACAGTATAGGTTTGAAAAAGGAAATTTTTATTAGAAAGAACGCTGCAGAAGAGTGTAGCAGGGCTCCTCTGCCAGAGAGGACTGAGCACACCCCGGTGGATTTTCCTGAGGGGTATTTATGGACCTTAAGGAAGGAGCTTAAGGGTAATTTGGATCATATTAGCCATGTGGGTCATGGTAAATGATTACATTTGTCAACATTTTGGTGCCTTAATGTCATCAAGGGCTGCACAGTGAGTTTCAGCATGGCATTCGGAGATGTATAGAAATTACAGTTACTTGTGAATTCTTTTTTTTTTTTGAAAGAGGCCTGAAAACAGAGGCCAACTGTAGATACTAGGGACGTTTATTTATAAATTCCCCAGAAAAGGAGTTTTGCCTACTGATGGCCTGTTAGATGCTCACCAGGTGATCTTTGATCTCCTCATATAGGATTCTGGGTTGACACATTTTTACTTTCATCATCTGAAAAATATTCCTACTAACCCCTGTGATTTCTGATGAGAAAACTGCTGTCATTCTACTTGTTTTTTCTCCTATACATAAGGAGTTATTCTCTGGCTGCTTGCAAGATTTTTTTTCTTTGTCTTTAGTTTTTAGAAGTTTAATAATTATGTGTCTTGTGACATGTATTTCTTTAGGCTTATTCTGTTTTGTTTGCTCATCTTCTTGAATCTGTAGATTTATGTCTCTTCTGAAATTTGGGAGCTTTTCAGCCATTATGTCAAGTACTTTTGCAGTCCTATCCTCTTCCTCTTATTATTCTAGGACTTCGATGACACAAATATTAGATCTTTTGTTATAGTTCCACCGGTCCCTGAGGTTCTGTTTTTGTATTGTTCTAATTTGTTTTGTTTTTGGTCTAGTGTTTCTTTTTTTTTTTCAGATTGGTTAATTTCTATCTCCCAGTTGACTGATTCTTTCCTCCACCTCCTCCATTCTGCTGTTAAGCCCATCCGTTGACTTTTTATTTCAGTGATTGTATTTTGCAGTTCTAAAATCTCCATTTTGTTCTTTATAGCTTCCATGTCTTTGCTGAGGCTTCCTATTTTTTTCATTTGTTTTGTGTTCCTAAGTTCTCATTGAAGCAATTTTTAAAAAATCATGGCTGCTCTAAAATCTTTGTCAGATAATTATAATATCTCTGTCATTTCAGTGTTGGCATGTATTGTGTTTTTCTAGGAATTTTTCCATATCATCTACATTTTCAAATTTATTGCATAAAGACCATATCTTTGTTTCTAGGAACTATAGTGATATCTTCTTTTTCATTTTTGATATTGGACTGAATTTGTTGTCTCTCTCTTTCTCTCTCTCTCTTTCTCTCATCCCTTTCTCTCTTTTTTCTTTATCAATCCTGCCAGGGGGTATTATTTTTAGTAGTTATTTTTAACAAACCAATTTTTCATTTTGTTGATCCTCTTCATTATTACCTTCTACTTTCTTTAGGCTTAGTTTGCTATTGTTTTTATAATTTCTTGAGATAGATATTTACATCATTGACTTTCCTTCTTTTCAAATACGTTACATGTTTAAGGGCATCCCACAAGCTTGTCAAGTTTGTAGGAGACCAATGCTTCCTTAGTATAGCTTTTTTTTTTTTTTCAAACAGAGTCTCCCTCTGTTGCCCAGGCTGGAGTGTAGTGGTACGATCTCGACTCACTGCAACCTCTGCCTCCCGGGTTCAAGTGATTCTTCCACCTCAGCCTCCCGAGTAGCTGGGACTACAGGCGTATGCCACCATGCCCAGCTGATTTTTTGTATTTTTTGGTAGAGATGGGGTTTCACTGTGTTAGCCAGGATGGTCTCGATCTCCTGACCTCATGATCCACCCGCCTTGGCCTCCCAAAGTTCTGGGATTATGGGCCTGAGCCACCATGCCTGGCCAGTGTAGCTTTAATTTGCATTTCTTTACTGAGTGAGGTTGACTTTTCATGTGTTTAAATGCTATTTGTATGCATTTTTGTGACCTTTGCTCATTTTTCTATTGGTTTGTTAGTTCGTATACAGATAGATGGATTCATGTATTAGAGAGATTATCGCTTTGTAATACGAGTAATTAAAATACTTTTTTTTAGTTTGTTGTTTTCCTATTGACTTTGCCTATGCAGTGAACTGTCTTGCTAAACTGCTACTGTGCTGAGGACTTGCTCACCTGCCTTTGGAGGTCAGAGAGGGTAGCTCATTTCAACTCACTCTGCTTTGGCGGGCTCTCATTTAACCTCATGAAAGAGTCCACAGAATGGAGGCCAGAAGCCTGGGCTCCAGAGTTACTCAGGCCTGCCATTCTCTATGTGACCTTAAACCAAATTTTGACAACTCCTGACCTCAGTTTCCTTATCTGTAAAATAGAAATAATAATTCTTCTAACTGTATGTAGCTGTTTGATGATTAAATAAGATAATGCATATAAGGTCATTTAGCACAGAGTGTGATCCACAGTAAAGGTTTGATGCATGGTATTTGCTTTTTAATTATTAGTGTTTACCAAGATCAAGCTAATGTTTCGTGAATGGCTGCTATTTTATCCTGATGCCACTCCCCATCAGGGTACAGGAGAAAATCCTGTGACCACATGCTGTTGGCTCACCTGCTATGTCTTTTTTGCTTTGTGCATGGAGTTCTGGATTGCGGCCAGTACCATTGAGTGTTTTGATGAAGGTTGGCTGCTCCGAGAGTTTGAATTTTTGCCAGGCTCTTTGGGTACATCTATCATAGCATTCTTTGTGCCTTTACTGTCCTGAGCTCTGCATGACTAGCCTTCTGATGGTCTTTCAGAAAAGAGAAAAGCAAAGAATGGAGGCATGGTTAAAGACCCCACATGGCTCACTCACCTGTTTCCCCTGGGATGATCAAAGTTACCTAGTTACCTGTCATCTGACCAGGACTCACAGCTCTGGAGCTGACAGGTATAGACTGGTCTAAGCCAGCATTCAGGAAGGCCACTCAACTGGAAGAGCAGGCATCAGAGTAGAGAGAATAAGCCTGAGCTCTCCAGAACATCCAAGGTCATAGAACAAAGTGGCCTTAGGGGAACAAAACTGGGTCCCCATACCTAGTTCTCCTCCTGTACTCTCTCTTAGTACCCAATAATTCTTACAACTTTATATATCTCTTCTGCAAGCCTGTAAGTTCCAAGAGGTCGGAGACCACATTTGCCTTGTTCACTACCAAGAATAGGGCCTTGATCTATGTGGTGGTTACATGGGTGTGTTTGTTTTGTGTTAATTTATCAGGCTCTTGGTACAGTGCCTGATGCCTAGTATTCATTGAATGGATGAATAAGTGAGTCATAGAGTCTCAGGTATTTATTCAGATCATTCATCTACTACATGCTTGAATCCTTGCCTCATTCCTACCAAGGGTTTGTTAGCATTTATCATTTAAACACTTCTAATGACAGCAAGCTCTCTACTGCTCAAGGCTGCCCATTCATTTTCTGTTTAGGTCTCTTGCCTAGAAAGTTCTTCTTAATATTGAGCTGAAATACGCCTCCTTGAGGCTTCTGGTTAGTATTCTTGTTCTATCCTTTATGGCCACACGAATCAAGTCTGGGCCTTCTTCACCATGACAACTCTTCAGACATTTGTGGTTAGTTCTCACACCCACTTCTTTTCCAGGTAACCACAAAATCATTGATTAGACACACATTTGTTGAATGTCTGTAACACGGAATAGATTAGAGAACATACAGGTGAAAAGACAATATCATCCTCGAGTGGTTACTGGTCTTGAGGGAGCCAGAGAAATTAAGACTTAATGTGCTAAGTGTCAGGGAAATGGAGACACAGGAAAAGAGAATTCGAGCCTACCTAGGGGTCTTGGGGAAGGTTGCAAAGTAGACCAAGGAGAGAAGGATGTTCTAAGAAAAGGGAATAGCACATGCAAAAGTCTGGAGCTATAAAAGCCCAGGGCATGTTATGGAAACTCTAAGTTGTTCTAGATGGCTAGGGAGACTAGAAGACTCAGATTGTTAGAACAGACCAATTTATGCTTGTTGTCCCAGAAAACTTAATAATATGTCCTTAGTTTCAAAAGTATCCCAGATAGTCACTGTGAGTATAGTTGGGACATAAAGTCTGAGAGTGAGGTGGAAATGGGGGAGATGAAGGTGGAGAGAAGCAGCGGCTGATCATAGAGGTCACTGTGGCCAAGTTCAAGAAAGGCATTCAGTTAACTGGGCTTCTTATGGCATCTTTCCCTTCAAGGTTATCTTCTCCAGATATGATCTAATTCACAGATAGATCAATACAGCCATTGACAGATGATTATTGCTATGGGTTACCATTTACGGAGCGCTTACCAGCTAAGTGCTTTCCATGTAGGCTGGGGTGAGGCCCAGGTAACCTCTGCTGACTTAGTTATGCTTGTCCTTTAACTGATTCTCTGCCAGTAGGCCTTGGGTTTTGACTTGTTTTTACTGTTGTGAGGTCATGTCCTGAGACAACATTGGGCAAGTCCCAAAGGGCCTTCTGTTCCCAACTAGAAACTTTGTAAGCTTTCCCTGGAGGGGGACAGCTGAGGTCAGGAGATGGCTACTAGCTATAAACAGTTTGTTTTAAAGGACTTGTATGATGTCTGTATTGAAGGGATTCATATGAATATTCAAATGAAATGAGTTGAGTTTGTTCTAAGATGATGCAATAGCTAGGAATGTTGAGTTAGATGTTTGGATGGGCAGCCAGGGCACATGGTTTAAACATTTGACACACTTGAATTCAATGGATAGTGGATAGTAAGAGTGGGCATTTGAAATATGTCTGAGTGAGTGGTTTCCTCTGCAGCACCTCCTGCAATAGCTGTCCCTAAGTGGCAGGTGTGGGTTTATACCCTAAAACTGAATGTAGCAGTGCCCTCAAGCAGACCCACAAGGACTAGCTTGAGGCTGCTTTGTCTCCCAGAAAGCCAGTTGGCAGCAGCTATTGGAGGGCTCTGCAGGCTTCCAAGTCCCCACCACTGCCCCAACACTTGGGTGGTCAGTGGGCACATGAGGCCACTGAGAATGGTCATGTCACTCTGCCCTTCCCATTCCTCCATTGCCAACCTACTGAGGTTTGGGGCTAGCGTGAGAATCTATTTGTGTTAGCTTGCTAATCAGGCTGCTGTAAACAAAGTGCCACAAACTGGGTGGCTTGCACAACAGAAATGGATTGTCTCCCATTTCTGCAAGATAGAAGTCTGAGATCAAGGTGTTGGCAGGGCTGGTTCCTTCTGAGAGCTATGAGGAAAAACACGTTTCATGGCCCTCTCCTAGCTACTGGTGGTTTGTTGGCAACCTTTGATGGTCTTTGGCTTATAAAGTCATCACTCTGATTGCTACCTTCATTTTCACATGGTGCTCCCCCTCTGTGCATGTCTGTCCAAATTGCCCCATTTTATAAGGACACCAGTCATATTAGGCTAGGAGTGGACCCTATTCCAGTAATACTTCATCTTAACTCATTACATCTGCCATGACCCTATTTTCCAGTAAGGCCATATTCACCACATGGATTGTTGAGGGACACAGTTCAACCCATAGCACTTAGGATAAATTGAAATAGCATCAGCATGAACACAATTACTCTACTGGTTACTTCTGCCAAACAACCTTCAAGTCAGAAAGAATCCTGTGGTTAAGGGAGAGGTACCGCAATCCAGCTGCAACAAGTTAAAGGTGTAGCCCACTAGCTATGGGTTAGTTTGCCCTGAGCTCTGAATGTGACTTCTTCCCTGGGAATCTTGGCTTGAGGGCACATGTGGGAGCCTGCTTGCCAGGCACAGGGTAGCCTGTGGCTTTGGGAGTCTTGTTTTAATCTGTTCTGTCACTTTCCAAAGGTCTATCTTCTAAGCTTATGCCATTGTTGTACCCTAGAACCAACTATTTTCATTCTTTGCTGAGTACCTTTTCTGCCCATATGAATTCTCTCCTAGCCATTCTCCATACCACGCAGATGGATTGTTCTAAAACACAAATGTGATATTGTCAGTCCCTTGACTGAAAAGACCTCAACGGCTGTTGCTCTTTGGATGAAGATCAAAACACTGTTTCCTACAGGACTGGGAGGTCTCAGACAGGAGGATTGCCATCTGCATTTGCATTTATTTAAAAAACAATTGAACTGGTGACATTCTGTTTCTTGATCTGGGTGGTGCTGAACAATGGTGTTCACTATGTCAATATTCATCTAGCTCTACACTTTTATTTGTGGACTTGTCTGTACATACAATGTATCCCAATTTTAAAAAATCTTCAAAACAACTGAATGAGTTGCCCAAAGTTCTGGGAGTTCCTTGGTCGTATTACACTTTATGATCTTTTAGATCTCTTGACCAATACCATACAACTAGAGATTTTTTCCCCCTTTCTATCTTGGGAGGAAAAAGACGGAATTAACAAACAGAGGTGATTCAGTGAGTTACATTGTGGTCACAAGATAAATTATGCACATTGCGACAAGAAAACCACATAGTCCTATAAAATTATGGGCTGTTTTTATCCAGAATTATGCTGGCTTTCTATTTCCTGTTGTTGATTAGGAATAAAGAGGGACCTGCCTGTTGCCCCTGCCTGCAGCGCCTAGAGGAGAGAGAGAAGTCATGATCAGCCTCATTTCTGCCCCAGGGACTGCATTATTCCCCTTTGAAGCAACAGTGCTTCCCCTAGAGCTTGGTCAAGGAGAGGGGCTGCAGGCAACCCCTGTGTCTGCCGGCAACCCCTGTGTCTGCCCCAAGAAAATGGGAGTTCTGAGCAACTTGGGTGTATGGAAAAAGGAAGCACTCTCCACAGATGGCTGAAAAGCATTGTTGGTAACATATGAAGCTTGAGTCTAGGGGTAAATGACAAGCCCTTTAAGTGGGCTCTGTTTCTTGGAGTGCTGAACTGTTCCCACTGTTTAACATAAAGAACCAAAGTAGCCCTTGCAAAGAGAGTGAGAATAATCTCTGACTCTGGCAGGCTCTTAAGACATCATAATTTTAAAATTGAGAGAATTTTAAAAAATCTAGATTTCTGTCTTTCCTTGGAAAATTGAGATGTTGAACTACCCTACTATTCTATGAAAATTGCCAGGTATGGTGGCTCATGACTGGGAGGCTGAGGCGGGTGGATCACCCAAGGTCAGGAATTCAAGACCAGCCTGGCCAATGTGGTAAAACCCTGTCTCTATTAAAAATACAAAAATAGCCAGGTGTGGTGATGTGCATCTCTAATCCCAGTTACTTGGGATTAGGGCAGGAGAATTGCTTGTATCTGGGAGGTGGAAGTTGCATGAGCCAAGATGGTGCCACTGCACTTTAGACTGGATGACAGAGCGAGACTCCATCTCAAAAAATAAATAAATAAATAAATAAATAAAATTGCAGTATCCATGACATCTTGTCCTAAACCCCATACTTTGTGCTTCCCTTACATTGCTTTGCTTCCTCCCTTTCCATAGCCCCAAGCATCTCCTAACTTACCATATAGTTTACTTATTTATTCTGTTTATTAGTCTGTCTCCTTCTGCTGGAATGTAAGTTGCATGAGGGCAGGGCCCTTTGTTTTGCTCAATGATCCATCCCAGGCCCTGAATATTGCAACCTGGCATTGAATAGTTGTATGCATGTTGAATGAATGTAGCCTGAAGCCTACATTCCCAATTTCTAGCAGTCACATTGCCTGCCTGGGCCCCTGAAGGCATGTGTATTTGCCATGCCTGCCCCTACTGACCTGCATGCCAGCTTCTGCCTTCCGTCCCCCTCAGGCTTGTTTCTCTGGCCACACTGGCCTGGCCTCTCCTGCCCCACCACTGGCCCTCCGCACTTGCTCAGCCAGAACGCTCTTCCCGCCCCTCTCTGCCTGGCTAGCTCCTGCTCCTGCTGTGTTCTCAGCTCAAGCTGTCCTTGATTCCTCTGCCTAGGTCACTCCCCCAAGCACAGAGAATATTCTGTCCTTAGTCACTGACTAGAGGAAATTCCTTTCATTCAGTTTTCAGACATAAAAAGCTCTTCATCCCTTGTGAATTAGGGTGCCCCCACCCCCCGCCCCCGGCTACCCTGACCTCTGAGCTTAGGATACAGGTGGTGCCCAGCCCCTCTGAGTCAACTCTGGAAACCAGTTCTACAGGGCCAGGCAAGGAGTAACCCTGGGCCAAGGGCTGAAATTACCCCACTGGTCCTCTGTCTACCCACGACTTATATAAGTCTGGGCCTCTTCATCATGTCCTATCTGTGTCAACACTCAGGAGGGTGGTGAGAGGGCCTGGCCCCCCAGGGCATTCTGGCAACATGTTCATCCTTCACAGCAGGGCCAGGACAAACACTCCCTGACCAAGTAACCACAAGACAGAGGGCCCTTCCTGGGCACCTGGAGACAGACAGATGGAGTTACCAAACAGAAGATTCTGGGAAGGGGAACCCCAGTGGGCCAAAGAGAACTCTAGACTGACAGAGGTGAGGAACAGCTTCCCCTCTCTACCCAATTTTGAGATGAGGAAATTGAAGCCCAGAGAGAGTTAATGGTGCATCCAAAGCCCCACAGCACAGCGTCCCAACAGCCCCACAAGAACCCACAAGCTTCACTGTGTTTTCTGGGTCTGGGCTTCTGGGGCTGGAATGTCAGGAATTCTAGGTTCTGCCCCCATTAGCTGCAAGACCAAGACTTAGAAAGAGATGAGAATGGTTAGAATGTTGCAGCTGTTATCCGGGAATGTACAAAATACAGATGACTGGGCCTCACACCTCATTCCCTCCATCTGCAGGAGGGCCCTGACATGTGGATTTTGAAAGGCTCCTTGGAGATGCTGACTATCCATGCTAGATGGGCACCTGGATGATGTTTAAGTCCCTTCTAGCTTGACAAATCCTCAGCTGTAGATATTAAAATGCTGCTTGTGCTGGAGTGTATCCCTGTCATCAGTCCACAAGAGAAGCTCTCACTGGGGCAGCTGGGCTCCCTAGAGAGCACCCTGGAAATTTAAAAAAAAAACAACTTTTGGTTGTCATAATGATGAGGCTGGTGCTTCTGGCATTCAGTGAGGGGAATACTGCAGTCCCTGGGGCAGAAATGAGGCCCATCATGACTTTTCTCTCTCCTCCAGGCGCTGCAGGCAGGGGCAACAGGCAGGTCCTTCTTTGTTCTTAGTGAGGGATGCATCCCATCACATTGAAGAATTGTCCTGAGTCCTGTACATCTTTTAAATGTACTGTCAGAATATTCATAGAGGTGAAAAGCTAGTTCATAGGCACATGAGCCATAATCAACTTCACTTTACATGTACGTTTAAAAAAAAAAAAACACCCTGGTGCAGTGGCTCATGTCTGTAATCCTGAAGCGGGTGGATCACCTAAGGTCAGGAGTTCGAGACCAGCCTGGCCAACATGGTGAAACCTTGTCTCTACTAAAAATACAAAAATTAGCCTGGTGTGGTGGCAGGCACCTGTAATCCCAGCTACTCGGGGGACTGGGGCAAGAGAATCGCTTGAACCGGGGAGACAGAGGTTGCAGTGAGCCGAGATTGTGCCACTGCACTCCAGCCTGGGCGACAGAGTGAGACTCTGTCTCAAACAACAACAGCAACAACAACAACAACAACAACAAAAAAGAACACATGATTTTATTGCACAACCTACCTGGAGTACAACTACCATGTTGAGAGCTCTGTGTAAATTGTCCTGCATTTTGTCTGAAATGTTATCGACCTTAAGCCACAGTTTGGTAAAATCACATCATCCATGGCAATGCTGCTCACATAGTAATTGAGTCACTAAGACACTACCTCTATACTGGTCTGCATCTGCAGCTTTCCTATCCATGATGATTGTATCTAATTCTATGAATAGCCTAATTTAGTCCTTATGTCAAAATGTCAAATATAAAGAAAGCAGTGACAGCACTATTCAATTAAATATTGCCTTCCTGTAATGCAAACATATCCATTGTAAGTCCATGCCTCTGCCAACTTCATGTATGATTTTATCATGACATTCCCTTTTAAAATTATAGTGCTATATTGATTTCAAGATAGTAAAAGAGAGTTACAAAACAATATTTGTTATAAACAGGGGTGTTGGATCTGGTTGGTTTAGGACTTACTGATCTACAAGCAATAAAATCTGCAGGAAAACAGTAGATCTGTAGCTCTCAGACAAGCCTTGCAAAGGCCTAGCATGCCCTAGAGAGGGCAAGGGGCATGTTGGAAGGACTAATCAACTTGTTAGGATCAGGTCCTGATGGGGATCAAAACCAGCCTACAGCAACAATGTGAGACGGCTAGGCTGGGCTTAGTCAATCTCACGGCTCAGATTGGAATCTTATTTGAGCACACCCTGGATGTATGCGGAGGGTGTTAGACCAATAATTCTTGGCCAGGCGCGGTGGCTCACACCTGTAATCCCAGCACTTTGGGAGGCTAAGGTGGGAGAATCACTTGAGCCCAGGAGCAGCCTAGGCAACATAGTGAGGCATTGTCTTTATAAATTAATAATAATAATAATAATAGTAATAATTATTGAGTGCTTATGGTGGATCAGGCCTCATCTGTGATGGGCACACACATACATCTCTTACAATTGCCACAGCGGTCTTAGGGTAGTTGTTAATTCTTGCTTTATAAAGGAGGAAGCCCAGGCTTGGACAGTTAAAACAACTTGCTGGAGGCCACACAATGATTCCTGGGTAGAAAGCTGTCTCCCTGCCTTCAAAGCTATTTTGAGGCCACACAATGATTCCTGGGTAGAGACCTGTCTCCCTGCCTTCAAAGCTATTTTGTCAAAGGAAGTTTATATTTATTCAGTGTTTGAGAAACAGCTGCTCTCAGTTTTTAATGTTTTGCTAGGAGTGACTGTGCAGCCTGGATAGCAACAATGGTGGGTGTATTAGTCCGTTTCACACTGCTATTAAGAACTTCCCTGAGACTGGGGCATTTATAAAGGAAAGAGGTTTAACTGACTCACAGTTCCACATGGCTTGGGGAGGGCTCAGAAGACTTACAATCATGGCGGATGGTGAAGGGGAAGTAAGCCCCTTCTTCACAAGGCAGCAGCAGAGAGAAGAACGAAGGAAGAACTTCCAGACACTCATAAAACCATCAAATCTCATGAGAATCACTCAGTGCCATGAGAACAGCATGGGGGAAACCACCCCCATGATCCAATCACCCTCCCTCCCTCGACACGTGGGAATTATGATTTGAGATGAGATTTGGGTGGGGACACAGAGTCAAACCCTATCAGTGGGCTTCTTTACGAAAGATGAGGTTTCCTTGGGAAATAACTCTTGGCTCTCTGAGGGCTTGGCCACTCTGACTTTGATCAAACTGGCAACTGGGGTATGTACCTGGGTGAGGTCAGGGGGCCCATGATAACTCGGTGACTTGCTGCCCCTTGCTCACTCCAGTTGGCAATGTCGGGGCATTTGGTCCCTGCTGTGGGGGCTCCCATGTCTGTCTGGCCCTTGGCCTCTCCTCCCCTGGTGGCCAGCTCTGCTGTGATCAGCTGAGCCTGCTGCTGGAGCTATGTGCTGGTTTCCTGCCTCTTCTTGGGCATTCTGGGCTCTAGGAACTGTTTGTTGGTTTCCTGTGGGCCATTCCTTTCCAGGATGGGCCTAGAGGCTGCAACCCTCCTAAGATCTGCCCACACCCCTGTCCTGAGGTGAGCTTCTCAAGAAGGTCCCCGGCTGAGCAAGGGGTGTCAGGAACAAGAATGGAGGCAGGAGAGTGTGTGCGCCTGCTTCTTAGAGTGGGAGTGTGCACTCATGCATGAGTGGGAGGCTGTCATTAACTTGGCCATGGATGGCTGCCATTTTAAGCAGAACCAGATTTGCTGGCATGAATTGTTTAAACGATGGCAGGCACAAGCACTGCAGGGAGATCCTCCCAGCCTAAATTAAAGAAGCCACAGAGGGAAAAAATCCCAGACCATCTTGCTCCACACCTCCCTCCCCCGTCCCAAGCCTTCCGTCATCTGCGGGAATTTCAGTGCCTCACTGACACCTGAATGACAATCTTTTGTCATCCTGGAAGGCACCATGATGGTACCAAAGGACAACTGGGGAGCATTGGTTCCCTCCCCAGCCCCAAACAAACACATTCTTCATCAGCCTCCTTAAGCCATCCTAAACAACCCACACGCTTAATACAACTATCGTGCCTTCTATCTGGGCAAAGTGCCATGTGTCTGTAGACACAGCTACTCAGGAGGCTGAGACAGGAGGATCGCTCGAGCCCAGGAGTTTGAGGCTGTAGTGAGCTATGATAACGGCTGTAAATAGCCACTACACTCCAGCCTGGGCAACATTATTGAGACCATGTTTCTAAATAAGCAAACAAAAATTGTGCTTTCTCTGCAAACAGAGTGTCTAGGGAAGTGCTTTTTACTTTCTTGTGCATTAAGATCATCTGGGGACCTTGTTAAGCTGTAGATTCTGATTCAGGAGGTCTGGAGTGGGGCCCCAAGAACCTGTATTTATAACAAGCTCTCAGGTAAAGCCAATGCTGCTCTCAGGGAAACCACACTTTCAGAATGGAAGTTCCAGATAGCCCTCCTCTGCCTCTGACCAGCCAGCTAAGTGCCTGCTAACATCATTCTGCTGTCAGAGGGAGTGTGGGGTAGGAGAGCAGGGTGGTCTGAAGTCTTTCTCTCTCTCTTTCTCTCTCTCTCTCTCTCTCTCTCACACACACACACACACACACACACACACACACACACACACACACACGGCTTCATCGGCTCAGAGAGTTGCAAACCCAGACCCATGTTCTAGGCTGGGCTCTGCCAGGAACTGCTAGGAGTCGCATCTCTCTCTGGACCTCAGTTTCTTCACGTGTATTTGTGTATTCTCTGGGGTGGAGCTGGCGAATAGCTGGAGACCCCTCTAGCTCTACCATTTTTTGATTCTAATTAACCAAAAAGCATATTCGAGGTCCCCCCTACAAATTCTGAACCCTTGGCTTCCCCTCCAAACTCCCACACAAACTCCACCCCATCCTGCCTGTTTGTCTTTGGGAGGATCATTTCCTTCTTTGGTCTTGGTGTCCTTGTTTACAGGTTGAGGGATGATAAGAGTCACCTGATCTGGGCAAGTCAGGCCATAAATAAGGCTTGTATGTAAAGGTGCCTAGCATAGTTTTTGGCAAAGCAAGGATCAGTCGATATGATTGAATTGGTTTGTGCATCTGGGAAGAATGAGCAGACTGCATACTGTGTGTTAGGCTGTAGGGAGGAATCAGACGTGACCCTGCCCTCTAGTCATCTGGGTGCACAGATTCTAGATTAAAGGATGTGGGGGTGGTAACTAACAAGGAGATGGAGAGGAGGTGTGCAGTTCCTGGGGGATCTGATGAAGAATTAAAGCAGAAGGGTAGGAGATGGAGAATTGGAAGGCATACCTGAAACCCTAAAGCAACTCTTGATGAGTAGGCATTGGCAGGAGGCCCCAGAACATTTTCTGACCCTTAAACACTGAGAATGCATGTCTGCTGGGGAACAGTAGTGAGGGGGCTAAGGGTATGGGGGTGTTCATGCCTGAGTCGGGGGCTCTGGATGGTAGAAATGTCTGGGAGTTCTGACGGAATGGGGGTGAGGAGGCCTAAAGATAACCTGTTCATAGTCTTTCAGGGCCTTAACCATTATGGCTGGGGAAGTGGGAAGTGCCGATGGGGTATGCAGAGGAGGGCAGCTGTGATAGTACATTTCATCCTGAAAGCACAACATGTGGATAATGACGGTAGTGATGATGCCCTAATTTTAGTGTCATGGCAACATTTTCCAAGGGGATGGAATTGGGTACCCTCATTAGTGTCATTTTTGTTTGAGAGATTTCAAGAGTCTATCTAGGTGTCATTTTAAAATCTATTGAAAAAAAATCTTGAATGCAGGTCACTGACCAGTTGGTTCCATGTAACTGCACTGCCTTCTGCTACCACTAAAGCAATGTTATGACAACATGGACAAGTCATGGGAAACCTATGTGAGACTTAGTTTTTTCTTTTTCTTTTTGGAGCTGGGGGTCTCACTATGTTGCTCAGGCTGATCTAGAGCTCCTGGGCTCAGACAACCCTCCCGCCTCAGCATCCCCAAGTGCCGGGATTACCGACGTAAGCCACTGCACCCAGTTGAGACTTAGTTTTTTCATCTGGAAATGAAGGCGACCTTTGTGATCCCAGTGGGCCCTTGCACTTGTGTATAAGGTGATTCCCAGCACTGCTCATGAAAGTAGTGATGGCAGAGTAGCCTCTGCTCTCCATTTTATTTTTGGGGTGGGGGGGGCAGTGGTGGAGGGGAGGATGAGGATGATATTTCCATTAAATAAGTTTCCTTGTTGCTTTTCTTCAGGCACCACTGACCTCGATGGAAAAATGAAGTCCCTGGCCCAGGAAAGAGACCCAACTCTGTGGCTGTTTTGGATTAGTTTGTACAATGCCCTGCAGACCTACTCTCTCAGGAGGCTCCAAGTGACCAAATGTGACCAGAAAGTTTTTTGTCCAAGGCAGTTTGGAAGAGAAGTTGGTGACCGTCGGGATACCACAGCCGCCCCAGGACGGCCTGGTTGAGACACTCACTGGAGGGTCTGGGTGCAGCCCGCTGCCTGGCCGGTAGGCGGCGCGCACAGGCCGTGGGGCCGGGGTCTGGGCGTGCGCGCGGCTGGTAGCAGCGGGGCCGCGCACGCCAGGGTCCGGGAGCCGGGCCGGTGCCCCCGGAGCCATTTCCGGGAGGGGCGAGGCCGGCGGCTGCCGGGCCTCCAATCTCGGCGGCGGCGGCGGCGGCGGCAACAGGGGAGCCTGGGTCTCGCGGCCTGCGAGTCCGTCGCGTGCTGAGGGAGACGCGGGAGGTGGAGCCGGCCGGGTGCTCGAGGGAAGGAGACTGGAAGCTGGTTCCGGCGTGAGGAGGTGGAGGGGCCGCCGCGGGCTCCGGGGGGCGGTGAGGGTCGGGACGGAGGCGCCGCGGGGTGAGGAGAGGACAGGGGCCGGGTGGGCCGAGGGCGGGCAGAGGCGGCGGGGCGGCTGCGGCCGGGGCGGGGGCGGGCTGAAGGCGTGGGCACCAGCCGCTGAGGTCCAAGCGAGTGGACGGCGGGCGGGCGCGGGGCCGCGGTGGGGCGGGTCTGGAGCCCACGCCTGCCGCGGGGTAGGCGTGGGCGGCCAGGATTTGCTGGTCCTCCGACGGGAGGGGTGACAACGAGAGCGAGGCCGTGCTGATTCTGAAGGGAGTGCGGAGGAGGCAGGACCCTGGTAGCCTCGGCACCTTCAGCCCGGGTTAGGTGGCCTGGGCTGGGCTCCCCACCCCGATCGCGCGCAGACGGGGCGTTTCCCCTAGTTTCCACCTGGGTGGAATGCTTTGTGGGAGTCTGGGTCTGGATTAGTTTCATCAGCTGTGGGAGGGAAACCTAGTTGCAGCAGGATTTTGATTCGCTGGTCTGGGGTGCTAGGGGTGGAGTGTGATATCTGGGAGTGAAATCTGAGCCTTCAAAGGAGGGAGAGAACCATAACTTGGCTGCTCTGGCGAATCTAGGCGGGCTGGCGAGACAGTTTAAAGCTCTAGAAGTAAACAAACCTGGTTCCCTTTTACAGAGTCTGAGAAAGGGGAGCGCGGAGAGGAGGCTGGAAGAGGAAGATGCCTAGCACAGACCTTCTGATGTTGGTGAGCCTTTTGCAGACATCCTCCTGGTTCCAAGGCACTTGTCTCCGTTTTTTTAGTCCAAAGGATCCCGGTGTGTAGATTTCACCTCTGATGCTTGCTTTTGGTAGCTGAGCGTTTTGCCACCTTTTATTTTGTTTTGTTTTGTTTTTTTGGAGACGGAGTCTCACTCTGTTGCCCAGACTGGGGTGCAGTGGCATGATCTCGGCTCACCGCCACCTCTGCCTCCTGGGTTCAAGCGATTCTCCTGCTTCAGCCTCCCGAGTAGCTGGGATTACAGGCGCACGCCACCACGCCCGGCTAATTTTTGTATTTTTAGTAGAGACGGGGTTCTCCATGTTGGCCAGGCTGGTCTTGAACTCCTGACCTGTGGTGATCCACCCGCTTTGGCCTCCCGAAGTGCTGGGATTCCAGGTGTGAGCCACCGCGCCTGGCCAACCACCTTTTATTTTGGATGAATGATCAGGATGAATAAATGGCTGAATTAAATATATCAATACAGTATATGTAGAACTTAAATTATTGAAGAATCTTTTTCAAAATTATTATTATTATTTTTAAATGAGACAAGGTCTTGCTATGTTCCTCAGACCGGAGTGCAGTGGCTATTTACAGGCATAATTGTAGCTCACTGTAGCCTGGAACTCCCACTTCAAGTGATCCTCTTGCTTCAGCCTCTGGAGTAGCTAGGACTAGGAGCACAAGTCACCTCTCCTGGCTTTCTTTTTCATAATTCTTGCAGTTTTAATCCCTCCCTTCCCGTACTACCAGAGCAGTTTTGAAACCTCTATTATTACGTTTTATCAGGGTCTGCCATATACTAGTTTATCTGAGTGTTTGTCTTCCAGATTAGAGTTATGGTTCCTCGGCAGGCAGATAATCATCTTCTTTGTTTAGAGATGAATAAACACCTAGCATGGTGCTCTGAATATAGTATGTGCTTAACAAATGCTTGTTGGATTGAACCAGTATGAATTTAAGTTCTTTTGTTGGACAGAGAGG